>NC_135999.1:11693192-12023489 GCF_048128805.1 Centroberyx gerrardi | reverse complement strand
CAGCGCGTGCCATTAGACGGCTGAGCCGCGCCGCAGTGTCGAGCAGCTGGTGAAGAGCGTGTGGAATCTGACCCCGCCGAGGGTAACGTGAACCCCGGCCCGCACAGACAGCCCTCTCACTCAGTGCCAGCCACACCGGGGATTGTGGGTGTCACACACCACCTCCTCCGTGCAGCGCTTCATTCAATTTCCTTCGGCAGGAGGGGTGAAAGGGAGAGTGGGGCTTTTTTCTTTTTTTTTCACTGCGCCACCTTGCATATTCTATAGTCACGAATGGTCTTGTGACACATTCTTCTTTTTACTATTTCTCTTTCATTCCATCTCTCTATTTCTCTCTCTTTTCTGAGGATGAAAACCAGTAAATTAATTGGAAAGTGTCAAACGACCAAGCTCGCAAAGCAGCGGCTGGCAGGTAGTGGCTTCCAGCAGCAGAGCCTGACCAATCAAATCAAACATGTCGGGGTGCAGTGGTGAGATGCATCATTTCCCCAAGTTTAATCAAAATCAGATCAGCGGTGTCTGAAATGTTGCATGTTGCATGCAAACAATTTAACAATGTAATGCCCCTCTTTTAAGTTTGAAAATGTTGCATCACGGTGTTGAGATGCATCATTCCCCTGAGGTTCGTCAAAGTCAGATCACCGGTGTCTGAGCTTTTGTGTCATGAGTGAATAAACGGAATCGATAGACTTCCTCCTGATTTCATCATAGGGGACAAATGGGAGAGCCACAAGGTTAAAAAGCTGACACCTTATCTGCAGAAGGAAGCTGACAGGTGTAAATCATAAATGAGGCACACAAACTTGACCAAAGTCACACTGAAATAAAAAATGTCTTTTTTTTGCCTTTTTAGCTCATTGTAATATCACATCATACACCTATTTGACAATGTATGTCAAAAAAATGACCAAAAATGTATTTTTTTGTATTTGTATGTCAAAATCTCATTACTTTTACCTCCTGGGAAATGAAAAATCTTTAGGGGAGAGTTCATTTTGTACCAGGACGCGACATAAAAATTCCAGCCAATAAAACCATCACATAATTTGGAACAATTCTGCCCTTCCCATCAAATAAAATGCCCTTTAAATGATCCGTCCACACGTTATGTCCTGACGTAATATCCTGTTTCAGCAAGAAATACATCACATTAAGGAAGCAAGATGCTCTCAAAATGCAGTTTCACTGTGACTTTAAGTAATCATCACCAATAAAATTTAAATAATATTAAGTTAGAGAGCAAGGTGAGTGTGTGTATGTATATATACTTGCCTTACTCTCTTTATTGCTGAAAATCGAATTGTCTTTTTACTATCGACTGATTGAGCAGTGAGGTTGCTAAGCTGCCGCACATTACTTCAGTCTGGGGCTGGTGGTGATGGGCTGGTGGTGATGGGGTGGGGTGGGGGGATGGGATGGGAGGGATTTCTGACATAAACAACCATCAAAGATGGGGGTGTTTCATGCGAGCGAAAGAAGCCGTGGCAAGGGCCGGCTTTCATAGTTCAGGAGTAAGGCTTACACGGCGCCCCGAAGGACCTTCACAGCACAGACGGACACATTTTACCCTCCTCACTGAAGACAGTAACAGCCCCATCCTAGAGCTTAGAGCGCCTATAAACCAGGGAGATGGACAACGGCGTCTGGAAATCTCTATTGAATTGTTGGAGGAATATGGAAAAGCCCTCAACGTTGAAGCTGCAATTTTCGGTTTTTATTTTCACTTTTATTTTCGGCTTTGATACAGGAGTGTAAAAGAGTCAAGTTCCCTCAGTTGAAGAAAGAGGGAATCTTCTAGTCACAATGTTTTTTTGTCTTTAGATGAGGTTATAAATATGTTCTAAGCATTTGCATTTTTCCGACTATACACATGGATGGCAGCTTTAAAAAGTGATGACTCTCTGGTCTTCTGCCATTATGAATGGTGTTTTGAAAAAGGTAAAATAGGGGAGGAGATGAGAAGGAGGTAGGGGTGTTGGTGGAGGAGTGTATGTTGAATGGTAAAATCCTGCCCACAGTGCATGAGCATCGCTTCTGAACACAAATAGATAAAAAAAGAAAGAATTTTTTTTTTTATGCAGTTCTATCAACTAAAATTCTTCTTTTTTTTTTTTTTTTTTGTTCTTTGAAAAATCCTCAGCAGTGTTAAATTATTTAGGAATTTCTGATTGTGTTAAAATGTCATTTGCCAGGTGTTTGTGGATAGCATGAAACTTAATAATAAAAATGCAGTCGACTATTCCCAGATGGTAATGCTGCTAGTCAAATATGATGACAAAACTGAATTTATGAACCCTAAAATGTCAAACCTGGATTTGCAAAGTGTACGGCCTTCTTTTGAGATGAAATCAAACAAGCTAATGCCACCAAATTACACCGTGACCCAAACTATCTTAAATACCATGCATCCCATACTCAAATTTTACCCAATTTATTATTTGCCTGAAACTAAAACTGAAAGTATCCGACTGTACTTTTGCTGACAAAGATTAAAAAAAAAAAGTTTTCCCATACTTTGGCTACAGAGAGGTCATTTGAAATGAAGGGTTTTTTTCCTCTGGTATCTCCCTTCCCCATTCACATCGACGCGGGTCAAGTCAGCCCACAGCCATATCGGAAAAGGATGCTGACTAGGCATGCTTTGGTACTCTTAGGGAATGCAGCGATGTGGTATTGCCTGTTATGAAAAATAATATGAAAAACCTTATGAACTACTGCAACTCTGTAATAATATCCAGCTAAAAGACTATTTCTAACAAGCAGGCTAGCTAACACGCTTTGCTCCCCAATTTCTGCCTGGCTAAATGCAAATCTCATGGTGTGAGAAAAGCGTGAAAAATGGGCAGGCAACTTTTGTCTGAATATATAGTTTAGAGGATGCATTTTTTCATCTTTTTTTGAATGTCTGATATCAAAATCCAACTCAAATGAGCACTGAAATGGCATTAATTAAGGGCCCGATGCAGACCTTTACCTACCTAGTAATGTTTTTTACCTATGCACACCACTCATTCTGCATAGAAGTACCCATTCTCCTGCAAGATGCACACTTGAGGTGATAAATATGTAAATCAAGGCATGTTCACCTTCTCATTACGATACATGCATTCTGACTGACTGAATTTGCATGCTTTTTTCCTTACACACTTAAAACCGTACAATATGTCTAGCACTCCCAATGGTTTCCTGATGTAAAATAAGACATCTGCACACTAATAAACCCCAAACACCAGATAGAGTACGAATGGTTGAGTCACAAAACTTGAAGGTGGAACACTGTTGATCGGTCTCTGAACAAATGGAACGGCATTTATAAAAATTGGACGAGTCTCCAATCAAAATGTATCGTGACATTTACGTGCTGCAGTTTTCACGGGGTCATGACAGGAGACAGCACGACCGGGGCGAATATGCTAAGTTTAACAGATGCCCAGCGCACGGACAGGGCCTCCATCATCGAGCTGCGCCGCCTTTTGAAGAATGACTCGAAGAGCCAGATTGCACGGCCGACCTCGCCACCGTGTTACTCAAGGTAGCGGGCCGCCTCTCCATCCTGGCAACAGGTGCAGCGTCAGCGGGCAGGGTGTCCGGGGATGTTGTGGGAGTATCTCAGACCTCTGTTTCCCGCTGCCTGGTGCACTTCTTAATGGCACTGAGCCAGACGTGTGCACGAGAACGCACAATCGAGGACTGATTGCATTATTTGCAGGCTTTCCAAATGCCATAGGTGCCATCAGCTGTGCGTATGTGGCCATTAGGGCGCCGAGCACACAAGAAAAAAAATTGGAGGAAGAGGAAAAGACATTATTCCGTGACAATTCAATTGGTATGTACGGACATGGCCAGACATGCAAAGACATGGCCATAAAAACTGTTTGCACAAAGTTTCCATGCTCTGCCCATGACACATTTTGCAGCGCTGTAGTTTGGCCACCAAGATGCATAATGCACCTGGAGAGCAGCTTGAGTTGAGTAGATAACAGTTGTCATTAAGAAACTCATCTTTTGACAAAAGACTTCTTTCAGTGGCTTCCATAAGTCAGTAGGCAAAAGTGCAGAGTGGCCTAAATCACTTCAGATTTGAAAGTATATTTTTATTCTATTTTTGTCCAATTAATGTCCCAAGGGCAAATTGCCAATTCAATCTTTGTGCGCAGTCATCTTAAACAAAACTGAATTAAAAGTGCACAGTAAAGGCAATGCCTCATTAGTAAGACATGGACAGGCAAAAAGTCCATGGCTTGTATTTCAAATATTATGTCTACATTTTCAAATTTTATGTCTCTTACACAGTCACAGAACGGTTCAAGATCCAAAAAGTGTTTTTTGTTTACGCTACAGGTAACAGACTTGAAGGTCAGCTGCTGGTTGAAATACCAGCCTTCATCAAATGCAAGAGCTAGCTTTAAAATTGAGCTTGATTGGAATTAAGGTTGTGCAACCAACAAGTCACAGTAACAACTTGTGAGTTTTAACCCAGGAACCCACTCTGAATGGAGAAAGTAGTCCTAACTAACACGAATTGCACCTGCAACACAGATTTTCACACAAAATGAACCACAGTCATTAATATTAATTTGAGCACATTAATTGGGGATAGTTTTTTTTAAGAGTTAGCTACCACCTCACAATCTCATACCACAGCAATGTATTTCCACCATAGGCAGATCAAAGCCGTGTGTGTGTCTGTGTGTTCACAAACAGGTAAAACCAGTAATTTGAAATGCCTTAGCAAACTAAGAGAGATATTGTGCCCATGGTACGCCATGGCTGACTAGTTAATTTCATTGTCAACACCTGTTTGTGCTGAAATCCACACAGAGAGGATGCATCCCAAACACAAATGCTGTCTTCAAAAACCTCCATGAAATATGGAATTCTTTTTTACTCCTTTTTTTTTTTTTTTTAAGAGGAAGGCTTTCTTCATGCATGGCTTCCGTTTGCTGCACAGTGAAGAATGTTGTTACCAGGCAACAGGCATAACAATGACACAGGTGCTCTCTCTCTCTCGCTCTCTCTCTCTCGCTCTCTCTCTCTCTCTTTCTCTCTCCGTCTCGTCCAATGTTCGTGGATTTTTCATCCTCTCCTCAATAATGTTAAATGGCGGCCGTTCAAGTTCAGCTTGAATTTGTTACACTTATAAAAAGGTTGCACCTTGATTACTCAGAACACACTGATCTAGCCATTTTTAGCATTTAAGTGTATGTTTTGTTTGGTGCTTTTTTCTACTTTTTGTCATAGTTTTTTTCTGGAGAAGGAAATATTTGAGATGGCAGAATGTGAGCAAAAAATAAATAAATAAATAAATGAATGAATGAATAAAAATAAAGTGGATAATCAACAAGTTCTACAATCAAGATGGTTTTATGTAAACCCAGCAGCCTACTGTATTTCTGAAAATAGATGTTCAAAGTTTTCTTTCAAAAGCTTCGACTAATCCCAGCTCCCATTTTTCCAAAACACCAAATCACAAACAAAACGGCAGGAGAGGAAGAAAAGCAAGGGCAGAACTAACAGGCTGTTAACACCAGCCTGAGACCAGCCCGATCTCCTCCGTGTCTGTCTCCTTTCTTGCTTTTCAGAGACGGCAGCGGCTTTGAGCTTGGTTAAATTGTCCCTCCTTCCCCTCCCCCACCCCTCTCTCTCTCGCGCGCGCACGCTCTCTCTCTCTCTCTCCGTCTCCTTTCTCTCTTTCCCTCTATCTCCTCTCCCTGTCTCTCTCCCTTTCTCACTCTCTCACTCACTCTGTTCTCTCCTTCTCAGCATCCCTCCTCCTCCTCCTCCACCCCCACCACCTCAGCCAGCAGTCTTTCGCCCTTAATCAGGAGGCTGCGGCTCCCCGGCTCTCCCCCCCCCCCCCCCCCCTCCCCCTCCATCCCCTCATCACCCCATCCGCCCCATCCCCCTCCTTCTATCCTTTCACCACCAGCCACCGCTTCCCTCCCAGCTCGCTCTCTCTCTCTCTCTCTCTCTCTCGGTCTCTCTTTCTCTCTCTTTCTATGTTTTTCCTCTCTCCTCCCACCCCCCACCTCCTTCTACACCCCTGCAGTTAGCATCTACCAAAGGCCGCTTCTGTTCATCAGTCACCCATGCACTTAGCAACAAAAGATGTGTGGTAATTTCCCTCCGCGTGCGGCAGACCGCCGGCCCGGTCAGACCCTGGGGGGGGGGGGGGGGGGGCGGGGGAGAGGGGGGGAACCGAGGCTGTTGGCTTGCCGCTGCTCGCCGCTGACCCCCATGTCACGCATGATCGACGTGGGGGAGAGCGGCGGGCTGCGGCAGCACGACTGGCAGGCCGGAGAGACGAGGAGGGGGGTGAGAGTACTGTGGGAGTGATGGTGGTGGTGGTGGAGGGAGGGTGGGGGGGTGGAAGGGGGTGGGGGGGGGTGCTGATGGCTGCCACTGGCCCTGGCCGCCACGGTGTATTTGTTAAAATGACTTCCTCGCGCTGCATTGTCACTGGCTCGCCGCTGCACCTGCTCTCCTCCTCCCCACAGCCTCCACCGCTTCATTCTCTCTCTCTCTCTCTCTCACTCTCTCTCTCTCTCTCTCTCTCTCTCTCTCCCTTTCTCTCACTATCAACCATTGTGCTCCCGTTCACCTTGCACAAACACGCAGCTTCACAAATGACCACGAATGCCAAGTCCAGATGCTGAGTGAGTGTACCAACACCAACACCAACACAGGTGCACATTCAGTACATTTTACAGTAGTATTCCCCCCCCAAGAAAATAGAAAAATTGCATGCTTGAACACAGCAAAAGGTCTGAAACACACATGCAGGCATGCAAACACTCTTACACACGTCGGTTTGTTTTTGCATGTTTCTTGTCTTCTTTATATAATGTGTCCAAATAAACCTTTGCGGGATGGGTCATACTTGCATGACTGGACATGGAAATAAATTCATTCATTCATTAATTCATTCATTCGTTAATTCATTCATTTATACACATGACCAAATACAAGCGAACACATATTTGGCAAACACCACATATACACACACACACACACACACATACAAATCTGATGTGTGCATGTGACTCAAATCACAGCCACATAGGGGCAAGGCATATTACTGGAATTCTCAGAGTGCAACCCCCCTCTTCCCTGCAATGTAAGGGGTGGGGTGGGGTGGGGTGGGGTGGGGGGGGGTGTGTAAGGAGCGGGCGCGAGGACACCTCCATCCAATCTGATCAATGGCGATATTAATCTGAGCGCCAGTCAGCCCCGCCGCCCCGGCATTTGATTAAAACAGGGAAGAAATATGACGTAACCAATAAATCTGTTTGTCAAAATGGCGCGTGGCATGAGAGGGAAGGAAATACTGGCACAGATAAGGCGCCGAGAGGAGAGGGATGGAGAACGAGGGGGAGGGATGGAGAGGGGGGGGATGTGGGAGGTGGAGGGGGGTGGAGGGGGGGGGGTGGGGGGGCGGCTGGTGACTGACCTCCTCAGCATTTCCGCCGCATGAGCGGAGCACTCAGGCTGAACAAAATCTTCACCTCCTCACCCCCTCCACCCCCCTCGCTTCATCTCCCTTCTCTCTCTCTCTCTCTCTCTCTCTCTCTTTCTCTCTCTTTCTCTCTCTTTCCCACCAGCACTACTGGATAACAGAATAATCCTCCCATCCTATACTGGGAGCCTGAATGTGTGTGTGTGTGTGTGTGTGTATGTGTGTGTGTGTGTGAGGCCTCTAAAGCATCACTGCTGGAGACAATGACTCCAGAGAAAATGAGTTGTCCGAAAAACGGAGCAGGTAAACGATGCCCAGTACAGTGTGCACAAACGTACATAAACATGCAGCACTGTCAATACTGTTGTTAATGAAGTTTCATGCATCAACACACGGATACAGCGTTATATATTTAGACAACTAAAGGCATTCTCCGATTGGTAAATCTAGTTATTCTTTGACAAATGTAGGGCAAGTGAAATGTGCAGAAGTTCATTGTAGACGACGGGTCAAAAAATATTCTTATGCTGTCTCCCAGCAGCTGGTGAGACACCTAACATGTCTAGTCTCACACAACCATGATAAGAGCTCACAGAAATGCCAGCACACACATTAGGGCAAGCCTAAAGAAATACACAAGCGGTAAGGAAGCAAAGAATCTTTATGCTAAGGAAATATCTCCCACTTCTCTTCACTTTGTCCTTGTAACTAATGAACAAACAGGGTTGAGGTCAGGTGTTTGAGAACTAAAAAAAATGGAATGGCGCTGATTGATATTGCAAGAGAATGGGTAGAAAGACCTATTGAAATGTATTGTACAAGATTTTAAGCATCGGATAGCCTTTGTGAATAGTGTGCCAGAAGGCCATATGTCTGGTTTTGGTCTGTACTATATCGTGACACAAGATTATTATATTTGATCATATTTCCCTTTTTCCTTTTTAATCTTTTCATGATTTTGTCAAGATTATCAAGCACAGTAAATCCCCACTGTGTTTCTCTGTGAATGCTCTGTGTAATGGTTTTATGTTTGACTCTACAGGCTGGAGAAATGGGTGTGCAGGTGGAACATGGAAAGTTAGTCCATTCATTAAATTCTTCCCCACCCAGTTTTGATGCAGCAGCACCTTAGCCCAAGGTCAGATTAAAGTACCACACCCCATTCCTGCTCCTTATGCGGCAAATATGGATTTACTGAGATTTATTAAATCCAATCCCCTACAAAGTCCCATGAAGCGCTACCATTTTTCTTTCTTTTTACTTTCCTCTCATATATTTACCTTCTAAATGTTTTGCACAGACAGATTTTTATAGTTTGCCATATCTGCAGTGGTAAAAGTAACCCCTTGTGCCCTTGTGCACTAGCGATTCATCCCTACCCATGCCCATGGACAATTAAAGCGGAGATGCCATTGTGTCCTTTCCAACTGTGTGTTTTTTTCATTTAGGCAATTCAGTGATGAAATTATTCAATTACACAACCGCACAATGAAACAAAAGAGGATGGCAGATTGTACAAAAGATTACCTTGCAGAGGTAGCAAAAAGAGCGAGGATGGGGAAAGGAGCTTCTCCAATTGTGAATGTGGTTTTTCATGTCTAATTGAGACTAACTGTTGTCTGAGAGAACTAGCCAATTACATTCCCTTTTATCATTTGAGGATGATGTACGAACAACTGTACTTTTGTTTTGTCTTGCCAAGAAACACGCAAGGTAGAATTTTACCACCACTATAAATGTTGCAAGTGTAAAGCTAAAAAAAAAACATTACAGGACAAATTGGTTAAAGATCACTTTCTTATCAACTCCAATATACTTTCATAAATCAGTAGGTAAAAATCAGTAGGTAAACTAGAAGGAAAATGTCACTTGTATTTGTACAGAAGTGTTAGCAAATCATCAGGTACATATTAGAGTTTATTTTCACATTAGAGTATGAAAAGTAGGTAATGGTTTTCTTATATAAAAAATGCGCTCTTGGGCACATTAAATCTATCTTTAGCTATCTATCTATAAAGATAGAAATAAAGAAATCATACCTATTTATTCATTTGTCAATGTTAAATGTCAATGTTGATATGCTGATTTTCAGATTCCATATGCATTCATTCATACAATCAAATAACAGCTCCTTTCAAAATATTATAACAGCATGTATGAAAGAGCTTTATGGCACAGTGTGTTGCAAGAAATATACTGTTACATTGTCAAGTGTGCTAATACTGTATACAAATGGCTCATTTTCTCACATTCATTGGAATTTAAAGAAATAATTAAAATAAGCAAACAAAATGACTTGGCAACCTCAATGAAGCCGGTTGTCCAATCCAGGCCGTCATGTAAGGTGACTGCATGCATTTAGCAGCAAAGGTCAGGGTCATGTTGGGAGGCTGCATGACGCTTTGTTCACCTTGCCAGCTAGCCTTGGCTCCCCGGCATCTGTGTGTAACTCTGGCATGCGCGCTCCGCAGCCCTTGACGTCTCTTTACCATCGCTGAAACGGGAGGGGGGGGGGGGCAAAGCGAAGAAGAAGAAGAGGGATGAAGAAGGATGGAGAGGGATGAGGGAGAGGTCGAAGAGATGAAGAATGGGGGGGGGGATTGGGCAGGGCATGGGTGTCACATGACCCCAACTTCAACTCACTGCAGGGGAGTCGGCCAGACAAAAGGACCTGTCAGCATGCACGTAAAAGAACGTACATGCACACACACACACACACACATACACACACACACACACACACACACACAACCTATATAGTAGCCAGATAAACATGAGTGGTAGAGGCGTACAGATGAGGGAATGGATTTTTTAGGTCAAGCTAAACCTTCAAACATCAAGGTGCCAAGTATAAATAACCCATCTACCAAGAGGGATATCTGGCTAGCACAGAGGGGGGCGGTCAGTTCTTGACATCTACCTCCATCCATACCACACCGCAGCGTGGTCAAGGAGAAAATGAGGAAAACAAAAGGAAAAACGATGTATTCATATAGCGTGCGCCTGTAATTGGTTAGACATTATTAGCAATATTACCAAAACAATGTATGAAATTGAGTGTAGGGTGTGTGTTTGTGCATTTTTATTGTTGTGCATTTGTGTGTGTGTGTGTGTGTGTGTTTACGGCCCGTCTCTTAGCATGCAGTTTCAGTTCCAGTGCGGTGGTGGGTGAGGAGGGGAGAGCCATATCAGGGCCCTCTTGCTAATTGAGCGCAGCACCGGACCCCAAGGTCTGCCTCGCTGACGCTTTCTTAATCCATGGCTGTTTAGCGCTGGCTGTGCTTGAGTAATTAAGCAGATAATCTTCAATTAAACCAAGCTCGACCCCACAACCCCCTACCCCCATCCGGAGACAGATGGGCCTTGGAACACACAGCCCCTCTTCCCGAAGATAAATGGTCCACTCCCCTGCCACGCAGCCCGGGCGCTGCCATGCTTTATGGCAAGTGTGTGTGCAGTTTGCATTTTTTACCACTGGAATTCAGTATTGCCAAATGGCCATTTTTTGGTCCGTGTTTGCTGTATATATGACCGGCAACGATAGTAATCTGTGTATACATTTGCTTTGTTTATGTTTTCCAGCTGATGGGCCACTGAAATGAAAAGGACAAATTCTGTGTTGATTTTTAAATAGGCCTACTGGTATATTATTTTCATAACATTTTTGAGTGTGAATAAAAGAATAAAAGAAGTCAATGGCTTTGTAGTGAAGCTTTACAGGATATTTCTATCATATCTGTTTCTATCATTGAAATGTACACATTTGGATAGATCACATATAATGTGATTTAAAATGAAGAAATATTTTAGATATGTCAATTACAATAGCAAGTCACACGGTATTCTTATATTATCTAAATCAAAGTTAGACATATGACAAAACTGAAACACTGCTCAATGTTTTTGGTGAAAATTCACATAAAATATGATGTGGAGTGGGGACATAATTGTTCCACGTACAACTTAAGCATACTTTATACTGAGTAGGGGCAGTATCATTCAAAAGTCATAACGTGGAAACTGTCTTGGGACTTGACCTTCATCCAAAACAAATCATGTGATGCTCATTAAAAAGGTCTAATAAATGCATGAAGTGATTTAAAAGCCCAGATGAGAACTACCACTGGATGAGAAAACATTTGAGGCGCAGTTTTACTAGGTCTGTGCCTCAATTTATGTGTGGTATATTCATGCGGGGATCTTTGTACTGCACTGATTTCACATGTAAATGACCTCATCATTTGGCTAATGTGCAAATCTTTTGAATCTATAAGCCTACTAAACAGCAAGTTACATCTACAGCGCAGGTACAGAGTCTATATGGACCCTGCTTTTTGCTGTTGGGGAACAAAGATCAATAATGGAATTACTACTGCTGTCATTTTCAAACTCTAAATTACAGGAGGCACCAACTTGTAACAAACCAATATAGTCACGAAAAAATATCTAGGCATGGCACAGTTAAAATGTGACCACAAACCATACAAAATACGTTATTATATCAGCCCAGACCTGAATAAGCCCCAGAATTCCCCTCGCCCAAAGCACATACATTTAAGATGCCTTATGGGACCACAGTGCCATTTTAGCCTCACGCTAACGATCCTCACAAGCTTATCAGTGCCGCTAACACTTGCACATAACCCTTTATCTGTTTCTCTCTCTCCTCTCTCTCTCTCTCTCCTTCTCCCCGTCTCTGTCTCTCACCACTCCTGTTTCCACAGCGATAATTAAGCCATCAAAGCGCGCAAGCATGCCCATCCTCCGTCTCTAAGGTGAGAATACGGGCCCACATGTCAAGTGGAGCGCAGCCACCCGTGTGTCTCTTTAAAGGGGAAGGCACGAGGGACAGGCAGAGAGAGAGAGCGAGAGAGAGGGGGTTGCAGCGGGCTAGCGCCACAGCAGCTGCAATGGGCTGGTAGACGACACAGTGTGCCGTTGGGCTGATGTCTGATACCTGCTGCCAGACCGTGCTGGAGCTCCTCAGAGAGCTGTTGGCGTTTAGCTTGGTAAGACTTTTTTTTATGAAACAAAAAGAGGAAAGGGGATAGAGAAAAAAGCCTATAGTGAATGCACATGTACTGGCACACACAAACACCCCCCACCCCTCACTCACTCACACACACACACACACACACACACACACACACACACACACACACACACACACACACACACACACCTACCTGTGTCTTCCCCCTCATCCCCCATCTCCCTCTCATTAAAGGAAAATTGCACCCTCAGATACTCTTTCCCTGTTATATATCATCAGTCTGTGATGTTCAATGCATTCCAGGAGTTATTTTGTGATGTGTAATTTACCTTTTTGCTGTACCCACTTTCCCTCAACCTGCCTCGTCTACCTCTATTTCAGTTAGTGATTTCCTACATTTCCCAGAATGCCTTTCGACAGCCCCCAGAGAAAGTGCCTGAACTTGTGTCATTCAGCTGTGGGTAAATACGTGTATAGGCGGAGAGAGCAATAACGATAGCGGTAGTGATAGTAATAAAGTGAGATTTTCCAGCAAGAAAAAGTGAGAGTTGCGCCCCTTACTCAAAACACAACATGTCTTGGCTGCATTGCATTATGGTCTACTGAGGCTGCTGTCAGCAGAAGATTTCTCCCTGTGTGATTGTTGAGCATCGGAGCTAAACGGTGAGTCTAGGAAGCAGCTCTCGCTCATGTGACGTTCACCGATGATGTTTTAGCTGAAACATCCATTGTAGCTGCGCTGGAAATATCTCAACATAAGGTCACATCGTCTGTGTTTGGCCAGTTATTTTTCACCGTAATAAGAAAAATACACCACCAAACAACAACATGGGCCCATAAGTGCAAGGTACATCACCGATAGCTGTTTTTAACAATGTTAAAGTGTTTTATGGTGCATTTTTCCTTTAACATACACAGCACAGAGCTTGGCTGGTGCCATGGGTGCCAGTTCCTGTTACGCGGTTATGGGGGTATAGAAAGGGGAATGGGGTTTGTGGATTCTGTGAACAGGTGCAAAGGTGCATATGGCCCAGTAGGAGCGGACCCAGTTGAGTTGAGACTCGCCTGGCGTGTTGCCAGGTCGGTGCACCCCACCCCAGCCCAGCTGTGACAGAGCAGTGGAGGGGGCAGAGCAGGGCAGCCCCACACCCTCAACCAGTCATCATGAACAACAGACAGGGCGACCCCAGCCAGGCACATGGGGACAGACATGATACAGACACTGACCTCAATACCAAAAAAGATGACAATCCCTGAACCAGGGGTATAATTGAAATAGTCCAGCTAATCATATATGGATGCGGATAGAATTGCAGTTTTGGGGCAAGTTGCTATGCTAAAAAAATTTTTATTTGTTTTATGCCTGACTTCAGTGTCAGTGATCATTATTTTTCATGAGAAAATACTATTTCATCACTCTTGCCATGCATTCACACTGCAAGCAACATGATCAACAAGTCATATAAGTCCATTCATTTCCTATACAGCTGAGCAACCAGGGAAATTAGCCATGGCTGAACTTTTTGCGGTCATCGGCAGCCAATCAGATTTCTGTACTTCCTTGTTTCCCTACCAATGTGATTTTGTTCCATGAACAATAGTTCTGCCTGGCAAGTGAAAAATGGACTGTAGTTAATTTCAGCCATTCTCAAGCCAGTTCTCCACAACTTTTATTTGAAGGACTACAGGAATAAACGACTCAAAAATGATGCTTGGAGAACGGTTGCATCCATCATTGGAGTCAATGGTAAGTCATTTTACTGAGTTTTTCTGTTTATTTTGGATTAATTCTACCTAGTTAGCGTTTGCCAGCTAGCTATTTTAGCTTGCTGTTCAGAACAGAGCGACCCATCAACGAATTCGCTCGCAATGTGAACACACGGTTACAGCCTCAATGAAGGACATATAATCTAATTTTGACTGATTGTAAGTGAGGTCGCTGTGAAATCAAGTGGAAATAGGAAAGCTGGATATCATTAGACTCTATCTATTTCCTGCCTATGTCTCTTGCAGTGCTTATGCATCTATGTGTGAGTGTTTTTTTGTGCGTACATTTCATGATAGATTGTGCATGAAACATTCAGAATATTTTTTCAGAAAAAAAAAAAAAAAGGAATGTTGGGGAATTTGATACTGGTCACCAAAATGATATTTCAATCTCCTTTGTCTGCTATTAATCCAAGCTTCATGGTAATCCACAGAGTTTTAATACATAGGATTAGCCATGAATCCCTTTTTTGTTAAATAATGATAATGTCGCTATCCAACATCTCCGCACATGGCCAATAATTTTTTTATCTCTCGTAGCTCCCCTATATTTCTGAACGCGGAGACGGAACAGAGACGGAATCCCTTCAGGTCAAAGCCAAAACCACATGTGAGGGTTTGTGCAGCTTGTTCACAGGACAGAGACGCTGCGTGGCGGATGGCGGGCTCCTGTTCTGTGGTGGGCGGCTGCGTCCGCTCGTGTTACTGACAGCTCCTAATGGCGGTGGGAGACCTTGCGTAATTAGACGGCCATACTCCTGCCATGACACCTGTCTCTCAGAAGCCCCTTCCCCCCCCTGCTGTTTTCCTATAGTCACACACCCCCTCCCCACACACACGCACGCACACACACACACACTGCCCCCTGAATGGCTGCCGTCTGCTCTCCCTGGCGCAGTGCCCCCAGTGGCAGTGCGTGGCTGCAAGAGCTTGGTGTATCCCTGTGTACCAGTACCTGGGGGAGGTAATTATCGAGATGAGCAGCATGAGGGAGGAGGGTTTAGTATGTTTGAGTGTGTGTGTGTGTGTGTGTGTGTGTGTGTGTGTGGAGGGGTAGAGGGGAGGTATCATGGCCACGCAGTGTGTCTGCGTACCCAATCTTAGACGGAGGGCCATTGGGGGCTCCCCACACTAAGCAGGGGGAGATTTATGTTTATCTTTCCCTCGCCGTTTCTTCATTTCTGCCTGTTTCTCTCTGTCAATCTCTCCAGCGTCATTCCATCCCCCTTATTTCTTTTGTCCCTCCCGCTGTTATTCCCTCTTTTTCCCTTTCAGCCTGCTCTTTTTCACTCTTTCCAGGTCATTCAATCCTCGATTTTAATTTTTCTCCCGCATTGAGCCACTTGCTGAGCCGTGTCTTCACACCTCAATCCACAGGGCGATGTGAGGTTTTAACACCCTACTTCCGGACCACCTCCATCCAACCTCGTTGACCCGAGTTTAATGAATCCCATCCGCCCCACCCCTCCCCCCCGAATCAGGGGAACAGAGACGCATTACATCTAAATATCTCTTAATAATTCCATCCTTAAGATTGGCATCAAGTGCCTTCGCCGATGCACGGTAATGCCTGAGACCTATATGGCCAAGAAGAGAGCGAAAAGGGAGAGAGCCAGGAAGAGGGGGAATAAGAGACTAGTAATTACTCTCATCTTATGGGTGCTCACAGTCAGGGCTGTAGGTTTGTGATGCTTCAAGAGCGAGGAGGAAAGAGAGATGAGAACCATTTGTGAGTGAGTGGAATCACACGCACTGCTGGGCCAACAAGTCAACAATGGAAGCACACTGAGATACCTGAGAAACGCAGCGTAGCAAAAATAACCTTGACGAGCAATACATCAGCAGAGTTGAAGTATGCGACGCTGCCTATTATCCGCATCTGTCATTGTGTTATTGGGATTTCTCTCACGATTGTATTAATATGCATCATTAACAAATTATGTTCATTGGCGTAATTATCTCTTTACTGTGGGGTTGCTGATGTGGTGATAATAGTCTAGGTTTGTGGTCTACGGTCAGCGGCCGCTGGTCCTGAAGGAGAGAGATATAACCTTTGTCTCAGGGACGGCAGATATACGAGCCAGGCGAGCGCCAAGGATTATACACCGAGGTCCTCGCCGGGAGATGGAGAGGGGGAAAAAAGCCTGTGACCGTAGAATAATTTCAGCCTCTCTCCCTCCCTCGGGACCGCACGCTGTCTGAGCCAACCACCCCCCCGCCTCCCCTCCCTCCCTCCCAATTCACCTCCTCCCCCTCCCCCCCCCCCCCCCTCCCTCCACCTCTCCCGCCAATCCCCTAACTGCCTGCCGATGCCGGATGTCTCTTCTTCTTCTCAACGTAGTGGGAGAGAGGCGGGGGGATCGGGGGCTGGGGGGAGAGAGACAGAAACTCGAGTCAGGTTCCTGTGCTGCTGCAGCTAAGTGCTGCAGCAAATCATCCCCGCATTAGGTATATGGGCAATTAGCACTGTGGCACATCCCTCCAGACACACTTGCGCCTTTACGCCCGCACACATATGCGCATGCACACATATACTGACAAAAAAATATGAATTTTCACATAAGCATTTAAGACGTGAAACGCATCCATATGCATCTATATATGCGAGTGCGTGCGTGCCTACATGTGTGCAGAAAAAAATTCTGTTTGTTATGTTGTCTTTAGCTGATATACTTGTAAGTTGTACATTTGTTTGTGGAGGGTTTACGCCATATAATTTGAATACATGTATAAGGAGGGAGAAGGGTAATAACATGAACCTACAGAGTGTAAGTCATGGCATTTTCAGAAGGCTAGGTATTGCATACGTTGATATTTTACCTCAGTACTCAAAACATAAATAACTACAACTGTAAACACACTGTAAACAGGTACAGCATTCAGTTCGAATCGCAGTGAACATGCATATCAGTCCGATAAACATCCCTAAACAATAAATCCATCTTCGGCATTCAGGTGAAAGCAGGAGGATGCAGAGCGGGAGTTGCCGTTCCACCTTAAGAAAGGTACCTTAAAAGATTATCTCGGTTATTTCACCGCCACTGAGCCGGCACTAATAGTCCAAGGCAGATATTGAAGAGCAGCGCAGGGCCGCGGAGATCTATTAGAAATTCCCATCTACGCGCCTCATACATATTGATTTCTGACACCAAGCAGCAATGAAAGGCCCAGGGGAATAATATATTTAGCAGGGTTTGCAGTGAGGAGGTCACAGAGTGCATAAAGATTAGCTGCACAGACCCCTGACAGGACGACGTGTGAGCCTAAATTCTAGACACACACGCACGCACGCACGCACGCACGCACGCGCACACACACACACACACACACACACAAATATACATCTTCACATACACACAAACACATATACTGTATATATATATACACAGTACACACATACACCTCCTCCAACTAAGTAAAGAACATGCATACGCATCCAGGATTGTACATTCACACATTCCATCATGGTGAAATGGGGTAAGGGCCACTGTGCACTTTAAAATTGTTACCCATCACTGGATGAAAAAATAGCAACAAGGAAAACACATGCTTAGTGTCAGACCTAAACAACTGGAATAATGCATTTTTTCAGACTATGCAACCTTTTGTCTATTTGTGAGAAAGAAGCCACTATTAATTGATTCAGCCAATATTCAGAATACCTCTTCTTCTCCTGCTTCTCACTAACAATAAAGGCTCCCAGTGGAGGCTGTTTACTACTGTCTCTGTCGGGCTGAAACCCATGCACAGTTGGGTTAGTCAAGGGCACATGTGCCTAATTTTGTCTACTACCGCCTCTCCTTCTCCCCTCACAGCATTTTGCAGTCTTGGTTGGAGTCCTGCATTGTTGGACTGGCGGTGGTGGTGGAGGTGGTGGTGATTCTGTGATGAGCTTGTCCAGGTGAAAGGGTAATTGCTTCAAAGGGGATCAGACCGCCGGGAGCGAGGCTGCGACCGGCGAGAGGGAGGGCTCGACTCCTCGGTGAGAGCACTTAACACCGCCTCCCCGTCCGCCCGGCGCACCCCTCCCCGCTCGCACCTAGCCTCCCTCTCTCCCCGCATGCCCAATGCCATCGCCATCACTGCTTTTTTTTTCAGCCTTGCTCTCCCCTCCTCTTCCCTCCCCTTCTTCAAAGCGCCACTCGGCAGCCTCTTCAGAAATTACAATCGCTCAGGGTTTAGGCAATTTGACCAAATGCGGGGCCTGCATGTAAGGATTGGGAAGGGGAGGAGGGGGTGGTTAGGGCTGCAGGGGGAGCCTTGGGGGGACTGGAATGAAATTACCAATTCAATGGTTGAAGCACCGCACTACTGTGGCAAACGGTGGACAGAAAATGAGGATTATCCGATTTTGGGAGGGGGCGAGATGTGCCACAAAGAATCTCAAGTCCACGAGAGCTAACGCCCCCAAGTTTGCTCTGACAATTGTTGGTACCGAAATGTGCATTTTTTTGCCAAAAGCACTCATTGTTTTGGTGAAGAAAATAAGCATATCTACGAGAATCATATTTTTTAAGAATCGTAATCATCTTCCAGTCACAGAGAGCGTATGATTGTTGAATTGTTCAGTTACTGAGTAGGCGGAGAAAAAATCTGCCTTTCTGGCTGATGACATTTGCTCATTTGAGAAAGAAATACAAACCAAAGAGATAGTTGATTTCATCCGCTATCTGTCTCCACTCTCTGTGTCACTGAAGAGTTAACATTCGACACCACAAAAAGGGTGGAAATTATAGTTCAAGGTAAGATGGGAAAAATGAATTTAAATTTAGAGATTAATGCAGATTTTACAGTGTTCAAAGATATTGGATCCAATTCCATGTAAAGAGATGTTATATACAGTACCATGGGTCATAAATGCCTGGAGGAGAACTCCTCCCCTACACATTTGAAACACTAGCGAAGGTATTCAGAGAGCACTGCCTCCTCTAAGGAAAATACCTGATGTCCCACTCCATCATGGGCTGAATGGTAGGCTTTGGGCTGACAGTCCATTTCAGAGTTTTCTATCTCAGTTTGGTGTGGTATAAAAAGTGAAAGGAAAAATGAAAATGCTTGAATCTCATAATATGTGCTACACCATCTCAGTACACTCTTTTCTGCTGACCATTAGGAAAAGAAGACTCACAATCATAGATGTTTTTGTAACTCTGGGCTCAGCTTTAATGTATTTTTGAAGGGGCTAGAATGAAGCATATTTGCAATAATACACCTTAGATTTTGCGGGGTTTTTTGGCCGCTGTAGTTGTCTAAAAGCACTGCTCAAGACCTTGATACATTTTTGTCACTTGTCATTACCTGTCAAGGCAAAGTATGACAGCCTCATGAGGGCAGCCATCACACCTATATGACAAGCCTCATAGTTAGAATGACTTGAAAAACAAGCATAAGCTAATCCTAATGCAAACCGGTGAACTTGATGAATCACGATCATTCTCCGCAGCGTGATGAATGGCAATGATGCTAACTACGACCATTCATCAACCCACCATCAGTTATCCTAAGGTGGCTTAATGTTTCATCCACTCAGACCTCAGAGGGAGCGGACAGCCATCCCTCATCACAGCCGACTGGGAGAGCTCTACACACATTTCAATCTTGTGTTGTCATCTCCCCCCCCCCCCAGGCAGAGACACCCTCCCTCAAAATCATCATTTTTATCAGCCCCAGTAAACCTTGGACCCTGGACGGCATTGAAGATGTAGATTTTTATGGACTAGAGGAAAATAAAAACAGTCCAGTTGAGTGAGCATGCAGTCTGTTTTTTGTGTGTGGGTGTGTGTGTGTGTGTGTGTGTGTGCATGTGCGTGTGCGTGTGCGTGTGCGTGTGCGTGTGTGCATGCGTGTGTTTGTGGCGGTAGTAATGGTGACGGCCAAGATGGGGCGGAAGGGATAGTTGCAATGACAGGAGGTCTTTCAGCGCTGGCGAGCGTTGTGGTTACAGTAAATTAGCATTCGAGCTGCGCTGTGCGTTTAGCACTTTGCGATTGGGTTCAGCAGAGGCCTCGCCCAGACTGTCCCTGGGGGAAACGTCGGCAGCGCTACAGCGGCACGATGGGCGGGACTGGGCTGTCAAAATTAGATAATAAAGCACCGGGGCGCTGGCGGATGAATGCGTGTGAGAGGGCATCCATCTTGCAAACGCGTGCTGAAGAGGATGCTGCTAAATGACAGTGAGGGGTATTGTGTGTGTGTGTGTGTGTGTGTGTGTGTGTGTGTGTGTGTGTGTACACACATGCATGAGATGAGTGTGGGGAACCAATGGGAAACCAACTTTTCTGTGCAGCTCAGCTTAGCCCTCTATAAAATCTCATATAAGGAATTATGATGCGTGTGTTTAGGAAGGAAGGAATGAAGGAAGGAAGACAGAAAAAGAAAGAGGGAGGAAAAATAGAGAAGGGGAGGGAAGTGAAGAGGTGGGAGAGAAAGACAAAGAGAGGGGAAGAGAGACACAGAGAGAGAGAGGGATGGAGGGAGGAAATTAAATGTCGGCCGGGCACTTAACCTTTCCCTAATAATGTGTGGCCTGCTGAACCAGCAGAGTGCCTGATGTTTTATCAATATTCCTAATTAATGTGCAGCTGCCATATTTTTGACAGTATTTATACAATATGGCTGAGTAATGCAATCGATAATATCTGTATTTATTTTCTATATTCCTCTCCCTTTAAAATGTGCATGCACTTTAGCACTTCAGCAGTTGTGGCTAATTTAAACGGGCCTGATAAGTGGCTGAAATATCAGTAGATTCCTAGTTTTGAGAACTCAAAAGTTGCACCAAAACCTTTTTCTCCTGACTATTCCCAAAGGTTTTTTGACTCTAAATTAAGTCGACCATTTTCAATATGAACCTACAGTATTATTATCCTCCCTCTTGTGTCCTTACAATCCCTATATTACTGTAAATGCTTTGGGAAACTGGGTTTAGATGCATTCATCCAAACCTGAGGCGGACCCAGTGCCACAAGTTATAACAATAGAACAATAAACTATACATCCTCATTCTCTCATTCCTTGTGCGTTGAATACTAATCTTTAGAATTTCTCTATGTAAAAAAAAGTACCTGTCTTCTTAGTGCTACAGTGTGCATAGCCCAGAGAGACACTTTACAAATAGAGAGATCTTTCATTTAATCATCTGTCGTTCATTTTCCTTGGTGTACATTGTGCTTGCCATTGTGAGCTGCAGTGCTGCTTCTTGATTAATGGCTTTTTCAGAGAGGTGCTGCTAATGGCTCTTTAATTGCTCCGACTTCCTCTCCGAGCTTCCAGGATTTCTGCTCTTGTTCCTCACAGCACAGGAAGTAGGCAGTTTACATGACAAGGGGCAAAATGGTTTCCACGGTGCTCTTTTCAGCTGGATATGTACTTATGCTAAGGCATTAATGTCACCACGTAAAGACAAAGTACTGTCCCGTAGTTAAGTGGCCAAGAGTTTGCACTGGTGTCCGTGTTCTTCAAGGTGCTTGTGGTCATCCTGGTGAAGAGATTGGTATCTTTTTTATGTGCTGTGAAGATAATTTGGGGGTCAAACTATAAAAGACTTGAGTCACACATATATAGATAATAATCATATGTCCGGAGGAGGGGGATATATTCATATAGATATATTCTAGGTTCACAAATTTGTTTGGCACCCTCCCACATCCTCACATATTTTCACCATAACAAGAGCTCAAAAATACGAAACACACATGAGGACATGCACACACACACACACACACACACACACACACAGAGCTGTTTATGTGAAAACCCAGGCTCTAGCCAGTATGAATCCTGTATCTATGCCCGTGCTTAGAGGGAAATATGCAGCAGGCCATTTGTTGTGTTTTTCCCCCCACAAGGTTTATCTTATCTGGAGGTCCATAGCTGTCGTAAAGCAGAGAGCAGACAGAAGCGTGGCAGGGCATGCTGGTCATCTATCACCAGGGCACAGACTCCACAGACTTGAAACTGCTAACTCAATACAAGTGAATCCAACAACAGAATCAAATATTACAAACAATTATTAACAGTGTACTGTAAGCCAACACAGCCCAGCATCCGCCATCCAGACTGAGAGGCATAGCAACCATGACAGACACAAAACAGGAGTCGCCAATATTCAACCAAAAAAGAAACATCAAGCAATACGCTGAAATATGCTTCATGCCAGGTACCAATCTACGGATTTTGCAGTATGTGGCAGCATGATTCAGCCCTCTGTTTTGATACGAGGCAGAAAAGAGATTGGGTGCCATCTTTAGAGGCTTGTGGTAAGAGGTGTATAGCACCCTGCTGCAAACTGACGCCTCTACCTTTCAGTCACAAGGTGGACACGAGCAACCAGGGAGTGATCAGGCAATATCCTAATCTGTACAAACCTAATTCATACATACAGTTTCATATTCCAAGTCAGATCAATGGCATGTTTCATTTGCCATCTCCAGCTGTTTCTGGCATATCACTCCAGATAATTTAGTCATGTCATTCATTTTCTCTGAGCGGGAGTGCTGCACAGCTTTCCCTTCCTATCCTGCTTTTCCATTCAACTTACGAACCAACTGAAAACGTGCCCTATGCGCATGAATGTGCATATGAAAATGAAAGAAGAGTGCATGCTTGTGTACATAATTGAAAATTGTATGTGTGTGTGCACCTGTGTGTGTGTGTGTATATGTATGCATGTGCTAGGGATAAGGCATAGAGGTCCAGACAGGCTGTACAGCTGTCCATTAGCGACAGTAGGAAGCAAGGCATCAGTCAGACATGGCTCTGGGCATGAGAGAGTCTCCTCCTCACATCTCACTAATGGGAAAATAACTCTAAGATAGGCTGCTGCCATTTCTCAATTGGCTTCGGGGACTTTGACTTCGGGGTCTCTACTATTTTAGATGGCATTTAGCCAAAACTGCATCATTGATGAACGAGAAAACTGTAAAGTGGTAAAAGCCATTTGAGATTATTCTCAGCAGTCCATTTGAATTTGTTGCCATTGATGTGAGATTCAAGTGAGGTCACGTTTAAATGCAGTTAGGTGTGTTACCTCTTATGAGTCTAGAATAGAATAGAATAGAATAGAATAGACCTTTGAGACAGCAAGTAAGAAAAACAAGAAAATTTGCTCTGCCTGTCATTCACTTCCATTGAGGGGTGAATTAAAGCCATCGTTTCCAGTTGAGAAGCAATTTCACACCTTCAGGTGAACTCTGACTTGGAAATTTGCAAGGCCAATAGAAATGCTGCTTTGGGCCCCTGAACCAACATCTTGCGTGCCATTTTTCTTCATTTTTCTCCTTCTAACCAGATACAATACCAGAGTTGTCCTTTTCTTAGCAGAAAGCAAGATGCTAAGCTAACTCGGCTCCAAGATAGCTGCTAAGTAGATAACAGCGGCGTCCTCCTCAGATTTTGAAATGCCCATCCAATCACTTATGACATCATATCCTTTTTCATCACAAAGTGGGTGAAATCAGATGTGAAATAGCCTTTAAACAGAAACACAGGCACGTACAGCGACACATAAATATCAAGAGGCCGGAAAAAGATGTTTATTGACAATTTACTGACTCCTGTGATGCTCACTTTTGAGTTTTCTTTAGTTGTTTTATTACTAAAAAACGGTCAAGAACTAGAAACGCATCTCCAATGTCCTTCCTTCAGCAAAGCCGAAAAAGTGTTATAAATAGAATAGAATAGAATAGAATAGAGCTGATAGACATTACAATTGCCCAAACAGGGAATGTGTATGCGTCCTATTATCTAAGTATAGCAAAAAGTGTCAAACAATCATACCCTCCACCCTTAAGATGGTTTAATGCAACAGTGATTTAAATGTTACAGCTGACACTAAACATTTTTGTTATATTTGGTCTTTGCAAACAACGATGTCCCTTTGATCACAATCTGACCGTATCAGTAAATGTTGTTTGTTTTGTTTCATAAATAGATGTTTCGTTATTCAGACCGTTAGTCACACATTATATAGAAAAGTATTATCAAAGTTTACCACAAAGGTGACCCTGTTTGGGTATGAAAGCAGTTGCGCTGTGGGATCTCTCATCTGCACTACAGTGTCTTACTGGCACAAAGTGTCTGGCTGAGATCACACAGCCACGCATATCCTTCCTTCACACTGTCTGATTGGTGTGTCTCCAAATGTAATGTGGATCAGCGTGAAATGCTGGCAGATAGCATTAGTTTTCACTAACAAAGGACAGTCCCTGATTATGAATAAATTGGGAGTGGGTGTCAGTGGCGAGCGACGGTGGTCAAATAGGTGAAACATCTTATTCATGGAAAGCTGTGCTACAGGTTGCACAGCAGCAAATGCATTAGAACGATGCGTAATTGGTTTAATGATGCACTAAATGGAAATGGATGCTGTTCATAGAAGATAAATAGGTTCACACAAACTAGGTTGCTGATAATTCCATTCAAACAAGGGATTTTTAGGCATCAACGTTGTTGTCAAATGGTAAAATAATATTCCTCAATTACTGTATTAATTTAGCAAACTCTAACCACTGTATTTGTTTCTCATAAATAGGCCTATGTTTTCAAAGCCTTTCTTAAGATACTTGTTCCAATAGCCTGTATTCAATCCAATTGTCTTGATTCTTCTGTACATATTGTGTACAAACCATCAACAATAAACTAGTACTTCTTGTGAAACCATAACCGTGTAAAAAATAAGGGAAGCAGGCCATCAAATCCTCCATTTTTCAGTGGCCTCAGCGCCGGTGGTCGTTCTATTTTTTTTCCATTTCCATCTCTTTTTTTTTTTGTGTAACAAGGGAGGTTCGGGTGGGCATCGTTAATAACGGAATAGTGATTCATCATTTAATTATGATTTGACAAATGCTCGCGCCTTCCCCATTTTCAGCATCCTCCTCCCTTTCAATTCTCTGCTCTGCCAAACTGTCACGCACTCCCCCCGTGGGATTAATTCGAGCTGTCTGTCTTTGTGAGGCTGCCGGCGCTCTCGGGGCGGCGGGTGCACGACACTGTCAATGAACAGAGAGCCTGACACTTCCAGGGAGCCGCACAGACGCACGCTCCCCACTCCCCTTGTTATTGTTTTCACCTTAACCCCTTCCTTCCTGCCTGGGAGAGTGTGTGCCTTCCTCCCCTCTCCTCTCCTCTGTCTCCCTCTCTCGCTTTCCCCTTGCTGGCTCTCTCTGCTCCTCTTTCTCTCTCTTCTGTCTATCTCTTCTCTGTCTGTCTGTCGCTCTCCCATCAACCCCCCCCTCTCTCTCTCTTTCTGTCTCTGTCTCCTCTCTCAGCCTCTACAGAGAGAGGGACAGCAGCAGCAGGAGGCGCAGGAGGAAATACCACACAAAGGAAATGCTGGTTGTAGCTCCAATGGAAGAGCTATGTGACTCAGAGCATTTGCATGTAGAGAGGGGGGGAACTGATATATAAATCATCAGACTCTATCTATCTAAATAGGCATGAATATGCACATCCAGAGAGCCATGAGATAACGTTATGATTTGATAACCAGCCATAGCATGTGCAGAACGGAAACCAAAAAGTCAACAGAGCCATTTAAAACCGCGTCAAACCTCCTGGTGACAGTGATGCTAATGGGTGGCCATTAAAACAAGGCATGTTTGAGTTGAACTGGAGCGCCTGTTAGCCAAATCCGCCAGGCCTTAGCCCCAGCTGGAGAGATAAGGTTTAATACCGGGCACAGGGCCCAGCCTTATCTCCCCTACTGATAGAGAGAGCACGAAGGAGAGAGGAGGGGAAGGCAGGGGAGGGGAGAAAACAAGAGGGACAAAAACAAGTGTCTTGCAGGGACCCTGGCTGGCTGACTGCGTGAGTGCGTCCTCCCGCCGTTGGCATAGAAACTAATCCACGTTCACATTTAGCACCTGACTCGCTTTTTTTTTCCTCTCTCTCTCTCTCTCTCTCTCTCTCCCTCTCTCTCTCTCCGCGGCCGTGGTGCAGCGGGAGTTGGGGGAGGAGAGGGGGAGTCGTGAGCTTTCTCCTTCTCATAATGAGGCCCATAGGAGGGAGGGAGGGAGGGAGGGAGAGAGGGAGGGAGGCGGGAGCGGGGGGTGGGGGTGGAGGTGGAAGAGGGGTGGGGGGTGGGGGTGGCTTGCTGGCTGACACCCTTGGCCTGGAGGACCCAGCTGTGTCTCTCTGTAGGACGCAAACATGCTCTCTCTCTCTCTCTCTCTCACACACACACACACACATACACATACACATGCACACCTAGACTCTCACCATTTCTACTATTTTATATCCTGTAGTTGGACACCTGAAGGACAGCAGACAGTACTGTACAGTATTGATTGACCACGCTAAACCCGCATAAACTGGACATTGGGGATGGTGAATTGGTTTTGGCCAGCGCTCCCTTGTCCCCAGTGGTCTGTTGATCCTGTCAGGTGTGATTGGTTCATTGAAAAGCACTGTGGAAGTCAGTGTCTAAGCGCTCCGCACCTTGCGCTGAATCTCGCACGCTTCTCATTTGTCTCAAAGCTGACTGAAAATGTCCAGTAGAGTTAAAAAAAAAAAAAGGGACTGGGTAATTGAAATCATAATTAGTGTAATTGAAACAGCATTTGAGTGTCTTTCAACACGCTCTCGGCACAGTGTTTTGATAGTCGCACATAAAGGCATGTTTCAGAAGTGAACTCGTTAAGCTGCAATATGGCCCAAAGATGCCTATTTGACAACGCCAGAATGTGACGCGCGCACAGACACAGAACTCGTATCATGCCGCGTACATACGCATGCAAACGTTACACACATTAGCACACAGCTACAGCCTGATGGGCTTAGCAAGGTGTTTATTTTCTTCCCTTGACGTGGGTTGCACTCTCGCGTCACTCCGCTTCTCCCCCAATGGTGCAGCTTCCCCTCTCTCTCACTCCCGGTGACATCAGTCAATGAGCTGGAAGAAGGAAGGGAATAGAATGGAAGAGGCTGCTGGAGCGCCATCTCCCTGTTACCCCACCCACCCACCCACCCCACCCCACCCACCCACCCCACCCCACCCCCCGCCGCTCCAACCCACCTCTCTTTCATTTGTATGTGTGTGTGCTCTCACACTCATACAATAGTCTCTTAAGGCTTTTGGAGGATGCCATATGAGAGGACCGTGAGGTGCTTTCCCCTGGCTGTCCTTCAACACCCCACTTACCTCTCAAAAGAGCTCTCTGCCTCTGCGCTGCCCATGTCACAGCCATTGTTCCTAATTAGGGATTCAGGACCCAAGCCCATTCAATTAATGGACAGCCACAATGCACCGCCGCCTCACCCCACTCTTCACCCTATCGCCCCCTCCTTCTAGCCCTAAAAAGGCCGTTCCAACCCCTCTCTGCAGCAGCAGTTTAGGAGCGCTGACGTACAAGGACATCAGTGTTTAGAGTTCAGAGGCAAATTTGAGTAAATAATTTTTTTTTTTTTAAAAAGGTGTCAAAGAAAGACTGCAACCTAGCCTCACAGGATGCAGATTATAATAAAATGGCCCAAAAAAATGATTCATGTAATCACAGAGGACAGAGTTACAATTAAAGGATACGTTTGGCAATTTTGGACTTACATAATTTGCCTCTTACATATCTGTAGTACTTGGACCTGCAGACAATATTGGCTTGTGAGTCAACAGAAAAGTTGCAAAGTATATGAATTAAAATGAGCTCTGATTTCATGACACAGTTCCATCATTACGCACACTTTCACTAATCAGGAAATCACAGAACTACTTTTTCCTGCCGCAGCACAGCCTGCTGTGGGGTGAAAGTGTGTTACTGGCAGCATGATCTAGTTTTGTGGACAGTCAGGTCAGATTGTATAACAATTGCTCATGGAGCCGGGTAGAGTTTGGTAGAAGACTATCCACTGAGTAAAAATGGTGCGGTGCTGCTGCTTTCCAGGCTGTGAATATAAATACATTGGTTGGTTGCCATATCATTTACACTGACTAGATTTTTTGGAGATATTTTGACAAACCCCATTTGGACTCATTGTTAGCAGGGCCTAGCAACAGAGCTCGCCATTTTAAACTGACAGCTGACTCAGGAGCCAATATTGTCTGTGGGTCCAAGTACTACAGATACGTAAGAGACAAATTATATATAGGTCCAAAATCGCCAAACTTATCCTTTAAGTCATCATCAAATATGCTTTTTTAGATACCTGAACTGCAAGGGGAAATTACTTTCGCGTTTCTCACACTGTACAATTATGACTTAATGAAGTGGTTTGATCTATACAGACATATTTGCATAAGGGCAGCTGTAGCCATGGGGTTGTGTTAGCCCAAAAGTTAGAAAAGTGGGCTTGAGACCATAATGTCACCAGTTCAAGTCTCCAGACTGGTTGGGAAAATCTAGGCAGGGCAAGTGAATGAGAAAGACTCTCCTCTCCTGCAACTACACTGCCATCAATTTGCCTTCGAGCGAGGCACTTAACCCCCAACTGCTCCAATGGAGCTGCTCAGTGGCCAACAGACTGTGGGTGTACTCAGCTCTTCCTTTACCCGGATAAATAAAGTTTACAAAAATTGCAATCAAAGTTTTCCTAAAGGCTACTTCAGGGCAAGGATCCAAGCCCATACAAAGTGTCACTCACACTCCAGACAAGTTTTGACTGTAGGTAGCACTTTTGAATTTCACAAAGGAAAAGCACTAGAATCCAGGAGTTTATCAAACTGTTTACTTCACCTCACCCTATCCTTCTATATATTTTAATGAAGCAATTTCACACTCAGCCTTGGACGTTTGGAAGATTTCATTTCTTCCCAGACATAAAGTTTCAAAGATGCACTACAGTATTTGTACTGATACAGCACTAAACGACACATCAGATGACTCATTAAACATAACGGTAGGCCTAGCTAAACCGTAGCCAAGATCACAAACTACAGCTTTATGCCAAAATCTCTGGCCACAATCTCCCAGAATCTGTGAGGAGACCTCCAAGTGAGTGATACGTATCGTTCTTCTGTGTCAAATGATTCAATTACTCACACTCACCCAGACAGGAAATTAGGGATTTTATGTATGAAGTATTTTGCAAGGGCGGGAGGCGTGAACAGGCGTTTTAATGAAGCCAGCCAGCCTGAGTTCCTAATGAAGATATCTGAGTCAGGGGAGAAACACAGCAACCTGACCTGCAGACCTTAGGAACACATTTAGAAACATACACAGATTCCCTCACACACACAATGTATACACATAGACAGAGACAAGCACACTTGCTTGCATGCACACATGCGCACACGCATACACACACACACACACACACACACACACACACACACACACACACACACACAGGCTCGCTCGTAGGTCCGCACACACACATACACACACAAGTAAAAGTCATTACCCACAGTCACTTTGATAATAAAATATAGAATTAGTACTAATGGTTGAAAAAGATGGCACAGTCTTCCAATGTATTGTAATCCAGGATGTGCTCTTTACAATAGTGTATTTTCTTGTCTGTTGTGTATCGATTATAACATTAGAATAGCAGCTTAGGTAGAAAATAAGTGTTTATTGGTGTTGTAGAAACTTTAAAAAGCTTTATACTGTAGCTCATGTGTTGATGCTTATTTGTCACTTAGGCTGGGTATTGAGAAACAATCCCTATCAGTGCTGTACCGTCTATTATATAGTCAGTTAGTCAGTCAGTCTCAATATTGATTAATGTATCAAAAGGAACTGAAAAGCTTCAAAATGTTGGAATCTTACAATGGGATCTCAAGATTTTTTACTACACTGGTGATTTTATTGAGCATTGTCAGTGTTGGAGGTTGTCTTATTGTGTTTAAGAATACAAATGCAAGTACAAAAAAAAAAAAAAACATCCCACATAATGAAATATGCTAGGTGTCAAGGTATTATTTATTATGCATTATTTTGGAACCAGTGTTGAACTTGAAGTTGCTTTATCCTTGTTTACCAGTCCTTTATTACATCTATCTATCTATCTATCTATCTATCTATGTATCTCTCTCACAGTATACTGCATACTATCAAATATGAGCAAAAATGCCTTAAAATAATCTTTAAAAATACAGGACCAGCTGAATGCAACAAACTGAACATGGCTAAATGTATATTGTAACGGCCACAATCATTGCAGCTGGTGTCATTATATTTTTCAGTTTTGTGGGTTTGTTTTTTTTTCCTCTACAACTAGTAGATGGTAATAGCTTTACTCTAAGTGAAATATATTTATCCTTCACAAATGTCAAACTGTTGTTGTCACAGTGCCGATGCTACAACAGCCAAGGTGTGAGGCAAGCAATTCGCCCCATGGGCATATCACAGACGCACCAGCGCACGAGCAGGGAGGCAGGCAGGCACGCACGAGCACATACAAACACACCTGTAAACATATACCCTGCGCCGGTGTGTCAGCCACTGTCTCCTCCTCTCATCGCATCCATATACATCTCCTCCCCTCCCCTCCCCTCCCCTCCCTCCCTCCTCTCCCACACCCCACCCTCCATTCCATAAGCAGAGCCGCCCCAATGTTGTGGCCTGCCCGTGACAGTAATTGAGGGAAGCTGGCCGGAACAGTGTGAAGATGGGGGAGGGAAAAAGGGAAGGATAGGAGGAGAGAGAGATGAGAAGAGGGAGGGAGGGGGAAACCATTCATCTGAGACCCATGGCTGTGGAATGGCATATTACAGGTCTAATGTGTAATTAGATAGATAGGGAATAAGGTCAGTGTGCTCTGGGGGGGGAAATCGCTGTCAGCACAGTGCCATCTAGTGGTGAAGGGTTGCATAGCACGCCTTGTCCCTTAAGTACACAGTTGCAGATGGACAATGGAGATCAAATTAGGACTTAACAATGATTTATGACATATTGTACATTGTCTGCAAGTGACATTTCTGGTGTGTTTGGATTTAGCCATTCACCGGCCATGTTCAGTGTAGTTGTCACATGCGTTGCCAGTCTATATGGCATTCGTACACCTATGTAATGTGGATGTTGCAGTGTTGACAATCTTATTTTAATGATTTCAGATAGCAATTCTGATGACATTTAGTTCTGACAAATGAATTCTTGATGAATTGTTTGGATAAGCTCAGAGGAGTGAAGAGTTCAGAAAGGCAAACTGTGAGCCTTTTCCTCCACCATAGTTGTTTTAGTTTGTGTGTGTGTGTGTGTGTGTGTGCGTGTGTGTGTGTGAGAGACAGAGAGACAGTAAGTCAGTAAGTGTGTGTGTCTGCTGTGTTCATGCTTGTGTTTACATGTTTAGTATGGTAATGCTCCGGTCCCTAATGAGAGATCCAGGCCTCCCTCCCTGCTTCCTGACGACAGGTGTTTGGTCCAGACCTCTTGGAGACAGTCTGATCACATGACAGGAAGCCACTAAAGCTGCTAGGCCAGTAGTAAACAGAGAGGAATTACCATCCTGGAGGCACGGGAAATATTCACTGCCTGCATTTACAGGCCTCGCGTAATACATGTTTGTGCAGCTTCAAGCACTCTATGTACGTAACTACAGATATGTGAACATACTGATTATTATTTCATTAAAGACCATGGTGTGCCATATAGGCATATATGAACTTTTATTATTGCATGCTGTGAAGGTGAAAAGCTTGACAAAAATAAATACTCGTCAACAAATATATTTTACGTAACTGTGAGTTGATGAAAACTACAAACCGTGCATTTCAAATGACAAAAACTAGACTAAAATCATTGTGCAGTTTTGTCAACAAAAATGTGACAAGGCTAACTTTATTAAGAGACCAAATTTGGGGAAGCTGTCTTGCATCGTTATTTATTTGGTCATGTTTGTGCCTTTGGAAACACTGTATGTGTATGCTTTCCAACTCTCATCACCTCCCATGCCTCCAAACAAAAATAGATTAAAAGGCTAACATTTGACAAAAAGTAATACTCAAAAAACTAAAATAAAGACTAAAATTAAATATAAAATTACAGCCAAAATTACGGCTGGACTGTTGGTTACTCTGCTGTCCAAACACTGCCAAGTCAAACTGCTCAGCATATTCACATACAACTTACAAATGTGTATGTGTGTGTGTGTGTGTGTGTGTGTGTGTGTGTGTGTGTGTGCGTGTACATGCGCATGTGTGTGCATGTGCGTACGTCCACGCCGGCACACTCCTCTATCGTTCTATTACATGGGCCAGTGGCTGCACCATCTCTCCAGTTTCACCCCTCTGCTCTCCCAGACGTCTCATATTGCCCGGAGGGATGGTGTTGATGTGGGAGGTAGAGGGGGAAGGGGGCGGGTGACTACACACATTATCTGTCTGGGAGCAGCTCAAACCACGCAGCCACAGCCTCTATCTCCTCTCTGCTGACTTCAACATCTAACATTTGGTCCTATGAATGGAAGATTACTTTTGTTTGCCGGGTATTTGCTGTTGCTCATTTGATAGGTAGAGAAGGCATCAAACATGAATGAAGGTTCACGCAGAGAGATGCAAATTTTAGTATATATATACAGTATTTTAGTAGCCTACAGTCAGATAAGTTGTCAGTCACATACACAGTATAGTGAACTGACTTTCAAGAGTCTAAACTTTTTGTGTATTGTCCTATGTGGCAAAACTCTACACATTTGGATCTGCAAGCAGATTAAAACTAATGCTGCACTATTTGCAAATGTTACTTGGCCCAGGAATGTATTCAACTGGCTAATCAATAATAAACATTCCTCCCCCTTCTCTTTAACACATGCTAATTAATGGAAAATCAAGATAGTTTTGTCCATTTAGTAAACTGTGAGCATATCCATGCAGGTGAAAAAAGGGAAACTAAATTCCACTTCACATCAATCAAATGGCTTCAGTTTAATTTAGCATCAATTCTGCCACCTGGTGGTGACATGATACACAGAATAACCTGCTATCCCTGCCACCACCAACATGTTGTCAAGTATATCTGTCCATTTTATGACAAGGTATGCTAAAGTATGCTGATGATAAAATAATTATCGTAAAGATAATTTCCATTTATAATTTAATGACTGTTGTTAGGAGAGATTACACCAATGAAAACATAAACTTCTATGTTCTTATCAACATGTCCAGCATGCCAGCATAACAAAGGTCACAGATTGTCATTACGTATATGAGTTGTTACTTAAACTGATACTGATGAGTCACAACAGCCGTTAGAGGCAACCATATGACTTAAATTGGCTTATCATGTGATGTTTCTCTGTTCAGACAGATAGGTTTCCCTTTCCGGGAAACTTCAATATGAAAAATTCAATATGAACAAGATTATTATTATGATTATGATTATTATTGTTGTTGTTGTTGTTATTATTTCTCTCGGGGGATTCACAGCAAACAAATCAGCAATGCTACTACAGCATGAAGAGAGCAAAAACAAATCAGTTGAAAACAAGGTTAGAACATTTTCAGAATTTCCAGTTGTGTCTTCAAAGAAGACCGAGTTTGCAAAACATATTTCAAGCAGGTTGCTTTGAATAACAATATTGCCACAAAAAAAAAAAAGTCCTCCATTCACATAAATGTTCAAACTATTTTTTATGTGAGTGTGAAATATATTTATTCACGCTGCTCCTCATCTTTAGAAATCTCCTGTCCTCACTTCCCTCGTGTCTGCTAACCTCACAGCCACCATTTTGCTGAACCACTTGCGCTGGCAGGATGGTAGTGTTGTCAGGATCAGACCACATTGTATGTCCACTGAGTCACCATCTCAGATCCATAAGTACACTCCCCCTTAACCAGTGACAAATACACAGGAAGCACTGTGTGTGTGTGTGTGTGTGTGTGTGTGTGTGCATACAGCGCTGCGTGTGGAACAGAATCTCTCAGCGGCAGACTGACTTAATCTGGGTCAAAGTCACAGAGGGAGAAAAAGGGAAACTTCAAAGTTTACCTGACTTGCACTCCATCAGTGTAAGGAGACGGTCCTGATACAGACTGTAAGGGAAAAGACAGAAAGACTAACAGCGACCGCACCCTCAGCACAGAGCAAGCCGTTTTACTGAAGCTCAGCTTTTAGCAGAGCTGCAGATTATGTCACCATGCTGTACTGACAGGTGGGAAAATTAATTCTGGTTGTCCAAACAATGTGGGGGGAAAAAATCTCAAGCATATTCTGTGATACTGAATTGTATTATTCATCTGAAACATCAACAATCTTGGCTCCTTCCCAACCCTGATTTCTCTCTGTGTGTAAATTTCCTTGCTAATCTTCCTGTGATATAATAGCTGTCTTTTCAATCATGTCGCTTCTCAGCTGAGGCGGAAGGCACTCTGGCCACCCACACACCTCTGAGAGCGGACATGACTAGTTTTGGCCGGAACTCATCAAGAGGAAGAGCTGATCTGACGTATCAGCATACTGAAAAACCTCAAAATAGCATTACATTTGCGAGACTGCGGCGGAAATGCTGATTCCTTTCTTACAAGGAATTACACGCTGAGAACTATTGCCACACTCTATGAAAAGCAGTGTTTCCAACTTTACTATATAGACCACTAGTTTAAAAACAAATGGTCAATACAATATCATAACACACAAAATGAACCGTACTGATGAACAATTATCTTTTATGAGGCGGTCATAAAGTGCACCACCTGGGTCTCATAAGATTGGAAAGATAATGAAAGATTGATGTTAACGTGCCCAGTCACACGCCACTTCTTTCTTTACTACCCTATTGCTCGGTACTTTCCTGGTTAACAATTTGATAGCAGTGAGGGTTTATACAGCCTGTATATATAACACTGACCCTAAGACAGGCCGTAACCTGCCGACTCTGATGCAAATAGCCACAATGTGAAGCACAGTCACTCCTCAGTCTCGCTGTATTGTCCCCAATAAAATACAAAAGAAGTATAGTTTGTCCCTTTGAAAAAAATACAAATTGGTGGATGCCCTCATGCCGATATCTGCCGAACCACTATCCAGGCTGCTATCCCACTCTAATGAGGTATTCCTGCTATCTTCCAAACAGATTATTAAGCCACTGGTTTTGTTTGTGTAAGCATATCTTAAGGTGCTGCCAGTAATCACTCGTCAATAAAAAGAGAGATGATGTCACCCCCATGTTAATCATTATCCAACCAATGGAAAAGTGAAGTACTCAAATGTAGCCTTTACAACCCAGGAAGTAGGAGTGTGCTTTTGTCCTGTCGAAAACTGGAAAAATAAACAGCCGTGAATCTACTGTAAGTGTGTATATCTCTCAGACTGAAAACCGGATCTAAAACCCCCGCAATACTGAGATCTAGTCGGTTATGCCCTGATTCTGACACTTGAATTCACCTCTTTGTCAGTGTACAGAAGACTCCTTGTTAGAGCAGCGTGAGTCAACTATGTCACCACTGTACAAACTGTATGTTAGCCACTGATTTAGTATGATAGCGACTTTTGTCAGTAGTTAATTCTTTCCCCCTTTTGCCCTCTCATGTTGTTCATGTGTCTGTCTGTGCCTGTGCATCTGTCGATGTGGCCCAGTGGCTGGAGGCAGTCATATGTGGGCGGTGGCCGCCCCGCTCCGCTCCGCATGTGACTGGCACAGCGAGAACAGGAGCAGGAGAAAGGCTGGCTGCTCTTAGCTCCCTCCCTCCACGCTCCGCTCTTCCTCTGCGAGCCAAGCCCTAGAACATCTGTGGCCTGCTCTGCCTCTGACACACTCACAAACAGCCTATTGTACCCAGTGATATCATGTGTGTGTGATGAAATGAGACCAAGGGTGGCACACACTACACTCATTAGCCGAACTACTACCCAGGCTACTATCCTGCTCACCAGACAAAATCTAAAACACTGGTATTTACTATGACTAACAAATAGCACACAAATGGCTGATACATTTATGAATTTGTGAATGAATAAACTGGTCAATGCATTTTTATATCACTAAAAAAGAAGACCTCTGTTGCCATTGCAGATAATACCACTAAAAGCTGGCATGCACCAGAACCCTTTTGAAAGAGGAATGCTACAAACGCAATAGTAAAAGGCCAATTTTGTTAAATGAAGTGAAAAAAAACATTTCCACCAATCTGTCCAAATCAGTAGCAGAACTAACATGTCATGTCAACATTTTCCACCAAATAAGTGAGAACTTGTTGAATCTCAGATGTTTACAGAAACATGAATCGTTCCGGTTGCCATGAGAGTATGATTCACCATTTACAGAGAGGCTCAGATAACCTTCCTGTAGTGCCTGACATTTGGTACGAAAATAAACACCACAATGAGCAACAGGTATTTTCAAATGTAACGTACAGTCACCTAACCAGTGGGTCGTGAGTGTGTAGGTTACATTCAGCACACACACACAATTTTAGAGTTAATCGTCAATAAAGTGTTGCATCGCTCTAAATGAAAAGCATGGGGTGAATCTCCCATTTAGATTTGAACTGCCTAAATGAAAATGTTCTGCGTCATGAGTAGGAAATAGCACGCTGCGGCTGGATAACCAGATTTATATTTAGAGATAGTTTTCACTGAATGTGACCAGTCTGTTCGGTAATTGATTTGCCAGGAAGCTGTTCAATCTAATACACGTTGTGTTGTGATTATTATATATTGAGGAGATTGCTCCTGCTTGTATTTACTTCCTTTTCATAAAGGTTTGTTTATTTCCAGCCCTCTCTGATACAGTATCCGGCAGTAATGTCTCACTTTTGCCAAACATTAAACAATCAAACGGACACTGTTTTTTTTTCAAGTTGCTCTGCCAAGGTCAAACTGGTCTCACAGAAGTGAGACAGACAAATCATTCACTGATCTACGAGGCCACGTCCTCTCAAAATAATTGTTTCCATCATACTGGAACTATTAGCCCACTGAGAATTGCGACACTGTAAATCTAAATAGTTTGGGAGGATTTCAAATTACTGAATTCAAACAGATCACATATTTTCAAATGTCAATCAACATTTTTGTTCCTTTGCAAAGTAGGGTGATCAACTTTATTGTACATCTGCAGAGTAGCTGAATAGCCACTTACTTAGAGATAACACATTCCTGAGTAACTGCATTTGTTCAATAAATCAGTCAAGTTTGAGTGGTATTAAAAAGTAACCCAAACTATTGGTATAAAACTCAAGCTTTACTCTGGCGGTTATCCTTCTGTTCATGGAACCTGTTCTGACAGGAGAACTTCAAAGCTACAATGCCAGCATAACAAAGCCTTTATCAGCAATATATTGCATGGTGTGTGTTTAACCTAAGTCATGGTTTGTGTTGGGCCTTTGATGTAATGTGTGGGCTATAAATAGCACAGAATGGGTTGGTTGGTTGGATGTTTGAGTCAGTGTCTGCGTAGTTCAATAGTCTTCTCAGGACACAAGAGCCAAACAGTGTCTGTCCTGTAATCACACTGCTAACTTCACTGAAATGTTGTGCAATGCAACCTAGCTGTGAGGAACTCAGGCATAAAGGGGCTCTGAAAACAATTTTCATGATCATAATTATTATTATTTGCATATTTTGAGCCATTGGGAAGTGTCAAAGTAGGATAACATCAATGCAAATAATACTAGGCATGCAAACAAAAAGGAACAATATGGAAGGCCAAAGTGGAAGTAGGGCAGCGTCTCCTCTTATCACAGCATGGTGAAATACCACATATACTGTAGAATTGTTTCACCAGCAATGAGAAGCTATGAATAGATGTGTGTTTCTACATGCCCTATAGAAAACTAGCCCCATAGTGTCTGTAGATGCCACTGGGTGGAGGCAAAACCAAGGAGATGTATGAGAGTTGTGTACATACTTCACATAATTTAGACACTTTTAACAACCTAAACTAGTGAGTGTGCTTTACAGTGTGGCCTTTTTCTGTATCCACAACCCCACTGCTTTGATGTGTTTGATGTGGAAATGATAGAGAGCAAATGGAGGGGAAAGAAAACTTTGTGTTGCATAGAGCAGAATGAGCAGAACGAGTATTGAATATAGCCGATATGTTTTAGATTTACAATTTTGGCATTTTAAACAGGCATGTAAACAGGAGGATAAACAGATGTGTTAAGTCCCAAATGTCACATTAATTAACACAAAGGGCTTTGTAACTGACAATGAAAAGGACCAAAGATGAAAGCCTTTTCTGTAAAACTAGCATTAAAAGGGGATTTCAATGGAACAATTTTCAGGAGGTGATTTCATTCACCGGGAATCAGAAAGTAGGTATTCCCCTTCTCGGCTGTCTAGAACTGCGGTTTGGATGGTGCTGCGATCTTACTATGCAACGCACAGAGAATTTACTGTAGCTCAGAGTAGAGTGATGATGAAGAAATAAACACTGACCTACCAAATCCAGGTAAAAGTTTAATTCATTCACTCTCAGAGCCACCATAACATCAAAACACTGAGCACCCAGCTGCTAAACAGTGAGAAAGCAGTTGAGGAATGTAGCTTAGTGGAGGTTCTCTGAGACATATAATAGCTCTGAGAGATTACAATGATGGTCACATCATTATTGACCGCTCCTCTCCAAACTAAGTGGCTAAATCTAGCATTATAAAGGAGGACTTTCTTCCTAAAGCATTTTTTTCTAACCAAAAGAACGTTCCAAACGCACTGATGTCATGAAGTCAAGCCCTACAAAGAAAAACCGCCGAGTAAGACATGTTTGATGATGGCCTTGGTTGTTATTAAAAGCAAGCTTTAATCGTCCTCACAGTCTTCTTTTTTTTTTCTTCACTGTGTAAAATTGTGAACTGTTTACTCTTCCATACTTTAAACAGAACATGAAAGGCATAAGCCATAACGTCTGTAATCAACGACAGTGCCCTTTTTCTCACACCAGTTATGCACACACACGCACACACACACACACACACACACACACACACACACACACAGGCATGCACTCAGGGGACTTCCAAACCAACACACCTCCACCCACTCTCGGCCTCCATCGCTACAGGCTGTGAACCCCGAGACGAGCGCACATTCCACACAGCTCTACTCACATTCATTTACGCAGATAAATCAAGAAGCAAAAATTATTGACACACATCCTATCACCGCCGAGTCCATGACTAATCATTCTGAGAGCTGCAACCACATCTGACAGTTATTTTCATATCAAGTCAACACACTATTATTACAATGATGGCCTGGGTACTCATGTAATAATCATTAATTATCATTTGCATCTTTTTACTATTAGTATGTCTCCCCCTATCTCTCTCTCTCACACACACACACATTCAAACTTTTAACTGTAAGAAACAAAATAAAATAGGTGGATTCCAAAATTCACTAATCACTTTCTCTTTTTTACCTGCAAAATATTCTGAGAATAGAAGCTTTGAACGATGGATGATTAGCTGCTTCTTAAAAGACGAATAGACAAGTAGACAAACTTACTAGTCAACTTTCAAATGTTCAGTCAAAGTGTGTGTGGTTACTGGTGTTAATTTCTCAGCCAGGCTGCAGCAGAACCGTTCAGCCGCCTACAAAACAAGCCTGCCGACCTGAATAATAATTATAACCCTTGATGTTATTGTATTTATTATAAGCCTTAAAACATTATATCTGTGAAGTCAAATAAGACCTGTTGGTTGCATCATTTTTAACATTAGGCCTATTCCTTTCCCTCTCAATAGGCTGAATAACCTGTCAGCTTGTTCTGTTACTACACTTTGAAATGACAAAAAGTTGGATTATTGGAACAAACCCCCGAGTATAAAACAGACTAGCCAATGCAAGTCTGTCTAAACTAGTGGGTCTACATATTCATCTCAATTGAGTCCTAAACCACCTTTTACACCCACAGTAATTTAAGAGTAACATGTAGCCTGTGTCACATTGTTGGACTAAAACCTCTTCTGTCTGAGCAGACACAGTAGCTACTGTCACCCCTCAGTCAGCCTATCTCATTACCTCTTTTTATTGACATGTTTTGTACATGGCCCTGCCTTTTTGTCACAGAGGCCGTTGCTTGTGCTTCCTCATTCGTTTGTTATTTATACCTGCGGTATAGAACACGGCTTCCCAAATATATTCATGTCAAGGCCAACAAATAGATGCACATTAGGCCATGGATCCCCATTCGATGAGATTTTGTCTGAGGGACACCCATCTAAGAGTTTTGTTGTTATATGATTTTCGTAGAGAACTGGAGAACTGTTAACGATGTAGCTGCTGGAAGGTGGCAGCATTGTAGACGCTTGACGGTGATTGGATACCAAATACAGTGGATCACAATTCTGCAACTGACTTTCAGAGTTGTGCAATTTCTCAATTCTCTCTTTGTTTGACTACTACTACCCCCAGATCCGTCCCTGTTTTGCTGCTTTCAAGTGCCATCAGAAATATTGTATTTTATAGATGATGTAACTGATGGTAAAAGTGATGTATTTTATTGTCATACAGGGGCGTAGGCTGGCTAGGAAATCCACTTTGTTGTCTCCACACCATCATTATTCCATCTATGACAAAAATCTACAGCTCAAACGCACCTTACAAGCATTCATTTAGTGATCAATTATCGGACACATGAAATTATGGGTTTTGGGTGCTACCCTGATAGCGCTAACCGGCTGTCTCCCCAAAATCTGTCTAGGAAGGACAATTTTGTTTTAGTCTGCACAGGAAAAACCTAGCCAAATTTTATTCTTGCTTGTTCCAGTTTGTCTCAGATAATATAACACAACACATGTTCTATCATATTTTTGAAACTTTTACAGTTTTTATATTTCAACCAAACCATGTTTCACTAAACCAGAGCAGTGTGAAATAAAAGTATACAATATTTATAAATGTACACTTGAGGACCACAAAGGGCATTTTAGACACTTTAGGGCCCATAGCACCCTCAGCTTGGGCTGCTGGATAGTCAGTATTCCAGTTAGTAGCCAGTTGACATAATTTATTGATCGGCATAATTTATTGATTATCATTTGATGTAAATAGTTAGTATTGTTGTATGTTTCTATTGCTCTTATATGCAACAACCTTTAGCTAATAAATCAAGTACAGCATCAAATAATAATAACAAATTATCTCTGTGCAGCTGGACTTCTAAAACAAAACAGAAACCGAAATAAACTGTTTGTTACACGGCCCATGTTGTTACGTTTTACAACCAGAAGCTTCTGAATGCGCGACAAGCCCGTTTTTAAGACATTAGAAGTGGGAAGTAGGAGCGTTGGAGCAGCACTGAAGGCAGCATCTGCTGCTGCTGTCAAAACCAGTTCCTTGAAGCAGCGCATGCGCATGTCGGCAGCACTGCAGCAACAGAGAATGACGTCACCCATTCAAAACACAGGCAAGCCCAGACACACACCGTCCGCTGGTCAGACGATGTACGGTTTACTTATCCGAGCCAGGCGATTGGAGGTCCGGACTGATTGACCGTGGACCGCTGAGCAACAACCACGCACAGAAAGCAGCATACATTATTTTACATGCACTTTGGCACGTTTATCCGCCGATTATATTTCCTCAAATATACCTGTCAGAGCAATCTGTCACTGAGACTGACTGCATTGGATATTTTTAGTCATGACAATGACTCTCGAAGATGATCTAGCATCAGCAGCAGCGACTGGAAACGCCGAGGATGTCGAGTTTCTCCTCCAAAGTGGGGCCGATGTCAACGGAGAGAATTGCTTTGGACGGACGGCGCTGCAGGTCAGTGTCACTGTGCGATCCACCGTCCCCGGGATCAAATGACAAGTTGTTTTGCATTTTCTGTTATGAACGCACAGCAAACATCGATCATGACCTAATTTAAGAAACAGCTAATATATATTAATAACGCATAATCAAGAAATCGCCCGATTGGCTATGGTATTGTTGAGGCAGAAAAAGTTCTTCCACTTTTCGAAAAAGCTAGACTTGTTATTGTGCGCATCTCCTGGCAAAATGACTCTCATAAGGCCCAATCCTGTGCGCCTTGTACCATGGATTGCAATGATCAAACTCACAGCTATTTCTATTGTCGAAAAACATTAGGATTTTAGGATTTGACCCTCCTTTCTTTTCATGTCAATATAATATTCTCATCAAGCTATGTGAAACAACGAACCGTCCATTTTACGCACCCTTTAAAATACTATGCAACTCACAACAGACCTATTGAACGTTGTGACCCTGGATTTCAATTTACTACTATAGGCCCACTATTTATTAATCAGGTTTGAATATTAAATAGTAGGCTATATAGGGGTAATCCAGCTAATAATGTGTTCTGCCTATGGCTGCCTCTGCCGTGCGCCAAAGACACCTAGACTATTTACAACTCCCAGGTGCTTACTGCCCAATAAGTTATCCTAAGGCTCCAATAAAAATATTAGATCATAAATGGCGCTCTATGTTGGACTTGAATATTACCTCAAGATACAGGATCTCTGATTTGTCCAGTGCTTCATATGTGCACATTTTCAGGGGCGTCAATTCAGCCCTGAACTATGACAAAGTCCTTGCATTTAATAGCTTGTATTTGCCACCAAAATTTCCAAACCTGTAGGCTATTTATGGACAAAATATATTAAGATATTATTTGAATGTGATAAAATAGTAGCTCAAACAATCTTGTACAACTTAGTGCAAATACTGGTCCTGAATGCTCCCCTGTATTTCCCCTGCATTTTATATGGCTTCCAAATTAATTCATAACGTTTTGTTTTTTTGTTTTTTTGCTTGATCTAAGCTCTCCATTATAAAGATAAGATAAGAGATCAAGAGTGGAGTGACCACACCTTGCCATCCCCTAGGATGTACGTTGAACTCTGAATGTTCCACCTCTCACTCCTAACTCCTGGCTGTGTCCCCATGAAGGTGATGATGATGGGCAGCACGCCGGTGGCTCAGTTGTTACTGAAGCGGGGAGCGCAACCCAACGTGGCGGACAGAAGCACCGGCACCACCCCGCTGCACGACGCGGCCAGGACGGGCTTTCTGGACACGGTGCGGCTGCTGGTGCAGCACCTGGCCGACCCGCAGGCCCGGGACCACAGAGACTGTCGGCCGGTCGACCTGGCCCGACAGCACGGCCACAGAGATGTGGTGGGGTTTCTGGAGTCTCTGTAAAATACTGCGCGGCGGTGGGATGTTTCTGCTGTTGAGAGAGGGGACCTATGGGTGTGGGAGCTGTGGGCCTGACTAGAGACCTGCAGCCTAAATGCATCGACTGTTTTTGCTGTTAAATGTAGCCTACTTTTATTTATTTGTTTGTTTTTGTTTTGCTAAACGGCTGCATATGAAGCAAGGACTTCATTTTTAACGAAATTACGGTTGTCAATAGGCAGGAAAGAGTTTTAATTGTTTAATCGCAGCTATGACTATTAGGCTACCTAAACGAAAAATCTCTCTTATAACTTTGTGGTATTCAATATTGAGTTTATAGCGACCTTATCGTACTTTATGGTAGTTTTATTTTCCATGGTATCACTATAATATTCCTACAGAAACTCAGGCCTATAGCTTTGCTGTGGTATTTGTATAGTATCCTAATTTTTTTTATAGGATTTGTTATTTTTCGTTAGGGTAGCCCAATTAGTTAGGTTATAGCTATTTATTTCTTTATGATTGTCGAAGTTATTTTATATAGTTAACAATAGCAACCAAATAATACAAAGCACACAAAATATTCTGTGGTGCAAGTTTGAATATCAGTGTCCCTATATTTAATGGACGATTCAGTAAGCATTACTTGGCAGAGACTATTCAGTGATTCACTTTTCCTGTGTACAAATACGAATTTAAACTTGGATATACTTATGCACTTTAATAAAATGTCACTTGATATTAATTGATAAAAGTGCTTTTTTTTAACGTAATGACAGGTAGGCTACAAACCAGAGCGAAGGTAACCCACAGGTTATTTAATAGAAGAATGGATTAACTACTGTTAGGTGCCAGAGAATAAAAAACACTGAACAAATAATGATTATTTCAATCTGCATTCAGGAATTCGGTTGGGAGATATTTTTTTGGAAAGAAAGGTTGTAATTCCGAACGAGCAATAGGCTAGTTTGTGAATAAACCTTAAGTCGACAATTAACTGTTAAATGAGGCTATTTTTCCATACCTTTGTTATTGCTAAATAGTTTTTTTAGGCCTGAGAGACACGTAGCCTATATCATTTCCTGTAACAGATCAGATGTAGGTCTACAGATGAAATGTTTTTTTTGTTGGTTTTTTTTTTAAATTGGGTAAATATTAGCCACATGATCATGTCACAAGGTTAACTCCGTAAGCTTCAGTCCTGATCTGAGATAGTTTCAGAGTTTAAGCACACATCATAAATAATGCAAGATCAAGGCTGACTTTTTTTTATTCCGGGCACAGGGAACATAACTTAGGCCTCTTTTTTCAGTGAAAAGCCCGAGGCAGTTATTCGATCTATTGGTACCAAAACAAAACTCACTTTTTTTTTTTTAATTCAGGAAAGCATAAACAAGCCGGCAGAAAAGACACATAGGGGCCTTGAAGGCCAGTCTTCCTTAGCAACTAACACCTGCCAACCGCTATAAATAACTCACTGGTGCAAAATGTTACGTGCACCATCAATAAGGACTAGACTTCATTTCACACAAGTGCGTTGACTTTGACTGAAAGCATTGTCACAGCCATAAATCATAATTTCAAAATTTTAGCTTAAGTATTTTTGTGTATATATGAAAGGATAATTTTATCATTGCTTATTAAAAGGAAATGTAAATTGTATTTGTACCTACAATGGTTTACAATCAGGCAGTCGTTATGTGTAATGCATCACTGCCTTGGAGTGGAAAAGAAAGACAAACAGGGTCGAGAGGGTAAAATTTGTGCTGTCAGTACAGGCTACAGTAAATTAAACTCCTGCACCCACTCTGATAAAATGGAGGCCTAATGGATTTTGTGGGGATGAAATTGTCTATTTGGCACGGAGCAAGTGAGTTAGAACTTTTTTTTTTCTCTCCATTTTGTTTTCTCTCTTTTTTTACGACTTTTATTTTTTTTTTTTACTGGCCATGAACTCATTAAAGAGTCATTAATTAGTCATGGATGGCGTGTTGATTTTAACATGTTTATAAAAGGTGGCAGAACATAACTGGCTTTAAGCAGAATAGCCTTGTTCTTCATTAGCGGCTGTGTGCGAAGCCGCCGACACTCGGAACATTTGACAATTCCCACAAAATGCGCTAAAACCACGAAGTGCATTCAACATAAATCCACACTTAATAAATAATCAGGTTTTGTTTGTTGAGAAATTGACTTTGATATTAATATACCTGGGTCCAGCGCAGCCCTAGAGGCCTAATATAACATTATGACAGGATAATGGCAACACCGCTTCATCTCAACAGTAGATAAATAAAATCCATCCAACGTGTCAAACAGCATTTTGTAGACGACAATTGTACCATAAAATCAATGGCAAAATGGTTCCCCTAAACATGGATAGGTAGGCTATTGCATTTTCTGTATTAATAGTTGAGATTCAAAAATGAACGTCACTATTCGACGGCACGTTGCTCGATGCGCGATTGCTAAATTATTTATAGACGAATAGCCTATATTTAAATATTTATATTTAAAGTCAAAAGTGCTTTAAGGTTTTCAACTTTACAAATCTATTTTCTAAAGCTTTGCCTTATTTATAGGAAACACCTCCCCAGCACCACTTAGTGGTGTTGGTAATCAACTACGGGACAAGTCCAATGCTCTGTACTAAGCATAAACTATCAAAGGATTAGACATTAGAAAGATTTAAATAAATGGCAGTCTTTATTTACTTTATGCCACAATCTGTTCAAATTGTTCAGACAAGCCAAGAGAAAGGGAGTACAAGGAGACCAAATGTCAGACATTGTGCAGCGTGATGAGCTTCCAGGTGCATGAAAGGAGCAGATCAGAAAAGATCTAAAGAGAGAAGACCAACACTGATCTGGTGTCAGCGGTACCTGGGTACGGCCTAATGGGTTTTCAAAATATCGATTTCAACAGTTGATTATGAATGAAGATTACAGTATGTAAAACATTGTACAGTCACAGAATGCAAAACACGTGGCTCTCTCACCTCTTTCATGGTCAATTCAATAAGTGCACTATACTTGTTTCTCAAAAAATACAAATAAAAACACCAAAAATACCATCAATTGGTTGATTCAGCCATATCTGGAATTAGATTTAGCATGTGCACTATAATTGAAGTGCCACCTATGTTTGGATTCATTAAATACCCAATTGCAAAACAAACATTGACATGAAGTGCAAATACAAAATGGAAGGATTCCATGAATACAAATTAAAAAAATCAAATGTCAGCTGATGACCAGCAAAGATAGGAATGCCCGCATTATTAATAAACCTCTGGCTAATATCCTGGTCCACGTTTATTGAAGTGCATTTAAAATGTTTTATTGACGAGTAAATCATGCAAATATGTTCAAGTGTAAGACATTAGATGCCACTTTAGAACAATGTTAGCTGTAACTGTAGTAAAGAGAGCAGCAAAGTCTCACTGTGTTGAACTTATTCAGCATTGTTTTATTATATCCCACGCAAACAGCCATAAAGAGACCAATGTTTTACAGACCACAAAAAAATATAAATTCATGAAAAATAATATCTATAGTATAATCTTGAAAAGACTTCAAATCCTTTGTTGATCTGTCAAAATGTTTGGTACCTAAAAAAATGTGGCTCGACTAAGAGCTGCCAGAGAATCATGCTTGAGTGATGATGACAGTTTACTGGAGGGAAAAAGGAGTCCGGTGTATCCGCACACTTTTTAGATTATTTCTATCTGTATCCCAAGGCAAGAGGAAACACTGTGAAACTCCAGCTGAGAAGACATGCATTATATGTGTCAGGCACTTTCTTGTGATTCACTGATGACAAATCCACAGGCAGAGACGGGTGAATCTGTTGTCCATGTCGGTGGTGATGGTGACGGGGGATTGGGAGCCGAATCCTGTTCTACTGTACTGAGAGTCTTCTGTGCTCAGTGTTTTGGTAGCATTACCGAAGACTGAGCTGTTGACTGCAACACAAAGAGCGGAACATGGATTTTTTAAAACAAGTCTCACTGATAATGTCATGCAGCAACAATAGCTACATTACGTCTGCCTATTTGTTTCAGGTTACTCTTGGGCCAGAAATGTCTGAGAGGAAGGTACATTTACTCAGATAGTACAGAAAAGAAAGGGACATATTTAACAACTTATAGGCCTAGTTTTACAGTATTATGTCCCACTTCAGTCTAGTAGTCTACACCTCATGTCTTGAGCCACATAGTTGTCAAAGGAATGAATTCTACCAAGACCGGTGTGCCTTTCATTATTACTAAAATCCGAATAAAAGCAATTCAATTTTAGGAACCTCTAACACTTACTCTTTTTGAAGCAAAGGCACATTTTAAATACAATGTTAACCTACTTACCTTACTGCAACCTAGAAGTGCTTCAATGGAATGCAAAATTATTGTTGTGAATCCTTTTTGACGAAAATTTAAAAAAAAAAAAAAAAAGGAATAATTTGGAAGATGTGCATCCCGTGTGTAAACACACTAGTAATCATGCAGTATCATATCTTTGAGCATTGTTAAAAACTTGGGAAAGTGCAATTAGCATTGTACAATAAGATATATGGGTATTACCACAGATACTGAATTAAGCATGAAAACACACCATTGTAGGTGTGGTAATACACAATGCATTCTTAAGATTCTAATGCAGATTTCCATTTAAACTTAAGCCAGCTGTGTTTAGATTTTAGGAGTGTGCAACGTAGCATGCAGACTATCGCTGAGTCACCCTCACTTTGTGCAGTTTGAGGTCGAACTGCCATTGTTCACTGCTGGCACTGGGCAGGGCAGGTGGCTTTTCTTTGTATACTACCCTGACCTCATGATAATTGCCTTCATATCTTCATGAAGGAGCACGGTGTTTTCCAGAGGTCATGCTCCTGATCGTTTCATTATTTTTTTAAGACGGAGCGTCAGAGGTGGTGCGAGCAGCAGTGCAGCGAGATGTGAGACACCGTCATTGAGATCTCAGTTCATGATAGCCAGCTAAATGTATACAGGCCGTCTTTCACAAGCGCCCTAAAACTTATCGAGTTGAAATGAGTCATCACTCTCCTGACAACTTACTTTCAAGGCCTTCATCGTCTGAGCCCAGTCCATCTGACAGATCTGGGGTATTGCAGTTAGCAGGATACTGCTGGCTTTGTTGGCATTCTCCTTCATTGTCTTCAGTACGTTGTCAACACAGACCTAGAGCAAGGGAAGGAAAACATGAGGGGGTGTGTTATGAATCACTTACAACCATGCAAATTTCACTTCCTCTTGATGATAAACATTCTGTTATAAAAAAATTAAAAAAAACACTTTTGATTTCCCCAAAAAGTTTATTTTGCAATCTAGCCTAAATGAAAGGTTTGAACTGTGCAGGTTTCCAACTCATACACTCACAAAACCTCAATGGGATTAACATTCATCTTAATGTAATTAATATGGAGCTTTCTGTGGCTAAGATGCAAGGTGCAAAAGAAGGTACTATCCTGTAAAATCAGAGTTGTTGTGATTAGAATAATGTCCCCCCCCCTTTTCTATGCATTTGCCTTTTATTTTTAATAGAGATCACATGGGGGGGGGGGGGGGGGGGGGTTAATGTTTCAGTGCTGAAGCAGACTTGGCGTCATTATGTGCATATCTCAGTGGCATTGCTGTAATACCACAGTCACTTTAAAGTACAATTTTTTTTAAAAAGCACAAAAACACAAACACTTTGGCTCTCATTTACTAAAACCTTTCATGGGCGCAAAAACTTTTAGCATGTGCAAAACCAGTAACATAACCCCTGACTGGTCAAGCAAATTGTCTTGCACCTATCACAAGTCATAGTGCTGACTTTGAACATTGGAACTGTTTTTGCACCCACTAAAGGTTTTAGCAAATCTGGGCCTTTGTATTGCATAACAATCTGATTCGTGTCATCGTCAGTATTAAAGATCCTCAGGAATCTGCAGAGCTAATCATGACAGGAGTGCGAGCCTGGACGGCGTTGAGCAACAGAGTCATAGTTTCATTCTGACTTCAGTCTGATCACTATCCGTCACAACAGCACCTGCAAGTCACCCACAGAAATAGTGGTCAATCAAGACAACAATTCCACATCGGTGTCACAGGTTGATCAGCAGCACACTGTTTTACAGAGCCACCAACTGTGTGCCATGTACCACATTACCCATGTCTCAATATGTGGACTTAATGAGGCATTAAGTCTTTCAACATCCCACCTCCCATGTCTTGAACGGTGGTAATCACTGCATTAAAATGAAACTAACACCACTGTAAAAGGAGGATAATTATAATAATAAACAAAACAAAACAGTGCAATAAACATACTTACTTATCTACTGCCTTAGTCACACAGTATCAAAGTATCAAAATACTATCTGCAGAAAATTATGTGATAACATCATATACACTATCTTAAACTGAAGAACATTAGCAAGCCAGTAGTACAGTGTAAAGTACAGTGCAGGGCCGTCCAGCACAGTATTGCGCCATTTCCCTGTTGTGCTCGTGTTTACCCCCTTTTAACCTCGTTTAACCCTTGAGTGTTTTGTTTTCATCTTAGACTCAGTGTCTAGCTTTGTGTTATTGTGGTGTTGGCCGGGCCAGGGTGGAAGACAGTGAAGCTGATGACTCAGTCTGACTCAACCTCCTCTGGCAGGGCTTCCACCGGAGGCTGGCAGGCGAGCTGACTGAGGGGGGGCCAGAGGAGACAGAGGGAGGGCAGGAGGTAGTATGAAGCTGGGGAAGGAGGGAGGCGGGGGTGGGCGGAAGGATGTGGCGAGCGTTCTGCAACAGGAGGGGGAAGAGGTCAGCTGCAGGAACTCGGAAGTGGAGTTGTGAGTTGGGCTGGAGCGCCGACAAAGAAGCCAAAACTCCCCCAGACACAGTATATCAACTGGCATGATCCAGGGTGTCTGACAGATAGGTCACTCGGAAGCAGCTACTCTGTGGTTAGCCTGCGTACAGAGCACAGATGGCAAAAACCTCTGGGGGAACACGATCAGATTAATAAGAGTAAACAGACCCCCTGGCCTGGTAAAGTGAACAAAAAAAAGTAAATAAAATAAAACCCACAACCACCTTAACACACATTCCTGGTCATTTCTTTGTTGGATCAGAGATTAATGCCATTGTGAATTTAAGGCAGGTGTACCAATTTCAAAAAGATATTAAAAGTAAATAAAAAGTCATCATTATACACAAGTGGAGTGTTAGTCTTTTGTTCCCACCTACAACTGCAACCTGTAAAATAGCTCCAGTGGGAAGAAGGAAAAGTGAAACAGAGATATCACCAGACTTTGTACGCAAATGAAACACCTACTTTATGCTAGTGATATCACACCATGGAGCACATAAAGCATTTTTACTATTTAGGTTTTTTTTTTTTTTTTGTTAAATATGCTGACACAGAAGACATTCAGAAACAGACAAGGGGATTTCCAAAAAGGAAACTGAAAGTGTGATTTCTGCTAATCTGTGAAACATTTGTAAATACCCCAAACTAAAAACATATTCACATTTGATTTTTATTTGATGTAGATCTATGTACCCATACGATGTTGCAGATAGAGAGCTGTGGAAGACGGGCTGCTGTGCTGCTGTGACAGAGCGAGGAGGAGTGCGTGGCATGTGCTCAAGGCTTTTTGAAACAGTTTAATCCTTTGTGATATGTCTCCCTAGCACTCTCACATATTTACCATCCCTCTCTGCTATATACAATCAAATAAAACAGGAAGGCCATGAAATGAACATTAGAAAAAAATGTTGGCTCACCACTGCTGGCTTTGCTTGATAAAGTTTCATAAATTCAACCAAATGACAATGGAAGTACAACAAATCATTCAATGAAAACTCAATCCTTGGAGGAAAAAAAAAAAATTTAGAAAATGTAAATGTTTTTTGGAATGTAGTTGGACCATATTCGTTCATAAACTGACAGTAATCTCATAACAAAATGAATAATGTGCCAAGAGAATGTAGTGAGCAATAATTAAATTCTTCCAACTGTGGTTTGGACAATGCTTCGACTGCAAAAATGTACGTCGAATGCATAATAGGGCATGGACTTCAACAAAAAGTTTTTTTGTTTAGTGTACCATGAAGCAATAAGGCGCCATAAGCCGTACACAAAAATAATCAAATTAATTGTATTGAAGAGCACTGCTCTTCAATACACACCCACAGGGCCAAAGCAATGCCCAACAGTTGAACCCAAAAAGCGATTACAACACGTCTTTTCACACTCACACTGCAATGGGACCTTCCTATATCCGATTTTCTGATTATCCATTGCTTGAAACTTGCGGATATTGCAGTATTAGATATGTTATTTTTACTAGTGTGAGCTGGTTGGCAGGTAGACCACACAAGTACTCTGATGCTGCGTTCAAGTCATATCGGATGTTCTGTAAATACGAACTGCTGACTGGGAAAACCCATTCACATCAACCTCACAATGTACGATATGTGAGAATTTTTGCAGGCTCCGATTTCACCTGGCATCGCAATTTGCAGAAGTGTGCCAAAACAAGCAGTAAACACGGCAGCGAATCCACCAATGTTGGCAGTCCAAGGTATTAAAAATCAAAATAATCAGTTATATTCACACTAATACAATCAACCATAATTATGAAAAAATGAAAAATATTTGAGGTATTGTAATATTTGCTTGTTTTTTTATGGTTTTAAATTCATAAATGCAAATGATTTTGGATGTGGGCGTTCCAATCAGTAAAACATGTGAAGAATGCTTTCAAACTGAAGCAACAAACGCCCGGTCTTCCACTTCTTCTGATATGACCTGAAGGCAGCAGAAAACCAGCAGCCAGCAAAGTAAACAAGGAAGTGCGTGAGCAATGCTAAAAAGTATCAATAGGACTATTATAACTGAAATTGCATGGTAATTGTTTAATCACAGCTATTTAAAGACATGTAACTGCAGTGTGAGTTTTACTGTGTTGAAAAGACAAAAACAAAAGGCAAAAACTAGGAAAATAAGGCTCAGGTTGAAAATAACCCGAATTATCCTTTAATTAATCTTATCACAGATATAGATTTAGTCTATACAAGGGCAATGAAGCAATTCACCTAAAGGCTGAATCTTAATGTCAAAAAACACAACTGCTAATGTATTTTTCACTTTCACCCTGCCTCCAGTTAGAATACTGCCATCTACTCTACATGGAAAGCAAAGTGAATCTTGGCAGTTGAAATTTTGAGATTGAGATCGATGACCTGACTTGACACCTGAAATTAACAAAAATCCCTCTAACCCTCTTAGAAATGAGCCTGACATATGGAAGATAAAATACAACTTGTCATTTCAGCAGTCTGCCTTTCATTGCTAGAACCTCTTTCATTGTTTGGGTGGATTTTAGAGTAAAGTAAAGACCCTTGGTGCTTTGAGGCAGAGACAGGGAGAGGAGAACAGCAAAGAGATCAAACAAATAAAAATGGCTACTAGGACCAGCAGTTCACCAGTCACTCACCGCCTCCTCGTGCTCCTTCCAGCAGTCGTAGTCTGTGGCCATGGCAATGCTGGCGTAGCACAGGCCGGCCTCCTTGGCCAGGACCACCTCTGGCACAGTGGTCATGTTGATGACGTCGGCGCCCCACTGGCGGAACATCAGGCTCTCTGCCCGCGAGGAGAAGCGGGGCCCCTCGATAGTCAGCATGGTGCCTCGCACATGGCACTTGATCCCCAGGGTCCGTGCCACCTCCACCAGAACCTGCACCGGGGTAGAGAGGGATGAAGTGTCTCCATGTAGCGAATGGCTCAGCTATCTGTTCATCTCATCATCTAAGTTGTAGTTTTTGAGGAATAAGACACTGCCTGCTATGCCATGTAGGACCTGCTAATCCGCAGGCTGCGTCAGTCAATTGCAAATAAGCAGATATTCATCCAACATCTAAGGCTGTCATCAACAAAGCATTTTTTGGTCGACCAATTATGATTTTTTTCCTGACTAATCAGCATTGTTTATTTTCAAAATGAACCAACTCGAATAAAATAGACAAAAAACACATAATTCTTTATTGCACATGCTGCATATGAGCTGTACACTGGATAACTGACTATGATATGTAGGCTACATCTTTAATTGCAACTGCAAGTCCTTAATGATGCACTTGAATGTGGACATTGGGACATTCAACAGTATAATAAATAAGAAAATGTAACGCTTTGACTAGTCATACCAAAGAGCCAACACACAGCAAAATTGGTTTCATTTTCTCGCATAGCCAGACCTTTCATTTCACTTTGACAAATCAAATAACAAGCTTGTAAACAAATTGATCATTGTGTAAAATGAATTCCATCTTGTCCAGGAGTACCCTGCTGGCTAATGCTTCTTTGTTATAACTTGCCAGGCTATCATAACCATATGGTGATGTTGCATCCAATCAAAAGTTGTATAAAATTAAAGACCACTTACAGTTCCCAGACCTAACTGACTTTCAAATCAAGGGGAAAAGACAATGAGTATGTCACTTGCTGGCCTTGTTACTGGTCTTAACTAAAGTAGACCTAGGCATTTAGGCTGATGGATTTATCTGCTAGACAGGCACAACTGGTGGGAATTTTCTAGTTGTAGAGCAAAAAACTGTGACTGCTTAACCAATTGCTTTGACAGCAATTTAGGTCAACCAACAACATGCTGACCAAACAATCAACCAATCAACCAGTGGGTTTCAGTCCTACTTATGTCAGTATACTGAAAACACTGGGATAGACGGTGTTCCTGGTTTGACCGAGCAGATGTAAAAAATAAATAAATAAATAAATCTATAATGAAAGTATTTGGGTAACAAGCTAGCCATAGCACAGCATGACCATATATATTAAAATAAACCAATAATGAAAAAGCAACAACAATGTGATGCTAGACAGCCATTGGCATGTGGGCCTCAGTATTATTTAAATGTGTATTGAAAATGTAATGTAGCATGATGAGATTTTCACATACTGCATGCCACACTACAGGCTGCATGGATAGTACTTACTGTTAGGAACATGTATATTTTGAATACAGGGAGTGAAACGTATAGGATGGGATGTACAGGTAGTCGTGGACTCACCTCTCTGGTTCTGTTGCAGAAAGGCTCTGCCATGGGGATGTGACACACACCTGGAGGACTGGTGGCCTGCCCGTCATACAGGGTCTGAGTTCTCTTGGTAGTCCTGGCAGAGCAAACAAGAAGTACCGAAAGCTGTGGTTAAGGCTTCCCGGAAAATCAGGGACACCAGTGCTGGGTTCAGCTCCTGGGAATCGTTATCCCAATCAATATGCATTGAAGAAAGAAGCTTTGATTCCCTTAGAAGCTTATGTTATGTACAAATGAACAGTTGTATAAGTCGCAAGCAAGAATCATCATCTAAATAACAATTTGTCTCTTAAAATCTTCTGAAAGCCAAGACTAAGCAGCCATAGCTTGAGCGATAAACTCTGTTGAACCAGAGTGGTGAATCTTTCTTATTAATTTATGGAAACGCTCAACAGTCCTTGTATGTCTTTGTATGTCCCTCAAACTGTTGTATGGCTGTGCATGTACTTGTCCTGTTGTCTGTGCATTGATGATTTGTAGCGTTTTGGGTATTAGAAAACCCTGTTATAAATAAAATCCATTGTTAATATTATTATTATTATTTATAGCTATCCAGAGCTACACATGCAAGAAAAGAGAAGAACATCACCCTGGTCTCCAGCTCCACCCCAAAAACTGTCTTCCAATTTCCAGGTCGGCTGAGTCAACTTTTCAACTTTCAACTTTCTTGTCATGTGTATTAAAATACAATGAAATACTTGTGCTCTGGCTCTGGTCGGCTAAGTCAGTGGAGTTCCACCAGGCACGGTGTGAGCTCCCCTCCCCTCCCCTCTGCTGTCCCATCTCTTTATGGAGATGGGCAGAAGCACACGAGAGATTGCCTCACTTCGGACAATTTTACTAGAAGGATCAAGGATTCTGTGTTTTCTTGGAACTTCTCAGCTCATTTTAAAATACCGAATTCTACTGCAATCAGTTATTAGAGAGTTTTCTGTTGCAACTACTTTAGTCATTATGTAATGGAGTCAATCAAAAAACAAGAAAGATTTCTTCGTAGCAGCGATTATGGCGTTTACTTGCATTTCCTTCTACTGCCTCACTGAATACCTATTCAAAACACAGCTATTTCAGACAGCTAAAGTCGCTAAAGTCATTTGACAGTCATCATTCATATGAATGTCCTCATCAGCATCACGTTTTTAAGACGATGCCTAACTAGCTAACAAGATATTTCTTGTTCATAATCCCAAAGTTGGAATGCAGGCCTCTGCTTAAATAGATGGTTTCAGCTAGCTGCAACTCTACTCCATTGAAAAGCAATCACAGTAGTGCATGTGACAAACTACGAACTGACTGCAACGCTTGTTGTTGCTATAGAAATCAAGTTACCTTGGCCTGGCATTTAATTACTGGTGTCATTGTTACTGAGAATGGCTTTCACAACCATTAACTATCAAGTATTTAAATTGTTCCTGTTATGCCAAGATGGAGAGACATGCTATAGGCAACTATGAGTTGCAGGCATATACTGCAAAACTTCCAATAACCGCCTGGTCTCAGCTTGTCTCTCTTGGGAGATCTACATGCTTTGGCAAATCAAGGTGCAATTCTGTTTATATTACCAATGATATAAATACGGCTACTGTTTATATCAAAAGATACATCATGCAGCTATGACATTATCACTGTAATATGTTGGTAAAGGCATTGTAGACTTTAATGTTTTTAAAGGAGAGTGTACAGATACAAGTAGAATATTCAAACATATGTTTGTATCATATGTATATAGAATTTAGCTGTTGCATTTCTGTGATATGCAGACAAAATAAGAAGTTTTAAATTAGTAGACTATTACTTTTATCTTCATGTCAATTAACATCACAAGAGCACTAGAGCAAAACACATTTCTCTTAAAGCAAGAAAAAGGATGAAGAAATTTAGCACATAATTCATCAGATGTGAAAGGAGGAGGATTTGGAACCGTTGCACAAAGCTTTCGAGGCCTGTGTGAGCCAGTAATGCTCAAAACTGAGCAAGCACTAAAGCAGCCAAGTGTTTGGTTTGGAGGAGCCAGGGAAAACAAGTAAGACAGAGGTGATGACATAACTATTGTGGCACCGATAAACTAAAGCCTTCGGAAATATGCTGTCACATGCTGCGGGACAAGTCCGAACAAGTCCCAACAAGCAGCTTCCTCATTTCTGATAAATAGATCTAGTCTGTGCTTGATAGTGGTAGTTGAGCTATTCATCGGCTTCAGCAGCATGGCCTAGCAAGAGGATAGTTAGCTTGCTGTAGTCCGACACGTGTATACAGCAGAGCACACTGACAAGACTGTGGGAAGCCATTTTCCTACTTATCTCAATTCAACCAGCTGTATGCCAACTCATTGTACACAAAGAAGTCATCCTATTTTAATCGTAAACAGCACCTCTCTTTGTGCATTCTGTGTTATTCAGTGGAATTTGTGCAATCAGCCAACTGAGAGTGCACAACATGCTCGTAGGTTCAAACTCCTTGCATGTTGTATACTGTATGTATATATACACAGGTCAGAGTGAGGTTGGTGAGAAAGGTATACTGTGGAGGTTTTTCCACACAAATGCAACATAAACACAGTCTCAATTTTCCAGCCCTGTGTTTAACTCAAGAGGAAGAAGTCAGTCCCCGCCTTCCAAATAATGCAATGAACCACTGAGACAGAATAACTGGTGTCTTTATGTGTGGTGATTACTAGGAATCTGCAAACGCACGTGGATTCCTAGTAATCACAATTTGTGAAAATACAGGGTTATTTTTACAGGTTTTGTCATGGTAGGATATTTGGACAAAAACTTGCAATTAAATATGGGTATTTATCACAGAGGGAAAAAAAACTTTGTGCAGTTAATTTGCATTCAACCTGATATCAAATTAGTATTGACACCTTATGTGAACAAATGCTCAACATGACAGCCAATAACAGATGAAAAGTTGGAGTTAGCCCATGTAAATGGAAGTAGAAGCGAGAGCTGAGGGCTGAAAGTTCTCACAAATTCTCAGAAGTCAGAGAAATTGATACACTAACTGAAAAGCAAGAAAGGCAGGAAGGAGCCCTGAGTGTGTACAAAATATCTCAGTAGTAAAATTCCTGTGCCACACTATCTGTCATCTTAGTGGTGTTAGCTACTGCCCTAGGTAGAATGTCAGTGACAATACATGTAGCTCCAAGTGAAGCCCTAAGCAAACTACAACACTTAACTCAACAAATTATCATACAGATGCTACTTTTTTTTTTTTTTACTTTTCTTCACACAGAACAAAGCTTGCAAAGGTACATCAAATACATATCTAAGATGTTTAACAGGACAGTTAATAGACCAAAATGGCAAGCTGTGTGTTTTCCTGTTTTCACTCAGCTATCTGGACTCTCTTGACATGCGGTAACATGAATCCTGTCAGTGAGATGTGTGGGAAGATGCCTGAATTACTGTTCACCTGCTGTCCTTTACACTCATTACAGGCCAACAATCATTGTGGCTTTCACAGTATAAAGTCTGAACCATGGGAACATGGTAACACCCGTGGCAGTATCAGCCCTGGTTTATAGGGCCATAATGTCGCCATTTTATTTACATAAACTTTATACAATAGCGACCCCTTGCTTTTGTGTCTGAGATTATGTATCCATTTAGGGAAAAAATCATTACATGGAATTAATCATTTAATATCAATAAAAAGGGGGGATGCTGTCAAAAGATTCAACACTAATAAGCCAACTACTATCCTTTAAAAAGTACTCAAATTTTGCACTGTGGCAGCTGTATTTTCTGGGACCATTACTTTTCACTTTATAGTTCAGAAGCTAGCAGCAAATTGCATAACAAGCACTCTTTTGTGAAAGCTATATCTCTACAAGTATCTGATGAAGAGAGAGTACAACTTGGAAAAGAGATTTCTAAGAAGAAAGTCCAGGAAGTGATAGCATCAGACAAAATTGTTAAATCTCCGGGTCCCAATAGATTTAATGGTGATGGTGTTGTTTGTTGTTAAATATGCATTTACTTTCATACAAAATAGGTAAAATTCCACTAAGTATGAAACTAGCTACATATTGTGTTGTGCAATTGTGTTGATTTTGTATTAAATAGTGGCATTTTGAAAAACAAAAAAAAAAAAGGAAAATCAATTTGTAAAAAGCATTATTAATAAGAATAGTTTAGACACTTTCCTTTCTTACAGGGCACAATCTCTATCTCATGATAATATCTTCACATTCCAAAAAATGTTATTCTGAACCTTCAGCTCGGGCCCACCAGCTGACCTCATGGTAACCAGGACACACTCCACCCACCTGTCAATGAACTGATCGATGATGACAATGTCTCCTGGCTGAATCTCCTCCCGCAGGGATCCACAGGCCGTGGTGACCAGCAGGTGTGTGCAGCCCTCTTCCCTCAGAGCCCAGATGTTGGCCTGGTAGTTCACGCTGGATGGCATTATGGTGTGCTGTCTCCCATGCCTAAGGACGGGCAAGAGGCAGTATGCTCATGATATACACTGGTTTTCTATGTTTTAGAAGTCAGTATAAGAAATGTCAAAATGTCCATTTGGATTTAACAACTATCTCATTGCTAGATGTAGTGACGTATTTAGAGGAAAAGATGTGTATTTTCTAATCAAGATAATGGATTTATAACTGGTACAAAGTTTTGCCACTAGATGGTGCTAATAAATTACATATTTCCATCTTACCTGCAGCACATAACATACTTTCTTACCTTGCAAGGAGCACACATTCAACATTTTTTATCTTCCCCACGATCAGAGCATCTGATGGCTGTTTGAGAAGAGCACAATAAGCCATTATACAGAAGAATAAGAACAGGTAACTTTACTGGCATAATAGGTGTGGACACCAGTAGAGTTTATCGTTTCCATTACTCTATGTGACAAGGTGTTTTAAACAAACATCTTGTTTATCACAAATTCACAACATAAAACTAACCTTTCCATATGGTGTGTCAACGTAACGCTCAGTCCTTCCCTCCAAGATATCTGGATCATCAAGGCCTGAACCTCCAATTATTCCAATCTAAAGACAACCAATTTTGCACGATACAGAGAGTAAGAAGAAATGTCTAACAGCCTATCACATATATCAGAATTAACATCTGAAACAGAGACCTAAATATGAGGTTAAAGTCAAAACAAGTCAACTTTATTTAGGCTATGTAGCTCTTTAAAAACACAAAACGAGTGTGTATCAAAGTACCAGTGTGTATCAAAGTGCTTTACAAAAAGGGGGGGGGTTACAAAAGAGGCAGAGCGTGTAACACCACCAACACCAAAATTAAGAGTAATTGAAGTAAGAGCATGGTTAAAATCATGAAATAATAGCAACAGAGCAGTGTTTCCCAATCCAGTCCTCAAGTGCCCCCTCTCATGCAAGTTTTTGTTCCATCTCTACTCTTGCACACCTGATCCAATTACGGGCTTAATGCTGATTGGCTGAGCAGTAGAAAACAGATCTACCTGCACAGGGCTAACATGAAAGTGTGCAGCCCTCAATTGGGTCATCAGGTGTGCAAGAATAGAGCTGGAGCAAAAACTTGCAGGCCAGGCACTTTGAGGACTGGGTTGGGAAACACTGCAGCAGAGCAGAGGAGAACATATTGTGAAAGGCCAATGAATAAAAATAGCCTGGCTGATCTGATGCTTTAGAGAATGCTATTACACAGTTCCACAGAATTATGATTCATTACTATGATAATTGTAAGGATTATCAAATAATAATCTGTATCGCTTAGCAAGCATATGTTGTTTAGTTACTGATATGCACTATCTTGCTAGGTGGAAGATAAACATTTATTGTAAAAGGTCTCTTGACCATTTGCCTCACTAACATCCTTAGCCCTTCTAAAATCCCAGTAAAGTATGGCCTCTAACAGTGGCTTAACGTTGCTGCTTACTTGAAAATAACTCAACTGAAGGATAAGCTTCAATTCCACTTAAACTCCACTTACTGAGATATCAATCAAGCCATGCAAGTCTGCTGTAGTAACTTAAGAGTTTTGTATTTTTAAGATTGTGTTTTTGCCTGATGTTACTTTCAATCTGTAGCTTTCACTTTCCTGTGTCAAAGTAAGTTAGGGTGCACTGGTCATATACACGTGGTGCTAATAGAGAGACTATAAAAGAGACTACTAAACCTCCTTGGACTAGCCATAGCTACTTTGGCTAGCTCACATTAATAGGTGTATTCAAGATTTTTTTTAAAGGCAAGAGAGATGTCTAAACACATTAACGCCAACATGCAGCTAGTCGTATGTTGTTGTGAGTATGTTTGTACAGCCATAACCGCTTACTTAACCGCTACTTACTAACACAGCAGACTAACTACTGTCTTGCTAACGTGGAGCTAATGTTAACACTAGCTACAAGCTTTGACTGACCAGCACTTAGAGGGGTTTGGGACAAGTGCACATCTGACATGAATTTATCTACTAGGCTAAGTTATGTTTTCTCATTCTTTTCCCACAGTCAGCTTAGTGAAACACAGAAAGTGGTAAATCGCTAAATCTTGCTATGTAACGTTAGTTATTACCTTGATGTGCATGGTGGAAGCCATGATGACTATCTCCTTGGCTACAAAAATGAAGGTTTGGTCAAGTTGTGAGGAAGAACGCTATAGCTAGCTGCTACTGCTGCTAGCGTTAACGATATTAGTCAAGTGTGCAGCAATTTCTCTTCCCGTTTGGCGATTTCGCCTTCAAAATAAACGCGCGGAACTGAACGTAACCGTATCATAGTATGCAAATAAAAAAACAATCACATTAGCATATTGCATTTAGTTGAACCTGCAGTGAAAACAGGAGCAGTACAATGTATACAAATTAGATTGTAGTGTTTTGGTGAAGGGCATTTCTTGACTAAAGAGGGCCTTAAAGTAGTTTTGACAGTACAGAGGGGGTCAAAGCAAGATGCTGATGATCTAGCGCCACAGGAAATAGTGCTAGTACTCTGTATTTGGAAAAAGAAGCTGTCAGTGTCCTAACTGTGATCAAGACAAGGGGCGCTGAGAGAAATTCTGAGCCCCCTGATAAAATATCACACTGGGCCCCCTACCTCTCTACGTGTAACCTGATACTATGTCACCTCTCCTGTCTGAAGGGCCCCTCTGCTCCAACTTGGGGCCCTATGAAAATACTCCTGTTCCCCACTCTAGCAGCACCCTTGATCATGATCGAGGTAAACCTGGCATTTGGCAGTGGAAGGATGCAAAATTGGAATCTCATCCAAGCATTATTGCCACTTCATCAGATCTGCTGTGAGCAAGTCTACTCCTTATACCCGACACTACTCATGACACTAATGGACATTTAAATGGATTTCTGCCCCTGTAAATTGCACAGATTGACAACAAGTCTTAATAATAAAACTGATATTGTTTTGTACTAAGTGCTTGTTGGTCTAGAGAGAGGCAAGTTTAAACCGGAGCCAACAATCTGATCTGCAAATGGGTCTGTAACTAAATTGGTGGTTAACTGCTGGCCCCCAAAAAAAAGAAAATGCTTACAGTTGCCTATGTTGTGGCAGCAAAAGTAAAGTTGTGTCAAATAGCCAAAAAATTAAGAGATAAAACCTATATATATATAATTTTTATTTTTTTAAGGAGAAGGACACTTTTCTTTGGACTTCCTTCATTTAAATTTCCTCATGGCTTTACTTGTGTGGGTCCAATGAATAAACAAAAGAGTATCTGACAAGCCTTCAGCAATAGCTCATGCATTGTCAAGGACAATTTTATCCTACAACTATGCAGATTTTCCATCAAGTTACTTGCTAAACCAATGCATAAGGTTTAAGGATCCGATGTAAGAGCATCTTGTCTTTATGAAAAAAACAAACATCAGACCACAATTAGACAATCATGCTTCTCCTGGCTTGACAGCACAGTGGTCATTCAAAACTCCCCAGCTTGTCAGACAGGGGGTTTGGGTTTTTGCCATTTAACGGATTTCTATGTAATTTCATGACTCATGTACTATACTCCTGCATATCTAAGCAAAAAGTACTTTTACATGAATGTTTTCCTATATTGTTTCTCCATCTCTTTTAGATATACTTCCTTCATTCCTTTCTTCTTTCTAAGGCTGTTTGTTTTAAACTTTATTATTTTTAAATACATGAGACAAGGTCATTCAATTTCACTGAGTGACACTTATCTAAAGGCTTAGTCACATGTAAGATGTGCTTACATTAATTTCCACTGTTATACTTCACATTTACATCTGGTATAGTTTCAGAACATTCTGAGTTGTCTTTGTCCCTGTTGAGCCCCAAATATACCGAGCACCAAAGCACACTCTTGCATTGGAAACAATAACAAGTGGCAAAGTGACAATTTGGAAAAACACCTTGTTGGTATTCTGTCGTTCGGTTCTCTGATCTCACTGACCACTCTGCCAAATATTCCAGGGTTGAAACATACACCCACTATCTTCATTAGAAATGTTAAGTGCTGTCTGGTAGAAACCAGGCACAGCTCATCACAGCATCCTTACTGTGTAGCATGGCAGTGGCAGATGTTTTCATTATGGAGTATTTTGTGTAGATTGTTGACAAAATTCAGTTTTGAATTAAGGCTATAACACCACAAGTTGCAGAAAAAGTACTTTCTCAAGGCACTGTATATAATTAGCCTCCCTTCTCAGGGTTAGTGTAAGATTAAGTCATGCCACCAGCTCAATTCTCAATGAATCAGTCTTTCTCTTCACCCCTTTTTACTAGGCTAAAATTGGACTGTGCAAAATCAAATCATCCCATTCCGATAGTGAGTCCAATGATGTTTATACTGATTTCTTATTCCAACTCTGGTATAGGATCACCAATCTGCAATGCATGTATCTACCTAAGCTTTAGTGTCAAAATGTCAGTTTGTCACACAGTATCTTTATGTAGTAGTAGAAACACCATCATATATCATTATAATGACAGTGCACCAAGGAAGATTATATAAATAACTTAAGCAAAACTGCCTGCATAAAATGTGTAGAATGAGTTAGATTACACAATTTTAATGTTTTACAATATATATATACAGTATATAATGTAGCAAAATGTAGTCTCACTCTAGTTGAAGTCACATTAAAATGGTTGGCAAATGTACATATAGATTAACTACCATTAATATGAACATAATACTAAGACTTACCTAGTTCTGTCTCGTATGGCATCAACAGAAAAGCAATTAAACAGCAGACTACACACAGATGCTGTTAACAATTTATTAGTTAAATAAAACTCATTACAAAAAGGCCATTTCCAAATTCCAAACACCATCAGCTGATAATAAGAACAATTATTGATCAACAGATTCCATGAGCAGCAGGTAGAAACTGTTTGGTCTCAAGAATACAGCTGATGCTTATGACAGCAAAAATCATTGTACTCAATGTTATCCCTGAGAGAGCAACTTAGAAATAAAATAAATCCTTTTGAGAGAATACATTTCCCCAGAACTACTGTTGATGCTTAAAAAACAGAGGAGTGACTCTCCACATTATGTCATCCTGCCTTGTTCAACGGAGGGGCACTTTGCTAGCAAAACAGCACCATGTCACATGAAAGTTAACAAGAGTCAAGAAAATCCATTTCTGTCATATACGGGCCAGTGTCTTATGAACTGTCGCAGTAGGAAATACTTGTGTCTGCATTTAAAGGGATATGTGTGTTCACCGTATCCTTCGAGGGCTGGTCACCTTCAACATTTGGAACATTATTTTGTTCTACATTGCCTGAGGCATTAGCAGCCGGCGGTGAGCCCAGCTTTGACTCATCTTTGCCCACACCCACAGTGGGAATCTGCTTTCCCAACTGTTGTATCAGAGACTTCAGAAGGGCGGAGTCTGCTGGGTCATCTGTGGTATTGTTGATAGGGTTGTCCTCGTTAGTGCTGCTGGCCTGGATGGCACTGTCATTAGCTACATAATCGCTGTCACTATCAATGGTAATGACAGTCGGTGAGTGCTTCTCTGTGCGTTCCTTACTCTTGTGTCTTTTGCTTTTCTTCTTGTGTTTCTTCTTTTTCTTATGGTGTCGCTTGCTTCGTTCAGAAGAGCTTCCCTCATAGACAATCTCCACACTGAGGCTTCTGCTCCTCTTCCTCAACTTCTCCTTGGATTTTTTATGATGTTTCTCTTTTCTCTTTTTCTTGTCTTTCGTTAGTGACGTGGAGGAATCAGGTTCAGGGTATGATTTGGAAAGTGTGTTTTTGGCAGGTTCCTGCAAGTGTCTTGTTTTGTATTTTCTCTTCCCACCAGGCTTGTCATGGTGAGACCTCCTTCTTGTCAAAGGTGAGCAACTGCTGGAGTAAGTCCTTGATCGGGAATGCCTCCTGTTCCGTCGGTGAGATTCTCTACTGCGGCTCCTGGAACGAGAAAAGGAGCGCCGATCCGAGTTCCTGCGACAACTGAAATAGTACGACCGCCTCTCTGTGTAATGCACCCCACTGTTATCTCTCTCTTGGCTGTAACGACTATATGATTGCGAGTGATAGCTGTGTGACAGTGCGTTATGGCTGAAACCACTGTCCCTCTTTTTATCGTTACTGCCCCATTTTGAGTAGGAGCGGTCTCTGTTACTGGAGCAAGAATGCTTCGTACCTCTGGAGAGAGTGCTGCCACTGTTGAGAGAGATCACTGGGCTCCTACTAGAGTGCCTGCGGTCTCCAGTTCTTGACCTCCTCCTCCTTCTGTCTCTGTTTTTCGACCTCTGCCTCTCCCTAGATCTATCGTCACTATGAAATCTTCTACTATCCCTGTCACGGTGGTCTCTATTTTTTCTCTCTGGTTTACTGGATGGCTCGTGTTTGGTAGGGATTGATGGACTACATCTTTCTTTTGAACCCAACTGATAATCCTCTCTTTCTGTACTCTCTGACCGTCCAGAACCGCCAGGACCCCTACTCTGGGAAGCTGGAGGACTGAGACTGGTGAAGCGGATGTGTTGAGGGAGGTGAGGCACTTCTTTAGTCTCTTCATGACCAGACTCGTCAGAGTTGGAGGAGAGCTGAACCAGCTCTGGAGTCCTCTCTGATGTTGGCTTGACAAAGCCTACAATGACACAGTCCTCATTGTCAGAAGACAAACACTCATCCTTTTTAACTTTACCCTGAGGTGGGTCTGTTTGGTTGTGAGGACTCCTGTGCTGTGAAGAAGCCCCATACTCCTGCATTTCCTCCTCCACACTGCTGTCTGAGTCTGAGTCTGGTACCAAGAGCCGTTGAGCCATGCTCTGCTCTGCTGTTATAGAATACGATGGCCCAGGCGTCTCATCGTCCCACACAGACTGGCTCAGAGTCGACATGGAGTCTCCTGGGGGGTCCAGCTCCACAGATTGCTCATCCTCTGAGATAGCAATTACGGATGAGTTGGAGCTGCTGTCTTCATTGGAGGAAGGGGCAGGGCAGTCATATACAGCATGCTGGTCATAGGCCTCCATGTTGAAGGGGGACTTTGCAAAGTTGATGAACTCATGTAGGAAGTGCTCTGTGCGCCCCTGGAGGAAAGGCCTGAGCTCTTCCTGAATTGCTCCGTCCTCCATGTCGTAGCGGGTAATGCGTGACATGATGATGTGCTGTACGATGTTGACCAAAGAGCCATGGGCCCCGTATAGCACCATGAGCTCTCTTTTTAGCCAGGGCACCAGTCTGTGTAGGCAGGCAGGATTCCTTTGGTAGAACTCAGCTGTGGTGTCTCTGGAGCGGCCCCCGTCCCGCACACTCCGAACCCTCACCCCTCGCCGGTACAGTTCCCTCCTGAACTTTACCATTTCTTGCTCTCTGACATTGTGCACCACCCTGCCTTCACTAGCAGCTCTCCTCCTGGCTGCCAACCTCATCATCATGCGCCTGAGGGCACAGTCCTGCCGCTGTTCGGGAGGGTTCGCTGAGCCTTCAAACAGTACGCCATTGTCTGGAGGTGGAGACGTCCTTCGCTGAGTCTGCCTGCGCACCCCAGTAAGAGTGGTGCGGTACCGGAACCGAGCTCCCCCAAAACTCCCAAAGGAGCCATTTTCTAACGGCCGCAGGTCATACTTCTTAAAGTCTTGCTCTGATTTTATACTGTGATAGATTGAGTTAAATGGCTGCTTGCATAGAGGACACTCTGCTTTGTTCTTGGACCACTCGTGGATGCAACGGAAACAGAACTTGTGCAGGCAGAGGTCCAAGTAAGACATGTTGTTGAATACATCCAAACAGATGGGGCACTTGGAGTCTGGAGACACCTCTGCAGACATTGCTTCAGAGGTTTTCCTTCTGGCACTCTTCTGACTCTGCCGCAGTGCAATCTTAGTTGCTGACATGATCTTAGATAGAAAAAAAGGATAAAACATTAATTTTGAAAACTCTGCTTAATTCATCCATTTACTGATCAAATAAGAATGGTCAGTCAATTATGGAATAATCTGTAAAGCTCTACTGATGTAGGCTACTGAAGTTTAACTTAGTACCAGAGTAATATATGCATGTAGTTTGGAAAATATCCTAATCTTAAATGAATCCTAAAATTCTTGTAAAAGAAAATAATAATAATAATAATAATACCGTAATAATAATAATAGTGTCTACTTACTGTTAATTTGAAAAGAGACAATTTTAAATGATTGTTATGCACCAAATTCAACCATAGATCATAATACATCTGAAGATTAGAACCTGGTGCTGTTGACAGATGCATTCTCTCTCTGCTACTCTCATTAGAAAACTGTCCCACACTTGTCATTTTTACAATAGCCTGACACAATAGCTGGAAGGATGGAACACAAACTGGATGGCAAAATTCCATGTGATATTTCATGTTGGTCACCATCTTCATTCTTAGTATTTATAACTGAAATGTAATTACTAATTAAAAATTACTACTTGAAATTTCAGAACCAGGGCATATAATGAAACAAGATACAGAATTAAATAATTCCACACTTGTCTACTATTGCTTCGGTAGTAAGATTTAAGGTGAGACTTTCAACATATACTGTAAGTAGATAAGTGTAGTACAGGTCCCAATTTTGCCAATTTTGGTGGTTAATCATTCATCGTCCCCTAAAGATGTAACGTTATGTGACGCAAAACTATTAATGAAATACCACTGACGTAGTGACGTTATAACTGATTCTGCAGTATGTGTTGTGCAATTTGTTCATTCATGTTAAAGCTATGTATGTTTTCCAGAAAATGATTGATAAACCCCATGGGCCCCCAAGATTTCATAGTTAAGGAAAGTTAAGTCAGTGAATGAAATTCAGTCATTTCTAAATTGGGGTACGTTCAAGGTTTTGTAGATGGCTTGGTCAACCTCATACTGAATGTTAACGTTAGCCAAATTACCCAATAGTGGGCTAGCTAGTTGGTCAGGGAATATAACGTTAACACTGGCCATTTACCCTGGAAATTCACTCACCTAACCTAGATACATTTGTCAGCGTCGAAAATGGCACATCATCAGAGTTAACTACCGCTTTGAACTATTAAATGTGTTCCTTTCCGTCCTCGATCACGTTGGTGTTTTCGGTTAGCTTAGCTACGTTAGCTAGCTAGTGCTGGTCGTCTGTGTTCGTTGTGTTCTCCCAACGAACTGACCAGTGAATAGCGAATACAAAAACATTGTGTGTTGACACTCCACTTTCACAGACTTGAGCGCCCACAAACATAAGCTATTTTATCTGAAGTAGATACATTATTATCCAAAAAGACTGTCAAGCCACGGCCTCTAGTTTACCACCAGGTGAACTGGAGTGGAGTAGGTTAGGGGGGGTTAGAAGAAAAGTTGTATAATATTACCTCTGATAATCTCAAACTCTTCTGCGGTTGGCAACTGATGAATCCTTTCTGTCTGGTATCATCTTATTAATTTCTACATGATTGTCGTCCTTTGAGCGACAGTTTTTGAGATTCGCCGCACTTGTGTCATACCCTATCGAGATGTATTGTTATTATTTAACCAGTGTAAAATCGCAAACACTTCCGGTTAATATTTTTCAAAATAAGAGTCCTCGGGTGACTATTCTTGGCTTGGTGCAGGTGTAGCAGCATCTGTAGCCTGTAAATGTTTTTCCTCCGCTTTATCAGGAAGCAGTACGTCCCAAACCCAAACATCATTAAAGCTATATAATTAAATTACAATTATCGTACATGCATTAAGTAGGCCTACTATATAATATACTATATATAATACTTCCATGTACAACACTCACCCTGGTTTGTATGTGTACCTGTGTGTAAAATATCAACGTTACTTGAGTTTCACAGTACAGTGGCATGAAAAATCACCCCCTTTTACTATGAAAAGATGTTGATGTGGCCAATATGGACAAATATCATGATTTCTGACTGAAATCTACACAAAGAAGACAAACTTCCCTTTCTAGATGCTCGGGTGAGGATTTTGCATGATTGGAGTGAATGAAACTACATTGACTTTAAAAACTTCACCTGCCATCATCAGTGCTGTGTTAGCAGTGTTGTTGGAACAAAGAGTATCGCTGAACAAAATAATTCATCATCGACTTGGCCACTACAGTTAGAAAATCACAGACCTTCCTGGTAAGTTAATGTACTGGCTCAACTCCCCTAAGCACCGCACAGAGCATAGAGGCCAGCTCTTATTGATGTGTTTGCAAGCACCTATTAAAGTGGTAATAAAGGGTTTTGAATAGGGTTTTTTCCCCCTGGAATTAATGAGCATTTATCATAAACAATATGTTTGCTCAGCACATCTCAATGGGATTTGTACAGTGGACTCTTCATCAGAATGTGTGGTTCAGTTTACAAAAAGTATAAATCTCAGGTAGATTTTGGATTGAGTTTCTCTTTAAACTGACGATGAGTCTAGCAGTGAAATGAAAATCTAAAGGAAATGTTTTTCACGGGGATACCACAATCTGTCATTCATTACTTCATCATCTCTGCTGTAATGCGTCTTAATTTTCATTTATATGTAAAATAGGACTCCGCTCACATACGCCTATTTGTAATATTTTAATGACATATACACATAGTTTTTACAACAGGGATTTAAGGGAATTGTAGAAATCTTTCAACTTTGTCTTCAGTGGTGACCATGGCTCTCGGGGAGATCTGGAACAACTTCGCCTGTCTCCAGAATAGTGTCACCCTGAGCACAAAAACGAGTAAAGAAATAGTTAGACTCTTTTCCTCCACCACGACATCATTGTGAGAGCATCTCAGGGGTGTTATACAGTAAAACAGTAGCCGGTTGTGGTGGCACAAACAGACAGTCAAGACTTCTTACAGGAAATTTAACTGATCAACATTTGTGCAAAAACATGACTGCAACAGGCTGCTCTATCCGCCATAGTTCTCAGAAAAGATTTATCTTGTTGATCGAATGACAGCAGTACTCGTGAAACAACAACATCCATAACAGATACTTGTCTCCTCTGATTACTCCGCCCTCCTCTATAAGCAGCCGTGTCTGTGTACTACGGCCTACTGACTTCATTTGCCATACATGTTTGGCAGGCAATGTCAGTAGACTAGCCAGGAAGTACAGTTTAAGGGGTAGGCTAGTAAAGCAATGTGTTAGTTGTGTATTTGCAGTTGTACATAGCATATAAGGAAATCAAAAGAACAATGCAAAAATGAATAAATGAGGTATCCTTACCGGGAACAGCTTGGGTTTCAATTCCACAATGCCATATGGCCTTTGCTGTGGGGGGGAGACAACGATATTGTTAGTACTTAGGCCTATCTTTCTTTTCATGGTGACATCGCTAAACTTTCCGTTCATGAACTGAAAGTGAGAAATGGATGAATGAGAAATGGATGCTATACCCGCTTTGTCACATACAAAAGAGAATCTAACACACTGAATACCTAAACACTGTTGAATGTTGAAATCTGTTTCACCGTTCTTTTATTCAATTCAAATAATTATTCAATAACTTAGTAAACAAGTACAAGTGACTACATGCACAGTGCATGGACAACTTAAAACAGCAATAATAAGAGAAAATCAGCCAATCAGAGGCCATTCAAATGCTGAACACTGGAGGTCTAACAAACTCATGTGCATAACTACTGCGCCCTGCTCATCAAAGCATGCAATCTACATCTTGTGGTAAAAATGGTGTTTATTTAGCAGTTATGTAACATACCCAGATCCAAGTGATACTGGTGTCTATTTTGCTTACTAGTTATCTTACTCTCTACTTGCTTACTACATTGACCCATTTCATAGTACAATATTGCAGATGTCCAATTCTAGTAACTATTACACAGTTACAATTTCATAATGATCATTATTCATCACATAATGTAAAACATTTCTGTTAACTTACAGCAACATGGTACTTCACGTAGTAGTGAATGACCCAGGCAGGTATCAGCAGCCGCGTTAACGTGAACACTCCACCTGTGTATGCTTTGTAGGTCTGTAAGGAGATAAACATTATAGGCAGATACATATTAATAAAGAGAAGTGCATGAAGATTAACAATATTTATCCCAGCTGCTGCACAGAGGTAATATATAGACTGAATGCATGCTGAAAGGAGGAGTGGAGCCAAACAACTCAGACAAAGTCTTGGACGATAATATGCATATCTCACGATATGATTCGACACGCGATATTCGAGAGATTCAAGATGTCAAGAAGATCTCCAGTTAGTTGAAGTAATACATGAATAAAAGGCCGTTCGGGATACCTTGTAAAACCACAACGTGTAACGTTATGTTATAATTCTCATTATGGCAGTTAAAATGTGGAATCAAATGTAGAGTCAACTGCCGAATACATTAGGCTCATAAAAGTGTAAATTTATGATCACACTGTCCAGAACCTCAACATCAACACAGGCGATAGGAGCAGAAAGATATGAACAGTTGTGAATTACACACACACAATTATACACGGAACTACAATTGGTGTAGTTCCGGGTGTTTACGGGTTTCTGCAAGTTACATTTAAGACTTCTTATGAATCTTACTTCTTATGACCCGTAAATTCCAATTTAAATCACCTTTGACACCACATTCACCCACAAAATAAGCATAAGAACAGCAGCTGTATCACAACACAGCGTTGCAAGCGAACATAACGGCTCGGAAAACTAAAGTCACTAGTTTCGACGAAGCTGTCAGCGAGCATCAAAACCGGTCGCTTTGTTTCTACTTAAGTGATATTTCGCAGGAGTCTAAGCACCTGCAGGCGCCCTGTCATCGAAGTTAGTTTGCCACCTAGCTGGCCAATACAGTCTACTCACATAAAGCCTCCACAGACTCTTGGGCTCCAGAAAGCTAGCCCAGAACCTGCCGACGGGGCCGGGAGCTTTGGCCTGGACCACCGGCTCCCTCGGGCTGAGCTCCTGGTCCTTCAGCCACTGCCTCCGGAGCTTCGTGATCTGCTCCACACGGAGCTTCTCGTCTGGCGTGTACCCAGACATTATTTCTTTCTGGATATTCAACCTCAACACACTACAATGACACCATGGAGGACACTTTCCTCACCCACGAAGAAGAATTAGCAGGAAACGTGACACAGATTGACTACAGTGAGAATCTTAGGGCGACATCTACTGGACTGGAGCGGCTCTACACTACATGACCAATAAATCTCTTTCTCTCTTTCTCTCTCTCTCTCACACACACACACACACAAAATCCAAGCATTACAATTTCAGTTTCTACATAACACTAGGCCTACATATCAGTTAAGATAGAAAAAGACAATTTATGGAGTTTATAGTCTATACTGGGAAAATTAAGTAGCCTAAGGACAAGCTGCTTGGTACATAGAAAGTTAAAATTGTCTGTCTTTATTTTTTACAATTGCTTGTTGATCTTGTCCACACTCGCAGACTAACACAAATTACACATGGGAGATTTTTATTAAGTTGCTCAAGAACATCTTGACAGTAGCCTAGTTGTTGAGGAAAGTAGAGGGAATACACTTCCATGTTCCTTGGCCAGATTTTATCCACAAATTCAAACTAGTGACCCTCCACTCACAAGCTTCCTTCTCTAACCTCCACACCTTGGGTCACTCAAGGGTTTCTGTGAGACAACGCTCCCATAACATAGCTGCAGATTCTTCCTTTTAGACAGAGCTGGCACCACCCATACTTCAAAGGATTGATTTAGGTTCATTGGTAGCATCTGTGAGCTGAGCGAGACCAGAGAGACACTCCCTTTTATTTGTCAGAGGATTTGTGCGGGCTTATGGTGTCTCTTGGCTGGGCTACAGACGGAAGTTTGCTGAATAACTTTCATTCCATTCTTTGAAAGTCAGATCTCATGCTGAAGGGTCAGAGGTCCCATATCCTAACTTTAGATCTGTGAAGGCTCCAACATACCAGCTACCAAATTCACTGTGATGGATCAGTAATTCATTTTTCTATCAAATAGAAGACATCTAAATGTAGCGTGAAGCGACATTTGGCATGGTTTACAAAGTGACGCTCTTTGACTTCTGAAATGCTCACTGTATGCCCATAATGGCCATAATAAGTGTTTAGTAGTGAAGAAAACTCTCATGCACATGCCATGACTGGTTATCCAAACTGTGTTAATTGGATACCCAAACCCATTTTCCATAGAGGGCTTGGATGTGCTCAGTGTATCCTTTCAAGTGGATGGCTTCCAGAGAGAGAGAGCAGTCCTTTGTAACAGGATATGGTGATGCCAGTGTGGTCAGCCACAATAAAAGAAGAAACTGTCTCATTTAATGCTTAAATGATGACTGTTAACCTCTCTATGGCATGAGGCAGCCACTTAATTACAGTCATTTCATCTAACTAGAAACAACACAGGATCTTGTTTTCTTTTCTTTCTTTTTTTCCCCGCCTTTTAGCTGTTACATCAATTAAATGTTTTGCCAGCCAAGATGTATTGTAAATGATCAAACTGCAGAAACTGGGGAAATGCAATTCATATTAAATACTTAACTGTGGACAGCACTGTTTCTCAGTTTGCAAAGTAGGAAAAGCTGCATGTTAAACCATGAAAGTGGATGATTTGAACGCACGCACAAGGATAGTTATTGCCATCTGGCCTGTTATTTGGCTTTATGCTCACTGTATTGGGCATAAACGATGAGACTGCTGGTGGGATTCCCCTCATCGGCACTGGACCCACTGTCTGCCAGGAGTAGCTGCCTTCATTCTGTCCCAACTACTCTGTTTATGGGAGACAAGGCTATAGTTTGGACAATGGGGCTCACACAGTTCAGATTCAGGGTCATTAACAGGACAGTTTTCCCTGTATCATGGCCTATATTACTGCCACATCACTCCAAGAGACCTCATTTTTCATACACAGAGACCGCAGACTAATTATGTCATACAGTTTAATTCATTCTGTTCAGTAATTTACTGGATCTGGAAACTGTCAGTTCAGTTTAGACAGAAGCAGTGTTGCTTATAGCAGCTGTCTACCAAGAGTAAAATATTAACATCTCAACTTGTGTGGTGTTCTTGGTTTACACTCTTAGATACACTCTTTAATCACAATGTACCACTGATAATAACATAATAACAAGTTGCATAAATTGATTTTTAAGCACAATTGAATGTGTTTTTTTGGTGCTTGTGTTGACTAGCACAGATCAGAGCTTTACAGTTTATGCCAAGCTTGATCCACTAGATGGCAAAATAAACCAGAGGGACCCCAGAGAATGGAACCTGGATTTGATCTGTTATTTTAAACGAGTTTACATTTTTATAACTAATATTTAAGAAAATAACTTTTGTTTACAAATTGAAACGGCATATTCCAAACGTTTTTTCTTGAGCTTGTTTCATAAATGAAAGCCAATGGAATAAGAGTGCAGTTTTCCAGTGCATGATTCATCTGTATTATTCAGCTGTACATTACTATTCTGACTTGACACTGCTCCCATGCTATAGGTCTATTGTCTTAGGGAATAATTTTGCCACTGCTATGGGCTTTAAGTTAACTTTTTCAATTCAGTAGGCATTCTTCCAAGTTATATGCTTTGTAATTTTGTCTTTGAGTAAATTTGGCAGCCCTATAAATATGGCATTTAAAAACAACTGTTTTTCTATTTAGTACAGATTCCTGTTTAAATTTAGTCCATACATTCTTTATTTTCACTTTGGCACTTGGTAGCCTACTATTGCTGAAAAACGTTGCAGCACACGTTCGTCAAAAGGCTTTTATTTTGAAAATGTTTGTCCGGAAGTATTATTCTTTACTCTGCCTGGTTGAGACGCTGCTGCTCTGACGCCGGCCGGCTGTCACATGTAACATAACGGGCATAATTAGCTAACCTAGGCAACTGTGGATGCGCAACAGTCGCTCAGCGGTTATTTAAATGTTTCAGTCGCACTTAAGGTAAGATATTTGCATTTCCTTTATAACATTATACCAGCAGCATTTGAACACTTCAGCTTTTAAAGATTGAAGTTGTGCCAGCCGTCCACTTTAGCGTAAACTGGTATCAGAAGACCAGTAAATTAGCTATCGAGGAATTAACGTCAAGCTAACCTTAACGTTAGGTAACGTTATCTGTCAAAACTTTCTCTACACAGTGATGAGTAACGTTAAGCTAAGTTATACCAATAGCTAAGTTAGCTACTCAACCTTACCGCTAGCTGTCATACTGTTGAATTAAATGAATAAATGCTGAGGGAAATGAACAGTTGAAGAGTCGCTGAGAGTACAGTTAGACAGTTAGCGCTAGGAGCTAGCTATCTAGCTAACTACGTTAGCAGTCACGTTAGCCAGCACGAGAGTACTAACTTCGGTCTGTGTGGAGCCATAAGTCAAGGTGACATGTGTCATAGATTACGTTATCAGCAGTAATAATTACCAATCATGTTATTGCGTTCAGTTAATTTCATATCTGATTATCTAGTTCTTGGAAGAGAGGACAAGATAGGATATTTTCATGGCTGCATTATATATTATATTATTATATTATATACATTCTATGGTTTGTTATGAAGAATAACGTCGACATGAACAGTTCTGCACATAGCTCAAATAATCATTTCCTTTTGTTAGGCAAACCCATATTACACCCTGAGAGCAATAACTATGATTCCAAATATGCTTCCTTCTTCATAACCTCAAATACTATTTGTGCATGCACAGTGTTCTTCTTAGTGATGGTAGATGAGTTTGATAAACCTCTCTCTCACCTTTGCAGGGCTGTGCCAAGCTTTGGATGGAGTCAGCACCCGAATTTTCACTGTCTTGTGTAGTCACGGCCCAGGATTCAGAGCATCCTGCACATCCATGAGAGAAGAATGGTCAAATATTTCTCTAATAACATAGACATCAGGAGTACGTGGGACCATGTTGTCTCTGCTTTCTGGCAGAGGTACCCCAACCCATTCAGGTATTGTCATATTTTCATGCTCATTTAGTCTACACACACTCATTCAATTTCTCTAGTTTTTATTTGCTTGAGGCCTGAAATGAAAACCTGTTAAATCACACCTTTTTATTTTTATTCGCAAATACTAAACAGCAAAATCAAGGTAAAAACAAAAGACTATGTTCTGAACTGTTTTCCCATTTGTTTTGGTAACTGCATTTAATGTGGTATTTCCCTGACTTCCCTAACATTTTCCCATCAGTTTCCCAATAAACTATCTTGGCAATGCCCATTGCCCATTTTCAGGTCACCATGGCTGTATGGACAGTAATTGTCCATCCGCCACTGCTAGGCCTACTTTACTCTGGTGGTGTAATGGTGTGAGGAAGGTTGTCTTGGCACACTTTTAGGCCCCTTAGTACCAACTGAGTATTGTTGAAATGCCACAGTGCACATGAACATTGTTGCTGACTAGGTGCATATCTAGGCGCTACAGTCTACTATTTTTCAAGCAGGATAATGTGCCATGTCATAAAACATGCACAGTCTCAAGATTCACAGTTCAAGGTTCCTGGAACTTGACTTAAGTTTAGTCCACTGGCCTGTGCGGTTCCCAGATCTCAACTCAATGGAGCACCTTTTGGGATGAGGTAGAATTGGGTCTTTATAGCTTGATGTGCTGCTGAAAAATCTGCAGAAATCTTGTTAACGCTATTGAGTTAGTATAGATGGAGATTTCAGTGGAACATTTCCAGCACTGTGTTGAATCTCTGCCAAAGGGAGGTCCTACCCGGTACTACCCCAGTGTTCCTAATAAAGTGGATACTGAGTCTATTTGAGAACCTATGACAAAGACAAAGTCACAACCGTTATTGACATAGAGAACTGAGAAAATGCATTCTAGAGAAGTAATACTACATTTAGAATATTGGAAGTTGTGTTGTCAAGCTCTTTGTTTTTTTTTCTGTTTTTGAGTTAACCGCAACAACATCAGAAACTGGATACATTAGGATACACTAGTAAGAACAAATACTTGTATGATGGCCTATAATGGCACATGAGCAACTCTTTAAGAAAAATGTAACCAGTTTGAATCATTTAGAGCATGTGCTAGACATGTTAAGTGTGAAAACTAATTATTCAGCACACCAGCGGGAAGCTGCTTACTTAACAAGGTTATTCAAATCAGTGCAAAACTAGGCCAGAACAGTGTTCTACAATATTTCACAAATTTCACAGTTGCGTTATGCTCGTTCACAAGAAATGTATGTCTAGACCCACAAAGCACTCATATACATTTTCTGTTGATGGTTCGAAAGTGGGCCGCTGTTTTAAATGGAACCATTATTATTCACAAACAGAACTGAAACCCAAACATTAGACACGCTGACATGACTGAGTGTTTGTGTTGTCCATCAGCACCCATGTTCTCACAGAGGACGTCGTGTACCGGGAGGTGACTGCGGACCACCGGCTCCTCTCCAGACGCCTCCTCACCAAGACCAATCGGCTGCCTCGCTGGGCAGAAAAGATCTTCCCCTCCGGCATGTCTCGGTCGGTCTACATCGTCGAGGACTCCATCGTGGACCCCGTCACCAGGAGCCTGACCACCTACACCTGGAACCTCAACCACACAACACTCATGGTGAGCTGTCCTCTGATTGTGCTGAAGCAAACACTCATGTACACTGATATGGTCTGAATTGTTTTTCATTTGTGTGGTTTACTGCTTTCAGTGTGACATTTCCCTGACTTGCTGATTAACCTTTTTTGCGGCCAATTTCCCGTCAACTGTGTTTTGAAAGTGTTTTTCATTTTCCAGTCAGAATGGCTGTAGAGCTTAAGTGTCCATCTATTCTCACTTGACTGGTGACGGCATCAAAGTAGAGTCCAAAAAGAATCCTTAGTCTAAAGAAATGTCCTTGATTCACAAACCGCATGTTTAGCTTTGTATATTCAACAGTGAACACTGTATATTGAACAGTGATTTCAAGGGTGAAGAGTGACTGGACTGCAGGTTTTTTGTAATCATATCACTGGTGTCCCAGTTAATGGGTCTGTCACAAAGAGGCAGACGTGAATGCACCATATACAGAGTATATTATGGTGCAGCCTAGATTTCTAAGGCCCTATTTTCTTAAGTGATAAAAAGATGAATTCTGAAAGGCCTCTTGAATTGGCGGATAATAGTTTGCATTGCAATTTGTGCTAAGTACGTACAGGTTTAGGAATGCAAAGGTCCCGATCTATTTTTCTTAATGCAACTTATCTAGGGAATGACTATGTGGTAACAGTGAGATATAGTTGCCAACGTCAATGCTATAATAATAACAAGAAACTATGATTTAAATGCAATGTGAACATTTGACAAAAGAAGGGAATTTCAAATTATCACCACAAATGCAAATTGCAAACCACAAAAAGCCAATTCTCTCTCAAAGTGCTTGAGTATATAACTTTGACAATTACAGCCCTGGCCACTAATTTCATGCTCACAGTTATGAACCCAAAAATGAGTCCATCCCTTCAAAATCACCCACAAATTCCATTTCTCACTTTTCTTTTTTCTTTTTTTGTTCAGTGCAGCAGTTCCTTGATTTGTCATGACGGCATCACCAAGAGAGTTGTGGGTCTGTTGTTCTGAGCTTTGGGAGAAACCTCTTCATGTTCACAAATCTAGACTGATTTACATTGTACGAGATCATGTAGGAACACAAAGTTTATTTGGTTTCAGGATGGATATTCACTATAAGTCAGCTGTTAGCTATGTTGGAGCTGGAGGGGAACCGCCCATTCGATTCTTTTACTTGAGATCCTGAACTTGTGTGTGATCATGACAAAACAATTCTACAACATAGTACTTAACCATTAACACCCCTGTCACTGTCTCCCTCCCATATCAGTCTGTCGAGGAGCGTTGTGTTTTCCAAGAGTCGGGGGAGCAGCCGGCCTCCACCCAGCTGAGGCGAGAGGCATGGATATCCTCAGGTGTATATGGCTTCTCCAGACCTATTCAGGTACTTTCGACCTCTGTGTACACTATGAGATGGTCCGTGCTTAGATCGGCATGTAAAACTAATCTGAGTGTAATATACTGTGAGATTATGATCAATTCCCTCTTCCTATCTTGTTTCAAAAGTGTATCTGAATTCAGCCGGTCAGCCTTTATGTTCTTTGCTTAAGTCAGATATGATTTAATCAGTGCAGGTTTTAAGTAGTTGGCAGCTTGCAAAGCACACTTTGCCTATAAAATAAGTTTAGACAATCCAGTTGTGGGTGAACAAAACATCTGCTAGCAAATGTGTGTGTAATCCAGAATGATTTAAAAACACCTACTTAAATCTCTGCCAGAGTTTAAAAGTATATATTTTCTTCCTCCCTAATTTATCTAGACACATTAGTTTTTATTATAGAGGCTGACATACTGAAAGTATTTTCAAGCCTCTAGTATGATTTGTAGGTCAAGCAATAGCATGGGCAGCAAAGACGTGGGAGCCTGCAAGCAAATGCCAAAGTAAAGAAATGGGAGATTTGAGGGAAGAAAGGAAATGGGGGCCAAAAATATGTCAGTCTAGTATTATTATTAGTTGTGGAACATGCCAGGCTTGCTTGAATGCCCTAGAGAGAGGGAGAGAGGGAAGACTGTAAGCAAAGTGCTGTTATTCAGATGTCTCCCCATGTAAAGCCATTTCCTGCTCTGTCTTTTCCCAGGAGTTTGGATTGGCCCGCTTCAAGAGTAACCAGGTGAAGGCCATGAAAGGGCTGGAGTACGCTCTGTCAAACTTACACGGTATGTACACTGCACCAGCCATAAAGGGAGAAAAGTGCAAGGGCAAGAGAAAAGGGAAACAAAACAGTTTATTTTTAACTGTTGCTGGGTCTGGAAAGGACAAAACTACAGGAAGTAGGCTTTCTTTTTTCCCCAGGACATTTTTATGCGTCACTTTTTCCACCATTTATTTTTTTAGTGTTTTAAATTTAGAATCAAGCGTTTGCCAAACTTTCACTACTTGGCCAGAGATCCTCTTGATCCCTCCTCATGATGGATTGTGATGAGTTGAGTGAAATCAAAGTAAGAACTGTGAAATGGCATCCCCCAGCCAATCAGCACATGACGTTTACCCTTCCATGAGCCATGTATGGCAAAAATGTTTCCCCTCTCATCCGTGTCTAATCAGCTTATGATTGCACCGCTGTCTGTCGCATCACTTGAAGACTTTCACAGTGTAGTCTGCAGCAGTAATGATTCAAGCATGCTTGAGTGTATCAGTTTGGTCTGGCAGAGATAGCCGTGCCTAGAAATTGACACCCACATGTTCCACTTAGTTCAAACAGAGCCACACTATCTAGCATCTGAAGCAGCATAAAGGTCCTTGTTGTGGCTTAGAAGTACCATGTGACTGCAGAGGAATAGGGAGCCATGACAACCACAGTGACACGCAGCTTGGATGTCTAAATTGAGGCTTGGACCAATAAATGTTGCCTAACCAGTTTCATAACCGAAAAAATGATAGAGCAAGTCACATGAAATGCATAAAAAAGGTCTATTCCCTGCAATGGCACAAAAACATCAGTAGCCTAATTACCGAATACAGAAACACCATTAATCTTCCAACTAATTCATTATAATTGTACCCATGTTGTGCACACGTCCTGTGCCTTTCCACTATCAAGCCCAGAGAAATCACATGGGATTATTAGTACCAGCTTTTGATTCAACTACATAACAAATTCATAATTCAATAATAATTCATAATTCACATAAAACCCCCAATATTTTGCCCATGGAGAGGTGGAGTTTGGATCTGGGAGAACCATTATAGGGAAAAGGTACCACCACACTTTTGTGCTCTATCCTTGTTTGACAGTGGCACGGACCAGCGAGGTCTGTGTGGTGGCACAAGCTGTGTGTCATGCTGATGCAGCATGCTGTTGTCTAAAAGGACGTTCTCCCATTGTTGTGATTCTGTCCCATTCCCCCTCTGTTGATGTAATTGCAGGACTTGGCATCAGGCTAAGCGTGGTGGTAAGTATGTTAGCAGTGGGGCATCCATCTGCCATCCCGGGCCTTGCCCAGGGTTGTCACATGATGGCATGCAAGCCTCACATACTAGCCTGTGTAGCAAAGGTAGTGACTCTCTAGAACTGTCCTCTTTGTTTATTCTGTGTGCAGATACATGCTGTATTTGCCTTGAAAAATCAGAGAGGAGTAACTATGTGAGTAGTGAAACAGAGAAAAGTGACTTAAGTATCCTGTGTTGGTTTAGAAGTGGGTAGTGTATAGTTTAGTTGCAGTTAATGGTAGAATTTTTGTTTTGGAATCGTATAATTGTTTCACCTTTTGACCTTTAGAAGAAATTAAAAGTAGTTATTGCAGTTTACAGAGAGCATTTTCTTTTTCCAGACATTACAGTGAATGTTTTCATGCCATACATGACTGAAATGTCATACATGACTAATAGCTACCTAACAAACAGGCTATCTAGCTTCATTGCTAGCCCAGATAATAAGGAAAATTGCTGTTCTCATTTTAAAAATTGGAGTTTGTTACCAGTTGTTATTGGCAATAAAGCCATACATTCAAGGTGTTTGTTTTTTATATCACAATCCCTACATTTTCATCTCAGTAGCCACAATGTAGCTAAATTGTTTCTCAAACAATTTCCAATGGAAATGTTGCCCATTTGACATTACTTTGATCATTAAGTATACAGTAATATTAATACTTTCACTATTAGATAGTACAGTTATCAGTGTGGCACCTGAACAGAGCAATGTCATGGAAAATCAGGGCAGACATTAGAATGAAAAGGCACATTGCAGTAACTGCACATCTATTGTGTTTTGCCTTTATTCTCTTGTTTAGTCAATTATTGCAGTTTTGACACTTTGATATTAGTGTTTAAAGATGATACAGTCTAAATATTTCATTACATAAGACAAGTAATATGCTATAGAAGCAAATCATTCTCACTTTTGACAGAGGTGTCAGTTACTGCATTTTGCCATCGCATGGCACTGTAGTCAATGATAAGTGATGATGAACACAGTGGTCAGCAGAAAATATGCAGCAGATAATTATTCATTTGGTTGTTGGGCTGTTTTATTTTTTTTTGAGTGTTCCTTTAAAACATCTCTACTTTTGTTGGACAGTGTTGTGAAGAGTGACTGGGAAAGTGGGAGAGAGCAGCATAATGTGTGGGATGGACTTAAGCCAACAGTGTTGTGAGTGCATGGTATGCACCTGGGTCTGCTGATCTGTGTGCCCCAATTGTCAGCTGATCTAGATGTTGAACTGCAGCTTGTGCTTTTCATTTTCTCCGTTACCCTCTTGATAGTTCGACTGTGGAGCCGGCCACAATACTCATGACCTCATAGGTCCGTTGATTCCAACTTTTAGCTCACCGCCCTTCCTCAGATCTCCTGCTGTGCACAACTTGTCAGTTCATTGGCACAGCTGCTTCTTAATAAAGTTTGTCATCAACTTTTAGAAAGGCACTGATTAAAGGCTGATGCAAAACTATGAAATAAGCTTGCTGAAGTATTCAGAGAAGCTAGACTGTCATGAGTGTCCCAGCTAGCTAGACTTCAGTTGCAGCTGACTGTAAGGTGTTTGGTCTAACAAGGAGGATTCAATCTCCTGGTAACAATAGTTGTCTGCTCCGAGTTTTAGCAACTGACCAATATCACCATACTCACCCACGATGTCTTAATTCGAACTGATGGTGCTCCATTCATAATAAAACCAACCTTTGCATTGTGGTTAGGGCCAGTCAGTATCTACTGTAGTGTGTAGTAATTATCACTGACTGGCCTCCTCCCTGACCACTGTGTCTGTGTCTGCATCTCAATATCGTTCATCTCAGCACCCGGTTCATCTATTAATCAGTGCTTCCTCATAATCAATGTTTCTTGTCATGGGGAAGTGAATAGGAAAGGTCTATTTGTATGTGAGCATATGACTTGATCTGTGTATGTTTTGTATGAGAGAGATGCAGAGAGTGAAATTGAGAAGAAGAGAGAATAGAGCAGAGAGGAACCTGACGCAAATGGAATGCCAATCAAGAAGAAAACGGCTAGCTTGATAAGTAATTTAGACCTGAAGCTAGATGAGGAAGAGAGTATGAAAGAATGATGAAAAGTAGAATTTGTTGCACCACTGCCTTTTTTGCCTGTTTGCCAGCACAGCACAAGGTTTGAGAACCCTCCAAAACAAGGCAACAGTAAACATGTCGTCCTCCACACATGATGCAGTCATTGTAGTAATTTAAAATTATGTTATGCAATGCTTGTATAGCATAGAGTATGGTCTTTGCGGATGTCACGTGTTATATCTCAGACACCACTAATCGAATTTTGACTAAACTTGTTGGAATGGTGCATCTTGCTGCTGTTTTTGACCATTGATTATAGCGCCCCTATTGGACCAGTCTGTGTAATTTCTGTAAATGCTGGAAAACAGTTTTATCAAAATCAGACCGGTGGTGTCTGAGATATCACAATAGATGGACAGACAGACATGACCTGCTGCCCCTGAAAGACTGCAGTGTCTTAGATCATTTTCTTCTCTGTCTTTTTCTCTTTTCGTGTCAGGTATTCTTTTTAAAGGAAAAATCCACCCTAAAACACTTTAACACTGTTACCACACAGCTATTGGCAATGTACCTTGCATTTCTCATTTGACTGACTAGTTTTGTTGTTTGGTGGTATATTTTTTTCTTATTCAAATGTAGGCACTGTGATGTCACATGTAGATGTGTCCAGCGCAGCTGCAATGAAGTTTAATAGCAGAAAAAATGTAAGCGATCTAAAACATCAGCCGTAAACGGCAGGTTTTTGTGGCAGTTCAAAGAGCAAGGGCTTCTTTCTAGACTCAACATTTTGCACTGACATTCAGCAATCATACAGGGAGAAATCCGTTGTAGAAGTGGAAGAGATACCACAATTTCTCCACTGACAATAGCTTCAATAGACCATATTGCAATGCAGCCACAGCTCTTTGACGGCATTTTTTTGTAATTTGAACAACTGGGCATGGCACACCATGACATTGTTCTGTCCACACCCTCACTTATTCTCAACTTGAGAAACTTGGTATACTATCCCTATTGCTCTCTCCACCTACACGTGCTTTATAGAGCACAGAGATCCTCCTTCTCTAGGGGTTGTTGAAAGTAATTCTGGGAAATGTAGGAAATCACTAACTAAAGTAGAAGTAGACAAGGCAGGTTGAGGGAGTGAGAACACCAAAAAAGGAATAGATATAGATATCGAACAGTGTGAGAGTATACAAGGGTGGATTTTTTCTTTTTAAAAGTTGCTTTCAGACGAGCAGTGGATTCGCTAATTGCCACTCACTGTCAACAAGAGCAAGGTGGATGTTTGTGGGGCAAATCCACCGGACCAGGCAGCGCAGCCAGTGAAGCATGCACATGAGAAATCCACTAAGCTGTAGGGAAGGCGAAAAAGTTCAACATTCGGTTCAACATTTCCAAGCAGAATCTGCAGGCGCCTCATCTCACAGCCTGTCAAATTTTAGTAGGGGCTGACGTCACTTTTCACTAAAACGTTCAACATGGAGACTGAAAGATTGATGATGACAATCAGTGCATTACCAGAGCTGACGTGTCTCTCCCTGCATACAAGGACATCTTTGTACGCTACCTAATCTACGACTGTAAAATCTTGAATTTGTGTTCGGATTTTTTATTGCGGTAAAGAAATAGGTTTAGCAGTCAACTGTGTACACTGTACAGTTTTGCTTACGTTGCTATGGCAACTTGGCTCCCATGAATGCCCAAGTTCCACTTCCCACAACTGTTGCCTGTCTACAACCAGCTTTCTCAGCTGCCCTCTGCGAATATCCACTGCTCTGTCGGAAAGCAGAAGAATTGGGTAATCTCTGGTTGGCCCTGTCTCTCTCACATCTCCATTATGGTGGAATACCCCCTCACCCACACACACACACACACACACACACACACACACACACACACACGCAGGTTATAACGGCATACAGATGTGGTTGTGCGTGCTCACATACTGACCTTGAAACACTTTTCTTTTGCTTTTCTTTTTTTTTCATCAGCATGACGTTTTGACAAGGTCCTCGGGTCACCTAAGATTTGTCACCTTTCCAACACGCACACCATTATGTGTTAATGACTAATTTTTACACCAAGAAATCATGTGTTGTATTATTCTTCAATACAAGACGATGTGGTACTCATTCTGTTCTGTCTGTCCCCCTGTCTGGACACACTGGGCTCACAGGAGAGGCACCCCAGCGGCTGCTCAGGGACACAGTGAAGGACGCATCGGAGAAGGCCAAGGAGGCAGCGTTTGCCGCCACAGAGAAGGCCAAAACCCTGGCTTCAGCCGCTGCCATCCCACAGAAACCCCAGCAGTATGTCTGACAGGGCCGGTCGCACGGGACTATACGGAACACAGACAGAGATGACGCACAATCAACACAGTGCCTCTTGACGATCTTGACTGGACTTAAGCTAAGCTGGGATCATGCCTGTCACTGTTTTTCTCTTCTTGACTCATCAGTATTTATTTATCCCACCAACCAATCGCTGTCGGGTCGGCTAGGCTCCTCTACGGTTGGGCTCAATTTTACTTCTCTCTCTCTCTCTCAGCTCTCTCTCCCTCTTTCTCTTTTTCTCTCTCAAACCTTCCGTCAAACCTCAGGTACTGAGCCATTGTGTGCAACCTATTGCCTTCATATAAGCTTTCGAACATTTACCAGCAACACTTTTTTTTATGGTATAGAAATGACTATCAAATGCAAATGCTTTGTCCGTGGTGTCTTGGTCACGTAAAATTTAAAGCCAAGTGATTATAGATTCATAATCAATAGACATGGTTATTTCCTGCTCAATGGAAAAAATCCATCTTGTCTTTGTGGAATTCCACAAGCTTGTCAAATTAATCAATAATGTGAATGGGCTGTTGTGGCAATCATCCATCTGTCCAACCTGATGAACACTGGTGTAGCCTAAAGCTGCCATCCCAAACTCCACAGACTGCAAGACCAACCAGTCACATGACTGTGACTTTTATCAGTAGTTTTAATGTCACTTCTACAAGTAAGAGAAGATTATAATTTGATGGGCAAATCTGCATGCAAGAGATATTTATCCAACTACTTCAAATACTGTTATTGTAAAATGATACCTCCCCTCATGATGATGGATTTATGAACTTGTTATTTATTTATTTTACATTTCTTGGCTTCATACCTGCAATAAACTTGCCAATTTCAAACATATCACCATACGGTATCTAGGTTACCAATGTTAGCACACATCTAAATGTATAATAATGCGATGGGTAAATGTAAATTGTACTGTGAAATGCTACTTCTTAGTCACTGCCAGCAAGGCCGCTCCTAAAGCGATGATGATCAAGAGATGCCAAAGAAGTGATTTATACAAATCAGGCAAATCAGAATGAACAATAGTCAAATCTCCGTGCTTGAATTCATAATGTAATGTTATTTGCCCTTTAACTGCATGGCATATGTGTCATTTTGGTGTGAGTGAGGATGGATCATTTCAAGATGCCATGAAATTGATATGAAGCTTACCATTACAAAAAAATGTATGTAGATATTTATTTGTAAACATAATTTAATGATTGCATTCCCTTTTAGATGGAATTGACTGGATTATCTGGTTGAAGTGTTGTTGTAGTGAAAAGATAATTTCTTTAAAATGTGGTATACTATGAAGTATAGTTTAAGCACTTGTTAAATTATACTATATATTATATATATTATTATACATATTATATAATAAAATGTGATATTTATGATTTGATTTTTGGTGGTTTACTTTTTTCTGGTATAACGGAGGCAGAAGATGAAGTCTTGCAATTGAGAGGAAACCTGAAAACTGGTTAATATTCCAGACTGCAGATGTCATTGTTTTACAGTTTCAAAACCAAACAACAGGAAGTCCCAGGCAATCTGCTCAAGCTTGTTGCTTTGTTTAGTTATGGCTTGTCACAGAGTAACACACTTGCCTTCATATTAAGCATGTAATATAACAGTATATTGTATGTAATATCCATATGTCTCCTAAACCACTTTATTTTTTTTACAGGCACTTCACAGGCAATAATGAGGCCACAACAACCTTATGTATAAAACATTTTAATTATATTACAATGAGAGAATACACAATACCTTCAAGTGTTTGCTAAAATGTAGCCAGCACCAGGTACTCGTGTACACGCACTCACACACACAAAACAAAAAAAAAAGGAACTTATATAACACATCTTCTGAATGCATATTACACATCCGCTAAAAGGGACATATTCACAGGTCTCTGGCACAGAACTCTCCCTACTACGCACAGTATGTTAGCCCAACTACTATGCCAAGCACCCCCCCCCCCCCACCCCACCCCCAAGCACCACCACCAGCACCCTCCCACCAAAATCTCAACAAGCCCTCCCTCTCTACAGACTGTATGCTCTTGAGCCATTGTGGGTCTGCATGCTAAACCATACGCAAGTGGGACGCTCCGCCTGAAAAGCCTGAAAACTCTGGAAAACAAGACAACTCAAACTCCAGAGCATCACTCGTGACGCTGCACAGACAGAAAAGACGGAAAATAAAGGAGAAAAGACAAAGATGCTGGGGTCTGGAAAGGGGGGATGCTCACCTAAAATCTACAATTCGTTCGTTGTTAAAGCTATTCATCTGGAATTACACAGGAACCCTTCCTTAATCATTCTGCATGGAGGGTATAGAAGATCAAAGTGACTATTTATTTGGCAGGAATAATATTTCATGGAAGTCATTGTGTGTGTATAAGCACCAATACTTGGGAGGACCCGGGACAGGACCGGCTCGCTCTGGGTTTCTGAGTGTTCTTGTGTGTGTGCGCAGACTTTTCCTCCTCTCCCCTGCACTCTGTACAGGCTTTTCCTTGGTCTGCGCCTCAACCTTATTTCACCCCACACAGCCCCCATCTCTCTTAGGCCCTGCCTGCCTGCTGACTTCCCTTAGCATCACACTGTGCTTTTGTGCTCTTAGAAAACCCACACACTTAAGTAAATCTCTGCGCAACAGTAACATGAAAGCAAGCATCAAACCTCGTCTGCACTTTCTCTCAAGTCGACAACTGTGCCGAGCCCCCGTCTCTCAGATGACTCTTAAGGTTTAAATTATGCTTTGATGTTAATAGGAGGAGTTTGTTGAGGAGCCCCATCAACCTCTCGAGACAAATGTGAACCTTTTTCTTTGCAACGAGAGAGAGAGGAATGGGACCGGTAACGTCTTCTGTCCCCTCTCCAGGTGTTTACAATTAGAGCAAATCTGAGGGTTCAACAGCATCTCCAAACTGGGACTGACTTCACAATCTTCATCAATCGGTACAATCTCTGGCTTTTAAGAAAGTAATTTTTTCCAAGGCACATCATTAAAAGAAACTCCATAACCACTATCCAGCAGTCAAATATACTGTATGCCGCCACCCACAATCTCAGAAACCACTCATTCTGAACGTGTGCTATGTACGTTTTTAAATGATGTCATTGAAAAATTATAATCTCATATCTGGCCCTCAACTCATCCCATTCATTTTGTCCTCATCTCTCACTTTTCTGCTGGGAGGTTCTGTGCAAGAGAATTTCTTATTTTCCATTAACATGTTTACTCAGTTGTTCATTTGACCAACAAACTGAAAAAAGACATTTTTGCTACCAACAGTCATGTACAAATCTCTTGACATGAATGTAAACTCTTGATGAAAAAAAAAAAAAACAGCTTTATCAAGAACTTTATCTCTGGTTGTTTTTTGCCCTCCTGCAGTGTATGGAGAGAGTGCAGATAGGAGGTAAAATTCATCAAAACAAAAGTCAAAAAGAGTTGGTCACCAAAATGCACCACAGAGTCAAAAGCAAAAACCACCTGCTTGTCTTAAAAAATAAAATAAAAACAACAACCCTGCCCGCCCACCCTCTCTCAGAAAGCACAAGATGGTAATATTGCTGTGTCTCAAGAGATCCCCTGATCGATGGGGGAAGATTTTTTTTTTTAACACTTTTTAACACCGCCGGGAGGAAGGAGGAGAACACCTTAAGCTGCCATCGATTGGATTATTCTTTTATCGCTCCTCTCCCGGCGGCTCCCGCTTTACGTCTCAAAACAAACACATTGTCAACATACAATAACAGAGAACTAGTCATGACGAAAACAAGATAAAACAAGCTTCAAGTCCAGAAAAGTCTGAACCCCGATGGTGACCGTTTCGGGGCAACTGGAAGCTGCCATGGGAGTTTTTTACCAGTGTGTGTGGTTTTCGTGACAAGAGGCTGCGATGGCAGGCGGGCGGGCGGGCGGGCGGGCGTCAAAAAAGAGGGTGGGGAGTGCCTGGACAGGGTGACACGACGGGCTTCTCAGTAGAGGCCGAGGGAGGCTTTTATGAGTTCTTCACATGCGCCCCCTTATTTTGCTCGCGGAAGAGCTAACGTCACCGTTTTGGCATGGGAGAGGGTTTGAAATCAAAGCATTCAGCTCCTCCAGAGAAGTGCAGGGAGGATAAGAGTGTGTTCGGGGGAGATGGGGAGGAGGAGGGGGGGGGGGGGGGGGGGGGAGTGTGTGGTGGGGCGACGACCTGAGTAGGGATGGGGGAGGGGAGGGGGTGGAACGGGGAGGTTGGGGGGGAGCATGACAACAGTCACCAAGGCTCACCAAGGCACAGAATGACAGCAGGAGAGTCACCCATGGGAGAGGGGCCAGTGTATTAGCTCCCCTGCCCCCACTCTCCCTTCAACAAGCCTGGCCTCCTGTCTGTCTGTCTCTCATATATAGATATACTCTTCTTTTTTGTCTTTTCATTACAAGAGAACATTTAGGAAAATATAATACAAAATTTAATAGAAGAAATATAGACTACACTGGCTAATATCACTTTCAGTGACAAGTAGCTGTTTGTTTTTTTTGTATGCAGGTTTTTTTTCTTTTAAGTCTTTTGTCTTTTTTTTTTTTTTTTGGTCAGACCTGCCGTTGTGGACTGGCCCTTTTTGAAGTGTTGGGATGCCAAGCTCTAAAGACCGCCAAAGACTCGAGGCCTAATGATTATTAAATGGTCAGAGAGCAACAGAAATGCCTCTTCCGTCAATAGTGACTATTGTGCATTGCGTTACAGACAGGTTAGTTTATAGTTGACCCATAGGACTCTATTACATCGGTCTTTAGCAATGCCCAGAAGCTCCAGAAATAAGTAACATAGCAGAGAGAAAATAAGATCATTAGCCTTGAGTTATAGAAATGAAAGTACTACTGTATGTGATTAGTTTTGATAGCTAAAACAAACGCCTCTACAGAGAGCAAATCATTAGAGCTGGCCTTTTTTTCTTTCGTTTTAAATTTTTTTTTCCACTTCTACAGCTTTGACTTGTTAATGAGGACAGAAAATTCAAATGCAGACACATATGAATACGCCTTGAAAAAGTTAACAGAGCTTTGGAGAACTGCGAATCTGGGGTAGATGGCACTGTGAGCAAAGAGACGGACCCATTAGTGAAAAAGAAAAAGGCATCGCCCTTTTCTGCGGGTCCACTCTCTGTACGCACCCATCTGCCTTCTACAGCATGGTAAAAAAAAAAAAGTGAAGGAAAAAGTCTCCCATATTACCTCACGGTCCTCGACCAACCCGCCAGAATCAGTTAAACACTTTGAGAAAGCAGTAGCTTCCAATGTTTATTGCTACATCAATTCGCTACTGAAAAGTAAAACAAGATTTCAATCCTGGGGCTCCATTTGAACTTTTTTTTTCTGGAGGATAGAGTTTTAGTTCTGAGGCAACTCCTTTTCATTTGTGATAGTAGTCCATCCACACCATAGGGTGGTATAGTGTAGTGGTCAGTAGTGTGGAGTAGTGGTTAGGCAACCCAACCGGAGGGAGACATGAGGCTTTGGACAGTAACTGTACATCTATATACATTCTTTCTTCTCCGTTTCAGCTCTGGAACTTTGTCAGTGATTCATTTTAGTCTTTCGCCACAACTGCGGCACATTTGGTAACAAAGGGCCACATACCACATAGCCATTGTAAACGTGACACGTCTTATTGCATGCTTGCAAAAGTACTGCTGCACTGTGACAGAATCCTCAAAAAGAGCTGTTTGGAAAAGTTTCATTTTGCCGCTTTTTCAGTGGTCAGAAATTACAAAGGTGACTAGACACGAGAGTTTTGTGTTGCACTAATTTGAATCCACTGAATAATTAATTATCTGCAGTACTAATGCAGGGTAGGTGCAGGTTAACTGCATGGGGGACATCTACAATAGCTGCCCCTGTAGATGGTATTTGTGTATACAGGGAATATATGATGTAATAAAACTGTCGAGGTCCCGATGTTGCATATATCCCAAAACAAAGTGCTTTACCCTTTCCATCAGAAGCTGATAGTGCAAAGCATTGTGTGTGTCTCGTTCCAATGCTGTATATTGCCATATGGAGATAACTTATATTTTGATACTGGCCTCTCTTGTTGTTTCTTTTCTCGCACATTAACAAGTCAAAGCTGTCCACCACACCACAGAAGTCCCCAATAAAACCACAAACTCTCCTCTGCTCTCTCTGAGCCAGCGGCAACACTAGGTAGGGGTTGTGTGGACAGTGGGAGGGCAGGGTGCGTCAGGAGGGGCAGGTTTAGGCAGGATACAGTAGGGTGAGGTAGGGTCAGTGGTCTAGGAGGGAGGGGTCAGGAAGGCTCGAGCGGAATTTAACCCCATCTGCTTCCTGGAAAGCCGGGGCCGAGGGGGGGGGTTGGGGGTACCGCCATTTTGGGCTGACCTGATATAGGTAGTGGGCGGCGTTGGTGAATGCGAATGTTTCGGGGTGGGGAGGCGGGGGGGGGAAGCATGGGGAAGGATCAGGGCTGGTTCGGGGGGGGGGGGGGGGGGGGGGGGACGTGGCCGTAGCACCTAGCAGTGGTGCGGCTGCAGTCTGTGGGAATGTGTGGCTGTGTAGCTGGCGTCGCTGGAGCTGCTCTGGAGGCTGTAGTGGTCCTCCTCTTCACCGTCGCTCACGCTGTCCACGCTGTCCGCCTCGCCGGGGGTGAACTCCATGCCCTCGATGTCCACCTCTGCACACAGACACAACCAAACACACAAGATTATTCCCGCTATTCAGAGACAGACAGACAGAGAGAGAGAGAGAGAGAGAGAGAGAGAGTGGGGGGAAACAATGTTAAAAGTTTATTTGTGCCAAACTCTGGGCATGTACGCTGGGGAGCTCGCTGTGCCTGTGGATTAAACCAGGATTTAGGCAGCCATTAACTCTGAGCAAACAGGCGGATCTTTGTGCTCCCTCTGCTAATCCCCCTCCATTGATAAACAACTGCATGTGTGTGTTTACCACATCCAGGATTAGTAAACATAACTGTCCTAACTAAGGATTTCAGGGGGCCCGTGACACACTGGCGAGCCACAGACACACCTCAGGCCTCATTAGATTGGCTGGAGTGTCAGGATAATGTCATTCAAATAAAACCAGCGGTAGTGTTTTAGCATTTTATTTTATGGCATTTCTGCGTCATTGGGTATTAGTGGAGAGTGACAGAGGAGGGTGACATGTGACAAAGGTAATGAGCTGGATTCAAACCTACAATGGCAACAAAAGTTAGAGCCTTTGCCTGCTGAGCCACCTGGACACTCCAATCCAATGAGATTATGAGCATTACAATAAATGCTAAATACTGTAAATTTGCTACATTTGGCCTTTATTGGAGTTGTGGTGGCATCTTCACAAGATGGGCTGCACAAAATAAATACAGTGGGCCACACTGACACAAAATCGCCCACGGTCAGTAGCTGAGCTGCTGAGCTTAAGCTGGAATCTCTCAACACTTGACCTTTGGGCCGGGGCATCACCTGCAAACAAGGCTTGGTCTAAGCATTGTGTGATTTCACACTTGGTTCACAGTGTGGCCCCGAGTTTATGAGTGGACAGCAAGAGCAACGCAAACAGCAGCACAGCTCGGGCTGGATTTACATGTAGATGAAAACACCAACAGTGTTGAACACTGATTTGCAGGCAGGGGAAGCGAGACGCATTTAGGAGGTCGGCCTAGTAAGGCACTTGGGCTGATGAATGCATGACAAATGTGCATGGATTTTCTCAGAAACAACATCAGGCTTGACACTGTAGGGGGGTCAAGGCTAGTCGGAGCCATGCCTTGGCCAATATTAATCTACATTAAATGTGGAAGAGTGTGTTCTCTCAGTAGCCATGGTATGGGTCAGTGATAAAGCAGCAGAGTTCAAGGGCCCACACTGACTCAGATTCTCTCTGAACAATATACAATAACAATATACAATATTGATCTACATTTCATGTAAGTCCGTGCCTTAGCTTTAAAGCCAAGGTCAATGCCCTTACTAGTGGACAGAACTGCACACACACAGTACAGTAGTCTTGCACTGCAACTGAGGTGGTTCAAATTAGTGAAATGTTCTGATACTCTATCCTGAAATACAGACTGAAACCTTTTTCAAAGTGTGACATTCGCATACAAATGGTTTACAGAAAGTCCTGCATGGATGGTCCTGTGGCCACCAATGAGGAAAATCAAATTGCACACACATAATAGAATATACTGTAGTTAAAATGTCTGGAATTGGGATAAATGAGGTTCTACTGTGTGATAATCCCTGTATTAGTGTCAGTTGAAGCCTCAGTCTACGGCGCTGCTGCTCTACAGTACCTTGCTCGGAGTCGGTGGAGATGGTGGAGCCCATGCTGTCAGTGCGGATGCGCTCCACGGCTCCCGACACGGAGAGCTGCTCCAGGCGGCGTTTGAGGTAGCGGTGCTCTCTCTGCAGCTGCTCCTTCACGTTTAAAGCCTTCCTGTCTTGCTCCTCCAGCTTCTGCACGCACACACACACACACACACACACAAACGCCTGGAGTCAATAATAATGTTTGCTTGGCCCAAAGATCTACCTCTTTCTTTTTTCTCTCCCTCTCTCTCACATACATCATTTGGATCAAACCTGTATGAAATATGATACAATTTTGATTTGTAAATGTTTTATTGTCCTATGCTTTCTTCTTCTTCTTAGTAGTAGAAGTAGTAGTAGTAATAGTAGCAGTAGTAGTAGAAGAAGTAGTAGTAGTAGTAGTAGGCCTAGTATTAACGGATACTTTGTCACATTTGCTTGAATTTGGATTCAAGTCATATACAGATGCTGTTACTGGGTCACATGGAAATGAAAGCTTGGGAAAAGCAGCACTGTTCACAATCAGCTACCAGTCAGACCTCAACTAAAGTTGTGAAAGAGAGTATATTACAACAAAGACTTTCAACATGGGATGGGGAAGTGGCCAAAAAGACTGTGAGAGAGATCAGGGGCCGTATCCACAAAGCTTCCTAGTACTAAGAGTTGGTCCTAGTGGTGAAATTTTAAGAAAACTCTTAGAGTGATGACGTTTTCTAAGAATTTCCCCTTAAAAGTAAGACTAAATCCTAGTAAAGATAAAAGCTATTCACAAAGCATCTTAGCCCTTAAGAGAGCTCCTAAGGTGGAAAACTGTTAAGAGTAGAGAAGAGGACTTTTAGGAGCTTAGGAGTTTCTTAAGGAGACGAGAAAATGGCTGAAAGATGCAGAAAAGACGCATTAATGCTATTATTATTGTGAAAGTTATCACAATGTTAAGATATTTAGCAACAGGCAAACAGTGCAGCAGTGATGATTTAGGTTTATGCAACCACATAGAACAATCACACGAACAATCACCGCTCCTTCACAGACTCATGTTGTGATGCAACCTGTTTAATTCCCACTGGACGTGCGCACCGTGCACCAACAGAACAGCAGCATGGATATAGCGAGTTTTCTCTGTATTGTCTGGTCACTGATGGGACACACGTCCGCATCATCAGCAATATACTCTTGTTTTTTTTTTGATAGTATAAGCAAACCACGCGTTAATATCGAGTAAATTGTGTTTTATCTTGTGTGATTCCTTGTGTGCATTCTGGATGACAAAAAGAGGCGTGTTGATTTTTCTTGATCAACCAATGACAGCGTCCAAAAGAGAGCATCACACCTAGCAACGGGGTCAACCACACCTCCTCACTAAGATAAAAGTTCTTGTCCATTCCTTGCTCAAAGTTGCTCTGAGAACTTTCCTAAATCACTCCTAAGCTAGGACTCCTTGCTAGATAAGACTCTCTGAGAGGACTCTCAGAATGTTTGTGGCTACGGCCCCAGGGGTCATTCGGTCATTTTAGTGCAGAGTAAAGAAAATAATCTTCCTATAATATAACTGATGCGTATGCATAAAGAGGATGTGCACACACCCCTTTCCCCACAAAGTTTGACATTTATGAAAAGCAGACTCAACATGAGAATGGGTTTGCCACCTTTTTTTTTTTTTTTGCATACACAGGTTTTTAGTGGCGAATCATTGCAAAGTCTAATACACAAGGCCCCCGGCGATGTGATAAAAAAAGAAACACCACAATAACAAGAATTAGTGTCGACCGTCTGAGCGGAGGATATGTATGATAAACAGGAAATGAAGGGTTAAAACGCGCTACGTCTGGATTTTCCACCGACCACACTGTCTCAGCTGCCTGTATGCAGCAACAGCAGTACAGAATGTCCTAAACTCTACCGCATTTACATTTCATCTTTTGCAAGACAAAGTTAACGTTCATTATGTGTGAAAGCATCAGAAAGGTAAATGATATCGTGCTGACATCCTTGTTCTAAGCTCATAAGCCCTTCCTTCAAGGTTTGAAGTAAGATCTTCTTTTCTTTTTTTTAACGGCCCTGCTGCATACTTCTTCTCGACAGTATCTCACGTGTCACTTGGTCGACATGAGCTGCAACAGTTAATGAACCGTAGAGGAGGAGGTGGCCTAAAGCAAACCCCAAATCCAATTATCTCCTACCACATATCTGAAGATCAGCCAAATGTGCTGCCCCCCCTCTGTTCCATATTTCACTTTGTTGACTTATCATTTGTTTGAGCATGAGCGTTTTTTCTCTCAGTCTTGGGAACGGTTCCTCTCGCACGCCAGCCTCTAACAGCTCCGATTGAAAGATTAGAGGACATTATGCCACTGGAAGAGAGCGAGGGAGAGGAACAGAGATCAAAAAGAAACAAGAGAGATGGAGCTTGCGCTTGGCAGCGGAGGGAAGACCAGTTCCACATACTTCCTGAGGAGCTCAGCTGGGCTTGGACGAATCTACAAGCACTTGGTCGGTAGTATTACCCTAGGCTACATATTAGTGGTGATAGCTTAGGGGTCACGGTTCTGGAAAAGCCAACTTATCCAAACTGATACGAACAATTAGGTTGTAACAGAAACCAAATAAACAATGTGTGAATGTGGCATGGTTCAGTGGCATTTTTAACAACGCTGAGGAAGTCCTGTGTTTTGCAGTACCTTGATGTGCATCTTGGCCCTTTTCAGCAGGCTCAGTGTGGTGTGTCTAGTGCTGTCTGGACCCAAAGGCACCAGCTTCTTCAGCTGCTCCAAGTACAGCCTCAGTTTGGCACGTCTGCAAACACACAAGCACAGGGTGAGTCAGCAAACATCCACCAGCAGAAGAGTGGGAAGGCACCTACACTAGCAGACTGACTACTGATATACTGTATACTGGACGTGATCGGGTTGATGCTGCAGATGCTGCGGGTTTGGTTTCAGTTCTGGTTGTGGGCTTGACCATGAGAAGTCTGTTCAAAGGGTCGAGTGGGGAGCAGGGTCTCGCTGGTTAAACATGCTCGAGGCTCGCGGAGGCCCCCCCAGCAAACCACTTTCAAATCCCTATGTGGGTTCACATCCTTGTCCATCTGCATTGCAAAACCCACTCATGCATGACAAAAGGCAGAGTGCAGCACGTTATGTAAGCGCCCCAACATTTACATCTTGCCTCATCAACACGGGCTATCCTATTCTCATTGAACACCCACGTGTAACGCACATATTCGCTCGCGCTCAAAGGTCACGCACGCACACGCGCAGAGAGCAGAGGCAGCTATGGTAGTGCGCTTTCTGTCGTATTATATAATTGTACAGAAAGAGACAGGACAGCCGAGGCAGCCGCGTCTGACGTAAGCCCATGAGCAAACGCTGCTGGTTAACGAGCTCTGAAATGAATTTGAAAGGGCGACTGGAAAGGCTAGTCAAACATCAAACGTCCTCCCAGTGACAAGCTGCACCGGCAGAGTACAGGCCGGCCATTTAGGACCAGTCATGGATGAAGATAAAGCTCTGGTAATGTGAGAAGGTATGCTGTCGTATGCACACACACAGCAGACACTCCCTTTAGAATAGATCTGTACAGACCAACAGATTTGAGGGATGATGATATTTATCTAGGCCTGGTTGTTTTTTTGTTTCGCTGGCTGCGGTATCAGGTTTTGGTTGTTTGATCTTTTCCAATACACACGCATGCATCCAACGCATCCACCCGCAGCTAATTCCATATGCAGGGTGCCATAGTACGACACACTGACCTCGATATTAATGCAGCACCGCCATCCACCCTCCATCTCTGCTGTTCGGTTGACTTCCCACAGGCCTTGTGTATGATTTCGGCGAGAAACGGCGACCACTAATGTAAGGGAGAATCCTTAACCCGCAGTCGTTGCGTGCCAAAGTCATCGCAGACCAAAATGACGGCCATGGCAGTTCATCATCTGCTGTTGTCGCTCTGTTGACTGGAGTCAAGACAGAAACCACGGGCCCAGAAAACCCTGCATCCATGCCAAAGCCCAAAAGGCCAACAACCCCGGATCCACAAGTAAACAGCTAGCTACATCCAGCACTTGGGCGTTCAATTCACTGATAGCAACGACAAAGCTCAAGTTCATCTCTGTGTGGACATACAATGACTTCGCGCGGATATTGTATATGATTTCAATGGACTACGTTTATTCGCAAAATTTATATCAGTAGATTACCTCCCTTTCTCTCCTTGGTCCATTCAAATTTGTTCATAAAGGCCTTTCAATCCTCCATTAGTCAAGCTAGTGCATGAAGCATTTCTTTGTTCCAAGCTAGCCTTCCCCCTTTCCTCCCGTTCCCTTGGCTAACTCCAGCTGAACGGTAAACAAACTTCAACAATACAAGGCCTCCACTGGCCATCGCTGCAATCACAAAACAACCTAATCACAGAAATGAAGCTCTCCGGGGCTGGCTGCAGCGCGAGCACACATGACACTATAGTACACACATACACACATATACACAGACAAGCCTTTTCCCTGTTTCTTTTTTACGGAAGGGCGTCGCCTGTGTTTTCAGGGAAAGTGAGACCCTCTCACCAGCCCCGTCTGTTTCCTTTAGAGGTCAGCCAAGCCTGGAGATGGCCTGTGGGCAGCCAGACAGGAGAAGCCATCTTCTCTCAGGGACCAAAAATAATTATCCACTGCCCTCAATTATAATCACATCTTTCATTTTGGGGGATTTCATTGAAGCTATGGAAAAAATGCACAGGATTTTACCTAAAAAAGAAAACAAACTTCAAGCCCTTTCCACCTCTCTACAGGTACGGGCAGGCATTCCCAAAGAGGGGCGTGTGAAAGTGCTCCAGTTCCTTTATTCCCACTTCTCCCAGGGGGCGATCGCCCCCCCTCCTCCTCTGAACCCCCCTCCAACCCTCTACTCCACCCTGCCAACACCAACACACCCTCACCCTGCTGGAGAACAAGTGTCTTCTGAGGACAGGGGTGGGGGCCCACCTCCAACCTGCCCCAGTCCCAGCCACATGAAGCAGTTGGACGCGGGCCAGGGGGAAGCGGGCAGGAAGGAGCTGGGGGTCTATGGGGACGGGAGGGGGGGAGGGGGGGAGGGGGGTGTTTTTTGGAAGGGAGTGGGGTCCGATCGAGTGGATGACTTTCCCCTTGGTTGAAAAAAGGGCTCTTTGAGCGCAGTGTGCTCAGCTGCACCAGGCAGCGCTCCATACACATCATCCAAGGGTAACTTGAGCCAATGGGCGACCATCTTGCACCCCCCCCCCCCCCCCCCCCCCCCTCTCTCTCTCTCTCTCTCTCTCTCCCTCTCTTGTGATGAAAAACAAAAACAAGGCGTTCCCCAAAATACCCTGCCTGGCTACCCACCTCCCCCTATAACTCTGGATTTTTTACTTATTTATTCATCAGAGTCCCCACCTGTATGTTAAACACACATTTAGCCAGCACACAGAGGATAGAAATGGGCATAGATGTAGGCCTACATTCATCACAGCATTGAAAGTTTAAAAATAAAATGAATGTCTGCATTATTTGGCATTTCTAGGTAAGGTAACAGTAATACTGCTTCTAAATTGGTGCATTCCTGTCTCTACATCCTAACTCCTCCTCCTTTTAGCTTCAAATCAAACCCTCTTAGTGTTGGCAACAATTCACTTCAGTCCATTTCTTGTCACTAAAGTTTCAGCAGGTCTGGGCAGAGCCTTGCACCTCACGACCCATGTACTTAATGCGATGGCATTAAGAAAGGCTTTCTTAACCTATCCCTCCTTCAACTGTAATTGTGACTGTCTAACAAACGCTTCATCCGCCTGATGCATATCAATAAGACTGGACCTGTTGTTCTCCTGCCTGGTTAAACGCCTCGCTCTAGAAACCTGGCAGTGTGTCCCTGACAGCTCCCTCCTAGCAGCACGTGCTCTCCCGCCGCGAGACACACTCGCTATTTTTCCTCAAGAGCGCAGCGGACTCGGAGCAGGGCAGACCCTTCCTCGCTCACGTTTGTTATTCCTGAGCCAAAGCCCCGGTCACGCAATGTTTATCAGATTGCCTGAAACAGCCATGCAAAGCGCGGCACCGGACGGGACAGGAATACTGTGTACTTGAAGGAAGGGAGACGGTCCACACTGTTCCTGATCCACATGGTTCTGAATCACTCACAAATTTTCCAATTTGTCTGGGTTGAAAATAGAGCAGTCTTTAATATTCTTGTCATGAATAGTGTCATAGTGTGAGAATATTGGTGTGGTGCCACATAGGCGTTCGTATTCAAGAACAATGCTAAAACAGATTCCTGTTGTTGTACTCAGTCGTGGGTGTCAAACCAATTTCAGACACATACTGTAAAAGTCAAGATTTCATTGTAAAATGCAGGCAATAATGGTGGGATATAATATTTGAAAAAACCCAATGATCCCATTCTGAAACTGTTACAATTCAGTGTTGTTTCTCTCATGTTAGCAATCAAACAGCAGCACTTTTACATATGCCCAAATCAATTTTAGAACATCATCATTCAATTGTAGAATTGTAAGCTTTTGTGACTCAACTCTATAATATAAAATTTCATTGGGCTATAACCGCTCTACATTTGAGGATTAAATAACAGAATAAAGGCAGTAAAATTGCTCTTTGATTTGCAGTGGAGTCATGTCCAGAAGGAAATGACCACCTGACCATTCTCACGTGCAAAATACCACGGGATGGTTTGTGTCTGATCTCTGCCCCTCCCTTCCTCCCTTCCCCCCTTCCCTGCTCTCTGTTAGGGGCCCAGTGCCAAAACAAAGTAATGACTGAGGAAAGGCAACTTTTTCCTCAGAAAAACTGCATCTCACTGAAACTGGAACAAGATATTCAAACTGCTGACTTGTGCTCCAAGGTTACTGGGTATAGACTAGACTGTTCCCACAGATCTGCTCACACTTTGGGCCTTGGAAGGAGAACAACCATGAATTAGGCTACATCTTGTTTTGCTGCAAGAGAAATGAGGGATTTCCTACAGGCAAAGGCAAGCTGCACCCCTTGTGTGTGATTGATGCATAATGGAGCATATTTATGTATGCTGCACCAGAGGAGGAAAGGGGTGAAAGACCACAGCCAGTTTTCCAGGGTCTTCAACGGACTGCCTTGACAGCGTCACCCAGGACCCAGTGCCTCCCAGCACACTGGGACCGGGACTACGTGAGCACACAAAGAGCGGCAGGGCCTGAGAAGGAGAACCAGTGCAAACACGGGGCCTTCACCCTTCACTCACTGCGCTGTTTAATGAGCTTGCTGCAACCGAGTGCATTCCTTGGCCCATACGCACAGGACCGAGTGGCTTGTCTGGCGCAGAGCCAAGCCCGCTAAACTAGGGTCAGAGGTCATCAGAAACACCACTGCAATGTTTCTTCTCACTCCCAGAGCTAATGTGGTTAGTCACCTTTGGGTAGAGGAAAAAAACATGCCATGCCCCTGGTCTTGTTTTGACTCCAGCCCACAAGACATAGGCATGGAAAACAGAGAAAAGCATTGCCTAGTCTATACAAACAGCTTTAGGCAGGGATTCTGGCACTTCAAGATAATGTCAGCACATCCAGCCCTCTTTGCCAACTGAAATGATGAAACCGGCAGGTCATCCAAAGAATATTTGAAGGATTTAATTCCAAAATGCTATTGATGTTCATTGTTCATTGATGATGATTCAATGTCTCTAAAATAAAGGGGATCCAGTCTCTAATAGCGTTATCAACAAGTCAAACAAGACAAATCATTTTGTCAAACATGGACTTAAGTTCCCTACTATCCCTTAAAAAGTACCATATTCTTTGTTTATGTTGTGCTATCAATCATTTTGTAAGAGTAATATCACCTTTTCACGTGGTGGATGTCTCATTTTGAAACAAAACTCTTAATTTAAAGCATCAGTCCATCAATGTTGGTCTAAACTTGTGGGAAACCGATTGTACACTTAAGCCTAAGAAAAAAAAAATCAGCATTTGGCCCGGGTCGTCTGTTTACAGCCCCACTCTGTTACGTGAAGTGAAAGTGGGGGCTGCGTTGCGTGTGTGTATCACCATGGTGAGGTGGTGGAATTTGGGTTTGCCAGTGGAGTGGCTCCACATCTGGCTGGCAGGTTCCTGGAGAATACAAGGCAGATGGAGGGAAGCTTGAAGTGGGGCAAGAGGAACGGAGGGAGGGAGCGGGGGGACGGAGACCCTGCCCGGGGCCAGCAGACAAACACAACACACACACACACACACACACACACACAAGGCCTTTCAGCAGTCCCTCATCAGTCTCCCTGTCACCCTCTAGCCCTGCCCTGCACATGTTTACATTTTAGAAGAGAGGGGATATCTGATGTGCCGTCTTGTAAAAACACGAGGGCAGAAAAATACGAAGGCGCTGAACCAGCTCATGTGAAACTGGAAGAGCGGTATGACACGCTGCCCACGCCACCGAGACGAGAGAGAGAACAGAGAGAGACGGAGGGACGTGAGAGACTGTTATCACGCTGATACGAAATGTCACTCATCTGGGACAAACTGTATTTGTTTTCTGTCATCGAGGATGCCACACCCACTGGCAGCATTTGTGTGCAGTGACAACTGTGAGGCGAGACAGACGGATACAAGTCCCCCATAAACACATTCTCCTGACGGCAGGAACAAGGAGCTCGGTCTCACATGACTCTGCTCTCACACGCAAGCTGCAAACAGAAACTTGGATCAGCATACCACAACAACATTGTAGACGGAGGGAGGGAGGGAGGGGCGTAGTCACCTCACTACTTGTAGGATTAGGCTGCTAAAGCAAAACAAAAAGCTGCATACTTCAGCGGTGATTAAACAACAGGAAACTACCAAATGAAGTGGTTTGTTGTTCACTCCTTGGTAGTATTTCCACATAGCAAACTGGAATTTCCACTGGGCGTGTTAGGGGAATGCCTTGTAATTAGATTCATTTGATTTTTTCCAAAACTGCAACAATCCCCTGAGCGAAAAATAGGCACGGATCATTACAAAATCCTTCCCTCAATGTAGTCAGCCTACATCTGCGTTAACTGAAAAACAGATGTTGAATGCAATTTAAAGAGGAGAATGTGTGAGCAAATCGAGAGGGAATAAGGAAAGGTTTCCCTGGTGTAGTTGTGCATCTCTGCATTGTTTCAACACAATGTGAAAATGACAGTCCTGACCCTTAACTGCCCTCCACTGCATGTATGTCTTTGGTAAATAAGGAGTAAATTGAAATCTACATCTGCAAATGTTGGACAGACTAGCAGAGACAAGTTCAGCAAGCTCAATAAACACATTCCCCTGACATGGGGACCTGGTAAAATAGGGCAGCTCTGGTTTCATACTGAATCCTTGTCAATGATTAACACGAGGTATGGCATGGGAGAAGCTTCCATGCTGGCACTAAAGGTATTTATTCCTAAAGGAGATTTTACGATATACAATAACTAAACTAGATCGAATAAAGGAGAAAGGAAAGCAGAACCGACCAACAACTCTTACTGAGTTTGATATACAGTATCGATGCACAATAACAGCCATCAAATATTCATTTGTGACTGCTTGCTTGCCAAAAATGCAAGCAGCAGCGAATGGCGATGTGGCTGCAGAGCATTCTAGTAATAAACGGCCTGCTGCTTTTGTGACCCACATCCACCCACCCGCTCTCCCCCTAAACCGCCTCTCTTACTTAACTCAACATTCCAGCGTATGTGTGCGTGCTCCGCTGACCTGATTTTCAGGCTGCCTGCTCGGCACACAGAGCAGCCACGTCCTACACAGCCGCCCGTCCCTCCCTCCAGCAATGCTGAAGAATTCCTCCACCTCCTCCGCAGGCGCACGGTCCCGAGGCCCCCAACCATGGCACAGTCATTGCCTCGTCCCGTCTTTCTTCACCCATTCCCTCCCCGCTCTCCTCCTTCTCTGTTCAATCTATTATTTTTCTTGGCCCTTGCACACCTCCAAAGGTATCTGTGCATTTTGTGTTAGAATGTGTCCTATGCATCAGCTGCTTTGCGGCAGCGAACAGGATTTACTGACACAGAAAAGTGGTGCGCAGCGCCCTGCAGCAGCGGCACCTGAGACGGAGGAGGGAACGTTCTCACTGAGATGTAGGCCTGCGCTGTGCAGAGTCACACACTCAAACATCTCCACATACATGAGCGTACACACACACACCCAAAGACACTACATTTATTCAGTGCACACACCATGTGCAGCCATGACGACTACGCAAACACACAGTCTTCAATAGATACCATATGAGCGGCCGGTCTGGGACCACGGCCGGGCTTGACCTGTCACCCACTGACCTCGGAGCAGAGAAATTCCTCAAGTGACCCCTCTCTGTGACCCTTTCTACAGTCCAGCTGTAGTCTATTTCATACTCTCTGTCCCCTTACAGCTTCTGCTTTTCAACACTGCAGTTTTATTCCAGATTGTCCGTAGGCGATATCTGCCAACTTCAGTAACTGTTTGTATTTGTTGTATCACTTCTAACTGTAAGTGCACATTCACCTGTTTCATGTGTGCATTCATACATTTAAAACAAATTACTTACACGGCCTACATGTGTCTAAATGACTCAGTTACATGGGACCACATACAATAGATCATTAGTCTGAAATGTAAGCCGCCCATATAAAACAATCCATGACTCATAAGTCACCGCAGACACGTGGAATATTACTGAGTGTCTCGTGAACAAGGTAAGTGCAAAAGCCATGTGCAGGCACGGCAGCATGTGAACGCCACAATACACTAGATCACTAGATTTGGAAAGAAGATAAAGAAACTTGTCACACCTGGCCTATACAGCTGGCAGTAAGAGGTGTAAATGTCATAAAACTCTTCAAATTGTTCATTCCACTTATATACCGCCATGAATGAACTTTGTGGTTTTTAAAAGTAGGATAAAGACATATGACCTTAACCTGAGCTGCATCCATAATGGTTGTGCATCTTACGCTTACATAAGAAAAGCCAGAAGATAAACTGGCCCATTATGTTATCTTTCATATAACATCTTCCGTCTCCCTCTGAAGCAAACAGAACGTTTTGGGGCAAGCCAGGAATTTGCAGTCACAAAAGAAGCCCCATACCTCAACAGAGGAGAAAGGGGGCAAAAACGAGTTTTGGCAGAACAGCCAGCAAGGAGTGAAAAAGGCCCTTCTGTGAGAAGGGGGGGGGGGGGGGGCTCTGCTCTCCTCCTCCTCCTCATTTCCTCAGGTTTCTGCTGACTCAGATACTTTCAGGGGGCAAGAAGGAGAGCCAAAATCAGGAGAGAAAAAAAGATAACAGAAAAAAAACAGATGTGGTCTCTGGAGAAAGAGGGAGACAAAGACGAGGAGGCAGGGAGGTGAAGTAACAGGGCTGCGGACAGCTCACCCCCCCACCCCCCTCCCCCCGTCCCACTGCCATAACTCATAGAGCTCAGCGAGGTGCTGCCGCTGCCCGGCCCGGCCTCCGCACACAGAGAGGAGCGCTTCACTCGGGCCGGGGGGTGGGGGGGGGGGTGGGGGGGTGGGCAGAGTTTCTCAAAGCCAAATAAGTCATTCATCACAGTAGGGAGTACAGGACCCCGGGATAATAAATTTAATTAGAGAGAAGATTAGACCGTGACAAACCCAAGGGCCTGCTCCCATGTCCATGAAGTGCATGTGAATTTAAATGGGTGTTGCACAGTTGCTGTACATTATCTTCACTGGGATCTGTTGGAGATATAAACCATAGTTTTCATTTTAATCTCAAACACCTTTCCGAAGTTTGAATGTACACTTGCATGTTTTCTTTGTTTGTTTTTTTTTTACATTAAATCTCTGTGCGATATTTGCAGGGATCTTTTGTTCTTTTCAATTCTGTCAAAACAATACTTTCATTTCTGGCTGCCAGAATGTTCTGACTGGTCAATCTAACACACAAGTCACAACTACGCTCCAGAGCTTTATATGCTCACTATCACAACAAACTAGCTTATAAGAGAATGATGAAGACATTTCTTGGAAGCAATTTTTTTTGGAAGCCGTCCTTTCAAAACTCTCCGATGACCATAATTATCTGTGATCTCAGAAATGAAACCAAGAACACCTGGCTGCCTGGCATGGGTGGTGTCTGTGGCTAGGGAGATAAAAATAGAGCTGTAAATCCTTTCTCAATTGAGGAAAGCAAACATACCAGATACTCAACCCTATGAGACTGGGTTCAGATTTCCCGTAAACAGGTGTGATAATGGGGAAAAAAAAACACAATTGTAGTTTCGTGTACGGCGTTGCCAGAAAAGGAAACTGGTGGCATGGACAAGTCGTCATAAGCGTGATCAAGAGCGGTTGAAGTCAGAAATGGGAAGGAAGCGATGCCAGTGAAGACCAACCACGCAGCAGCATGTGGTTTCAGAGAAATGTCATGCTGATTCTCAGCAGCGGAGGCCTGTGACACTCTGGCGAATGTAATGAGAAGGGGAAAACAAAAACCAAAAACAGCAGAGTCACTCTAGAGACGGTCTGCACAGCGCTGTCATGGCTGCACTCGCTCTCCAGCAGATAACCAGGTTGCGTCGGGACAGACGACCCCGTGGTCACGCTGCTGTCACCCATCCAGATGCCTCATTCTGATAACAGGACACCAACATGGCCGCTCCTGTATAACAGCCAAGACAGCAGTCGGGTCGCACGACCTTTTGAGAGACACCCAGCATGACCAGTAGCCATGCAGCCTGGGAATGGAGAAACAGGGAAAACTTGACAGACAAATATTTTGAGTACTTGAGATTGCTTGCTTTATCCTGCCAGACACTTGCACTGCCTTGAAAGTGGAGAGGATTGTGCAAGATCAAATAGACGAACCACTCCTCACGCTGTTTCAAGTATTCACAATAAATGCTACATTGCCCCCGGGTCTAAAACCAGGGAAGAAAATCAAGAGGCACCTTGGCTACCTCGTGAACTTACAAGGATGGCTGTGGGCAGTCTGTGCTGTACCAGCGTGAACCAACCAAAACAACACATGACCAAACAAAGAGGGTGACTCAGGGCTAAAAAAAGCAGCGCCTCCCCAGAGTGGCGTCTGAGGGCGTGAGGGAGGTTGAGCTTTTGGAACTGATAGTGGGCCTGCTGCAGATTAACGAGGGCTGAAGCTCTTGAGCGGATGCTATGCTCTGAACTGGGCATACACTCATTAAACTGGTTGAACCGGGACAGCTGAGGACTCTTGGTTTTCTTGCATCGCATGCAGGCGGGGATCAGCAGCAGACTGAGATCAACCCCGGGGAACTGAAAACGTTGGATTAATCACGCATCTGCAACGTTCCTTAGCTAAAGACGGATTCAAAAATAAACTGCTGGCTTTCTTCTCATGAGTAGCATAATCACGAGGCATAATACACTGCACACACACACACACACACAGTACAACAATTAACTACCCATGCTGCAAAGGCGACCAGGACATGAATTGGTATTCGTGCTAAAACCTGGAAACCTCACCATCTCAACCTTTAACACCTGTATGCTACAATAATGACCGTGTAATTTGAGGACACAGGTCCAGACAGGGATTGAATCAGCATGCATTGTGTTGCAATGGATCGCAAAGACACTGCAGGGCCTGTCATTACAGACAGGTACGGCCTACTCTCCCCTCAGATGGGCAACAAAACAGTCATGGAAAGAAACAAGGAAGAATATGACAGGTCTAAAGTATCTCTTAAAACTGAAATAATGATTCATTTTGTCAGCCGGGGTTTGTCCCCTATGGTGCACTGTGGCATGGGAAATGCGTGATGTTGCAGAATATTCAAACTACCCAGCATTTGACCCACCATGGAGCAGCAGCGCTCTGTTTTTGAATCTGAATTTATTTATTTATGCTCTTACAGCTGCAGCCATAAATCAGTGGACCAGAAGGAGAAGTAGCAGCTTTTTTTTTTTAACATCACAATACTGTAAGTTACGCTATGTCAAAAAATAACCCCTTTGTGGTCATGCTGCTTACACGGGAAGTGAGCAAGGTGATTATGGAACACTTTACCGGCACTTGCATTTCTCAGTGTGACTGGACGTCACTACGCTGGTAACCACACCCAGCGGACATGAGGTAACTCTTGTGTCTCAACAGCCGCGGCATAATCGGCGTCAGCTCCTCCGTCAGGTCAGGGAGGGACATGTCTTTACTTGTTCTTCACTGCGCTACAGATGTCGATTACTCACTCCCAGGCATGTGACTGGCAAACTCCAAGCCCTCAACGTGAGTGACAGTGTGTCACGTACACATACACACACCCATTCCAGGCCCGACTAACGCGCTGACAGCCACATCAGCCGTTTCCTAAATCCTCTCCGGCGGACATTTTTTTTCTAAGAATCAGTGAGAGCAGTTGGGGTGAGAGAGGGGGGCCGACCATGAAGCGAAGAAGTACCAAAAATAATTCTACTTCCACCAAACCCTCTTCTCTTAAGAAACGAGGCGGCGGATTCAAAGCGGGGCCCTGCTTCCTGACTGGAGACCCCTTTGGATCTGTGATGTCACTGGCCCGTTTGGCGGAGTCAAAACAGACGTCTGCGCCTTTAATGAGCGAGGGTATCACATCACCGCTGGCTGAGCGCTGCTGTACCCCGGAGGGAGGGAAAACACTGTTGTTTGCGAGCTCTGGCGAGGTGCATGCTGGGAGCAGCGTGGAAGCACTGGGCGTGGGTACTGTGGGCTTCTCAGTGAGGAGAAGTGACACGCGAGGCCAGATTCGCAAAACCCCCCCACCCCCCTCCATCCCCGCCGTCAGTCTGTGCAGGATTATCACATTACCGACAGGATTCCCTCGCCATACAAGGTAACGAGTTTCATCCATGAAACGGAGACAGATCTAATCAACATGAAGGCGCTCTTTGAAATCAGCTTATTATCTGTTTTCAGACACGAGGAATCCATTGATCAAATCTCTGGCTCTAAGCTGAGACTGAGGAAACACTCTGACGGCGAACTCGGTGCGGACTGCGGTTCTGGCACTTTTGATTTAGAGGAATATATCTTTTACCTGCAGCCGTCACCCCTTCACCTAGCACATTAGGGACCCGGAGTCCCGGTCACGGTGCGGGGCGAGACACGCACACCAACAAGACAAGATACAAGAGATGGGCAGGGAAACAAATAAGCTGGGTCAAAGCACCTCGGCTGTCTCCTTACCTGTGTTTCTCCAGCTCGTTGTGCGACGACCTGAAAGGGCAAATAAACAAAAGACATGGATGAGTGCCAGGGCAACAAGTGCTGAGATACTGTCAAACCACGACACGGCCTTCCTAGCACATGGCACGAGGAGCTGGAGAGGAATACATAAGTGAAAGTGAGGGTGAGATGCACCGAAAAATCCCCAAGGTGAATGGCTTGGTTAGTGAGTGATTTGGTTTAAAATGCAGGACAGATGAAAGCGAAAAGTATGGAAGGATATGCCAGGAAACAGTAGAGCTGCATGACATTTGTATTGGGGGGGGGGGGGGGGGGGAAGTGTGTTGAGAGATCAAAGGAGGGCCCAATTCTTTTCCCCATATTCCCTTTCCTTCAGCTATAGGTGGCTCTGGGGCTTTGAATACTTTAACAGTACAGTCTCGCCTATAAAGCCCTGCGTTATTAAAATACTCCACGACCGCCTCAATCTTGGTTATTACTGCATATTCACTGGTTAATTGCTGAAACGCAGCTTCACGGTGAAAACGACACAAATACGCACTTGATAGGATTCTAGTGCATCCCCAAATGTCAAAGACTGCAGTGTTTATTTGCATGCAGAAGGTTGATTTCGTCCTAGTGGAGAGAGAGCGACGGAGACACAGACTCTCTGTCCACGAGGTTTACATGACAACTGTGCAAAAATGGAGAGTGATTATTTTTGCCAGGAAACACATGCTTGGCAGCGCTTACGAAAAATACTGACGACACGGGCCTGCATCGCTCTGCCCGACCTCGTCGCCTGGACCAAAATATATCACAGAAGTTGATACGTTTCCCGAAATAAATGCAAAACGGAGGGACCATTCGCGTTCTATTGTAGCCTGACAGTCCTGCTCATCTCATGTATTTTTACTCAAAACTCTGAATAAGGGTGCAAAACAAAATCCTTTTCCGCGGACGTGTCTGTGTGACATCTGCCAGAGTGCTGTCAACAGAGGGCAAAAATGGCCCACAGAGAGAGCAGGATACGTGACACTAAACCCCCCCTCCCTTACACACACACACACACACACACACACACAAACAGCACGCGCACACTGCTGTTGTTGCTGCACGCTGAGTGAACAGCAGCACTGACATGAGTAAAAACACACTCAGACGTCTGGAGGCCTCGACGCTGCAGAATTCCGCAGCACGTGGGTTCTTCCCGAGGAGAGGCCTATTATGATCTGCGACTGGGAGCAGCGAGGGCACCGCAGTCCATCTGAACAAACCCTCTGTTCATGTCACACACTGAGACCGTCATGGATACCAAGGCAATAAAAACCAAAACAGAAACAACAAAGGGCCAGACTGACAACAACCCTTTTCAGATTTTCCCCCGTCTTTGAGAGCCCTTGTGCTCGCAAAGCAGCGGTTCCCACAGCTGTGCTGAGGAGGCTGAGGCTTCTGGACCACAGCTCGAAAGCTGCACGAAAAAAAAAGGGTCACGGTTAACAGCGGAGGAGGCGCTACCCCAGTCGGCATCGTCAGTGCATCTAGATCACGCCGCATCTGCACCAAATCATCCCAGAAGGGCCGTGGGACTTTGCGCGGCCAGTGGCCCGACGCAACCTGGCAACTCCCCTTTTTTAAAAGGCCGACAAGGCAGACGAGAAGCGCTTTATCTCGCTGCATCGTGGAGGAAGTTGTCCCAGTCAGACGTGCCCAAATTGGGGAAACGTCACAGGCAAAGCATAGGGCTCGACCAGGAAATCGTACGACAGCTCGTGCAGGAAGGGCCTGCGCACAGACCTGTAATAACAGCAGATTAACACACACACCTTTACATGTTATGTAAAGGGTCGGTGTGCCATGCAAATGACTCAGTGGCCTCAAGTCATAAACTGAGTATTGATGATCAGAGGCCGTAAAACTGTGCAAAGTCAGGACAGCAGCGGGCAGGAAATGACCCTTACATCAACTTTTATATGGGGTGTAATGGATGAAAACTGGCAGAGCTTCTTCCTCATGGCATCTACGTTTCCCCATGCATGACGTCTTCGTCACACGCTCTCTGCAAAGCACAAAGGATTTCAGGGGACACAAAAAAGTGTTGTATAAGTCATTTGTTTTTCTAATTTCATATTTGCTGTGCCAGAGAGGTGAGCGTGTAATAACCGTTGTTAATACAATTCCAGGTCTCACTGGCTGACGCTGGCTGCGCTTTTTACCAGTGCAAAGCTTTTCAGAAGAGTTCTGCTTTAACAACAGCCGACCAGTAAACAAGGAAACTCCACCAGGGTTTCTTCTCTCTGTCTGCAGAAACAGGCTGCCAACCGCTCTCTTTCACATGCCCTACGTATTGCAACATAATCAAAACATATTTTCCAATTTAATTTGCAGATTGGATCATCATATCAAATGCTAAGTCAGTTTTGGATTCTACAAAGCAAAGCACTGTGGTTTATAAGTTTATAAGTAACAGCTAAATTCTGTTTAACTGAAAATAGCATCGCTGGTCCAGTTAAAGAACATCAGTTTTCATTTCAGCATACTCTACAGTATCTTTATGTTTTCATGTCTATGTTCTGAGTCTGAGAGTATAGGAGAGTATAGAGCGGGGGAATGTACCCAGAGTGTAGGCTACTGCACTGTAATGGGACGTTAGCGAAAAAAAAAAAAAAAAAAAAAAAAAGGAGGGAAATCCAGATCAGCCAGGTTAAGGCCCACAGACCCTCCATAAAGCCCAGGGGTTTGGTCTGTAGGGCAATGAATGTGTACGTCTCTGTGTCAGCCACCACACCCACCTGCCACATCCCCATACACCCCTCCCTACACACACACACACACACACACACACACACACACACACACACACACACACACGCACACAAACAGTTCTGTCAGCCTATCAATGACAGTATCAAAGGAATGTGGAAGGGGCTGCATTCTCATCTGTGAAAACAAACTACAGTAATTCTATAGTACATTTTAGAAGGACACTACACAAATGTCACAGCAAAACTATAAGCCTCTGCAGGAATTACACACTGTGTGTCCCTAAACATATACTATAGGAATATTATATTTAATTTTTGTCGGTGCACTGACATGCTTGGAAATGGAGCTGGGCACAAGGAGTGACTGAGCATGATATATCATGTAAATGTTTCTGGCAAAAACAACAGCATGAAAAAAAACACCCTTAACTAGTAGATATGTGATAGGCTACTGCAGCTACACCTTCTTTCCCCTCAAGCATTTCTGTGCAAAACACTGGCCTGTCCCACTTACAAGTCTAACAATCTGCATTGTAGCCTCCTTGCCTGGATGTGACAAACACTGTAAAGGACGGTGGTTCCCAAGCTGGGGTCCTGGGGACCTCAGGGGATCAGTAAGGGAGTTCCAGGGGGTCCAAAACAACGCGAGGGACAGTTTAATTTCATTCGTTATACGGTTTCGCTGACAGAGAGTGAAAACCAAGGACTATAGGTTTCACTCTCTGTACTGTACTGTCTCCTCACCTGCACGAGACAGACAAACAACAAGACTCTCAGATAGGGGGTTCGCTGGGTGAAAACCTGCATGAAATAGGGGTCTGTGGTCTAAACTGGGTCTATCAGGGGGGTTCCTGACTTGAAACTGTCACGGTATACTTTCAAAGTCAGGCAAGACGCTGGCGCTGCAGACACACACACACACACACACACACACACACACACAAAAAGACATTTCAAAGTTGTTTTTCCAATGGTGGGAATAAGTGCGTGAGAATGGCGGCATGTAAAGTGAGCAGCATGCAGGCTGTTTTTCTCGGCGGGGAGGGTTAGGTGTCTGAAAGAGAGAGTGGGAGCAGCAGAGTTGACAGTGTACGCGTGGCAGTGTTTATAAGAGACCAAAACAGAGCCAAGCCCAGCAGAAAGATGGCAGGGTGCATGAATGGGGTGGCGGTGGGGGAAAAACAGGCTCTGTCCAGCTGTAGCTATGTCTATGCCGGGCAATGACGATAAGAAGAAGAATTATATTTACCTATTGTTCTGAGTTTTTCTGGAAATTGGCGATGCTTTCGTTTTCTTTCTGGAAAAGTCGCTATTGTACGGTAAAACAGACGCATAACCGTGTTCTGCCTCTATTGACAAAGCAAACAACAACAAAAAATGAGTGTTAATTTCTTGTAGTGTTTGCAGGGAAATGTATAGGCTACAGCTGTGAATCAGGCATTTGGCGAATGGTAAAACACGATAACTGTCAAATGTCATGTGTGTCATTACTGGAGAAAAATACGTGATCGGTCAATCATCAGTGTAATCGCTCCCAATACAGACTAGGCTTGAGTAAAGCCAGATATCCTAGCTAGATCAATAGTTAGTGTTACATGATCATTTATGAGTATCTGTCATTATGATGGTGGGTAATATTTTCAATGTCACTCTAGTAAACAGCAGATGGCTTTACTCGTTTCCATAGGACAAGTAGAAAAACACTTCATTCTGCTTATGCCTTCCTTAGAAATGATACAGCTACAGATACGATACTTCAAATAATAGCTGACAACTTAAGTTTTTTTCTGTGACATATTATGGCTGCTGAGTCCAGTTTGCATCCATCGCCTAGTGTCCCATTGTCTATAAAGTGACATCATATCTGCACTATGGCAGAGCCCGTTAAAACTTTACACCGGATAGAATATTTACCGTTTCGATTCTCTAATTATGAAAAAATATGATCATAAAGCCTGTCAACTTGGCAATCTGGCGTGAAATACCTCTGTCTCTTCTTTCCAAGTACTCTGCAGCCTCCAGCAGAATTAAAAGAGAATTAAGTTCCATCTTGTTGTCTTGTTATAAAAAATAGAAAAAAAATCTATTTACACAAATGTACAAGTCATAAAATAACGCTGTAATGGAATGGAAATTAAAACTGGTTTAGACCGATATGTGCGTCTATATTCAGTTCTGAGTCTTGGTGACTCCAAACTACAGTAATATCAACAGCACATAACTAAAACTCAGGAAGTGAGTGATCGCTGTTTTGTCCAATGAGAAAAGCCTGAGGGCGGTCCGCGAGCGCCTGTCTCAGCCAATAATCAGGCGGTGTAGCGGCGAGGTGCGTCTTGATTGGCTAAGCAGCGCAGAAGCCATCACGGCCATACCCTAGCAACAGCATGTAAGCCCCGCCCTCTTCGTAGCTCATTGGTTTGACACCCAGAAAAGCAGCTGCTGATTGGCACAGAGACGTGTTGGGCGTGCCTCTTACGTTGAACTTGGTTGTTGTTTGGGTTGCCAGATTTGATAACTCCCGAAAAGTATGTATTCGGATCGTGAGGTAAATCACGTTCACTTATTCCCGAGAAGTGTTGAGCTCGTTGCAGAACAGACGAGGCAAGACAGAATTACCCGGGGTTGCATTTTGTGCTCATTTCCTGCACAAGTCATCCTGTAAGACTTATGAACATCCAGGAAATGTTTTCTCATAAGCCTAGATTTCCAGTGTAATATTCCTGTTTGAAATGTCAGTTATTATTACCAATTGTTAATTGGTTTATGAGTCCAGACAGTCTAAAATGAGCTACAGTGTTATATGATGTTGAGGAAGTAAAAAGGTCAAGTTGCAGAACACACACTTTCTTGGAAAAGTTTAAATAATCAGCTTCAATTTGAATAGCATTTGTAAGGCAAACAGGTGGCAGAGGCGGTAGCTTTGGCTCTTGATGCACTGTAGGGCAACATTTCAGGGGAAAACCCATCAGAACCAAGGCCTTTCTTAATTCTCACAGCTGTTAAATTGTAGGAATGAGCAAGGTGTCAACATTGCTAGAGAAATGTAAGAGTCATGAATCTCTCAGCAAGAGTGCAGAGTATGAATGCACAGTAGGTTTCACTGGTCATAGAAAACAGGCAGTTTATATTACTAGCAGAGATATATACAGTATCTGTGCCATCAGACTTTGGAGTCTGAAGAAATCACAAAGGCGTTATGTGAAGGAAGTGACTTAGTATGAATGGTGAAATAAAAGATCATGGGAACCACAACCACACATTTCGTTTTGTTGTAGAGCTGGTAATGAGTGTCACACAGTATCCTCATGGGTCTGGGTGGGGCCTGTGCTGCCGCCTGTTTTCTCAAATATTGCAAGGTTTCACAAAGTTTTAGACGGTTTTTTTTTAGTTAAACCTATTCTTATCAGGCTGCTGTTGTTGTAAATGTGAAGAAGTTTGCAGGGAAACTATTCAGAATTTGCTCAAAATGCACAAAAAAGTGTGAAACTGGCATAACCCGGCCGCTAGCAGCCAAACCAACACAATGGGAAATACACCAAAGATAACAAAATGAAATATATACACATCATGATGAAACTCTGATGGTTCAGGCTGATATATCTGATCACCAGATGTATTTGTAAAGACTTACGGCATGTTGTGAGGAGACTGAATCAGAAATACTCCCTGTTGTTTCATGGTACAGATGAATGAGGATGATTTGACAGTTAGGAAAACTGTGATCACTATTTGTTTACCAGACCGATCAGAAGCCAATGTAGAAACCACATTCAGTTGCAAATGACACTATATGACTTTATGAAAGAGTTTTTATTTCCTGGGTTTTGACTATCTGAGTTTTGCATGCATGACTTTATTTTAAATTGCTATCTGAACAGAGTTAACTCCCGTCCAGGTTAATATTACCTGCTATGATAAACACACTCAATATTCCCATCATGCAGACAGGTGCAAAGGCCAGGGTGATGTGGACGGCTGCTGTGTTGTATTAGCTGCCTTTTGTGTCCTGTTTGTTAATATCCATTTATGAGGCGAGGCAGCTTGCCAATGAAACTATTAATGATCTCTCTTCCCATGCAATTTTAATCCACAATATACAAAATAGAAAAGGGGGGATATTTTCTTTTTTTGTGTGTCACTCCTTAAGCTGAATGGAAAATGATGGTTTATTTATGAGGTTTGATGGCTTTTCAAAACAGAATATCGTTTGCTATCCTCTCTCATTTGTACCCGCTTTATGGAGATATGGGGTGATAGTGCAGTGAAGGAAGACCAAATTAGCCTCGCTCCACTCTTGTTTGCAGCCTCTGTACAGTCATAGTGAGAATATAGAACAGTCACACATACAGTTCATCTGTTTCACAATAACTAAGCTGCTGCTTTTTCTCTGGTCAGGTCTGATCTCTATTTGGGCCACACTTCAGGACTATTTCTGGGGTAATAACAGAAAAGTTATGCAATTTGTACACTTCTTATCACCGTAGGCCGTCACACTATGAAGTGATACCGCTGCACCGGGCCACTGAACTCTGTTCATCTGCAGCTCATTTTATAGCATTTTATGTTGTCTGACACTGGGGATTTGTCTCTAAGTTTTGTTGTGTTAGCATAATTTTGACCTCAGTGGAGATGAATGCAATAAAGCAAATACCTGCAAGAAAGTTGGCCTCAAACTTGCCTTATGGGAAGGGAACATGCAGCAGTGCACGTACATGAACAGTATGAGTTTATCGTCCCGTTACCTGCACAGTTTTAGAAGTCCTGCTTCCTCTCTCACTCTCGTCAGAAGATAAACTGAACTTGGGTGGAAAGATGTTGTGGCTTTTTGGTGTTTGCCATTAGCTGCAATTATTCGGTTTGACAAACATCTCAGTTACAGTGGCAAATTTAGCCAAGAACACCGCTAAGAGGGGTTAGTATGGTTAAAGAATGCTGATCAAGCAGACACTAAGGAACCAAACAGGCCTTCGGTTCGAACAGAATGTAATAGACTGGATGGTAGACGTGCAAAACAACATCTAATTTTGTAAAATGCGTGTTTAGCTGGTAGCACTCTTTGGATCTTAGCACTAATCATGCATAAAATGTATTTTCAAATGGAAAAGGCATCATTGTAAAATATACATCTGTAGAGTTTTGTCTGTGCACCCAAAAAGATCAAAGACAAATGTTTGGTTGCAATAATTGATTTATTGTTGCTTTGTCATTGTTAAATTCTCCATCTCTGACAAAATATTGAAGTACTAAATTGTTTATATTATTGTGCCCAAACCCTCCTGGCAATGTATGTTTAGCAATCATACCTTGCGTCAATAGATTTAAATATAATATGGTCAAAACAGTCATCATGCTCTTGTGTTTTATGTCATTGGACCAAAATGGGAAAAAAAAAGCAGTGATCATTAGTCCAAAAGTGGCATGTTGTAAAGTGCTAACGACAGCGCAGAAAAACAACCACCCTTTTGCACCATTTTGAAGGAAATAGCCTTTGTCCCTCCTGCTGCATGTTGCTATTTATAGAGTTATCATCTGCATGCTCTCTGATCATAGTGGCTCAGGCCTTTTATTGCTCATGGCCTCGGGCCTGTCAGCCAACTGCCTGCTTCTCTCTCCTCTCTCTTTGTTTTCCTCCCTCTATCGCTCCATCTTACCTAAACATCTCGATCCTCCTGACCCAACTAGCAACCAGCCATGCTCAGACTGACGCCATGCATTGTGCTACAGGCCATGAAAGACCAAATTTGCACAGTAAATAAGAACATTATGACTGCTCTAGAAATGTAGGTCCTTGTATAAGGAAAAGCTATAGTTTGGACGTTCCATAATATATTTATTAGTGCATTGTTAGGATTACTGATTTTAGTTTGTATTAACTAGTTTCTAATTTTAAGTAACAAGACTTGGCTATAATGAGTTATAGTAGGGTAATTACTACCCCGCACTGCATTTTGCTGGCTGCAGCCTTTCAATTGTACTTGAATGTTTGCAACATCGTGAGCATAAAATATAATTTGCTTTGAGAAACCTTCAGTTTCAAGGACGTTTCACACATTCACAGTCAAATGAAACTATTGGCCTCCATAGTGTGGTCGATTAAGCCGCTACAATATCCATCTCATAATCTTCTCATTTCCTTTTCCTCTTGTTTACTTGTGTATCTATCAGTGGGTGGACTGTTTGTCTTGGGATCAGATGTAATACATGGCACACCAATGCCTGGGCAGCAGATCCAAGGAAGACTTCCAAGAGCAATCACTGAGAACACCAAGGCACACTTTGTTTTTAACGGTCAAACTAGGAAGGTGAAAAGTATATTCTTCCTTGTTCAATTCAACCATATAGCATGGTCAAGTGAAATAAAAGGAATTGTATCAAATTTCCTGAAATGAAAACATTAGATTTGATTGACTAAACCAGTTCCCCTGCATCAACCTATTTTTATTTTTAAACTCGACACTTGAGGAACAAAGTATCAGCAACATGTGTTTTGCGATTCCTCAACTGAGGGAGGGAGCCTCAAAGTGATAATCCCCCAATCAAAGCGATGTTCTCGGGATATAACCAAAATGCTTTCAATATGTGGCTGGGACCTGGTTCTTGTCAGATGGGACTCCTCACTCTCATTGCATTTACAGTCATGTTTGTGGCTCATAAAACTTGTTTTCAGTGTTAAATGGGCTGCGGCACTGGAGCCAGCACAGTCTCTGACCTGGAGGGTTGCCAGGGTGCAAGTCTGGGAGAACCTTGTTAACTGTAATATGATTCTCTGTTATCTAATATGTAAAGTGTGATATGACCTTATTGGAGGGTTTTGCCCAATAAGGTCCGCTTGCTGAACTTCCATGCTCAGCCTCATGGTTATATAGTATTCCCCGTCCTGGTGAACCCTGACACTGTTAGGGTTTAGGCTTGTGGAAAACTCTGACAATGAAAACCGCAGCTCAGTTACAGCTGTGTAGAACATGATGGAGCATTTCCTGCAAGTGCGGCTCAGCGTGATCATCAATCAAAAAATCTAACGAGAGACGAGGAGAGAGAGTTGGGGATTGTTTATCTTATTGATGGTGATTGTTTCTTCCTATGTTCAAGTGACCAAGCCCCCCCCCCCCCCCCCCCCCCCCCCTTTTAGGCCAAAGGTCTCTCGGTTACTGTAGCCCGCCTAGCACCACTTTGGTTCCACATGTAATCAGCATTAGGCCTGTTAATCGTGCTCCACTACAGTGTATCTGCAGAGAGGGCAAAAGTCCACAGACACATTCTGCATTTTCCATCAACAGGCCCTGGACCAGATTATTGTTAGGGAAGTAAAGGCTTTTTTTTTTTTTTTAACACATATCAAGCCACACAGGCTTTGTGGGGGTTTAAATAGATGCTAAAACCCTCAGCTGATAGCATAAAAGCCCATTAAAGGGCTAAGATCAGAAATCCCATGTTCAAGCCTGTACTGGACAAAGGTCACAGCGTATTAGCATGACTACACTCCTATATAACAATGTCTTTCCCTTTATTGAGCCAGAGTGAAAGCTTGATTGGGCTCAGCCTAGATCTCATGCTCAGTAAGCTAATTGCATCCCATGACAAGAGGATGTTTTTGCATGTGCGCCTTAAACAGCTCCCTTGACTTCACACCTGCTGTTAACAATTTTCCATTCAGTGTCTCCGCATCAGCTTGATGCAATACTCCACACGGGTTGCATATAGTAGACACTAACACAAATGTCTTAGTCACTAAAATTACAGTAGGCCTACAGGTCACGTCATCATTCATCCCTCCCCCGCTGCGTTTTCAGGAGCATCCTGTGTGTCATCGCTGACTGAAAAACCAAAGAGTTAACTGTCTGGAAATGGGTGAGGTGGGGCGTGTGCAGGATAGAGGCTGACACACACACACACACCTACGCACATGCACACAGACGTGGAGATCGAGCGGTGACGTAGCGCTAATGTAACTCACACAACCAATTGCGTGAGTCTGTGCTTGTCACATTTCTGCCTTATTAAATAAAAACAACTCTCAGGTTGCTGTCGCACCAAGCAAACCATGTGAAAATGTATTATTTGTAGATTTGTGTGTTTTGATATTCTTCTGTGATAGAGAACAGAGGGAATTTTTGCAAGGGGCAAATTTGCAAAACTTGTTTGCATACTATTATTTTGATTTCAAGGCCTGAGCGCTCTCATCGCACAGTTGGCAATGTGTGGCACATAACGAAACTTCTCTGAGCCTGAGACCAGATCTGAAACCTGGCTTGCAGCCTTTGATGCAGCTTGGCTTCAAACCTCAGTCCGTGGGCTTACATTTCTTTCTTTCAGCCAGAATATCACACAGATGAAAAAAACAGGGCAGCCCTCCCACACACACAGATACACACACACACACACACACACACACACACACACACACACATACATCCAGTGCAGACATCTTCCTTCCAGAATTATCGCACTTCTTCATCTTCACGCTCATGTTTGCAACGACAATTGAACCGTGTCAGTGTCTGATATAGATTATAGAAGGCCATCCGCTTTTTAGGGATTTTAAAGATAACATTCGTCCTGTCAGCCTTCACATTCTGGCTGTCACATCTGTTTGAGAGGTTTTATTGTAATGAGTACATGTTGGAGATATTACATTCAGGCTTTGATTTGATGTAAATTTAGTTGTTTTCAAGGAAAGATATCTATAACTGTATGGAACACTGAAGCTTTGTTTTGCACATACTGGCTATCAAAAAAAAACATCTCTCTAGACCCGTTTTATCAGTGAAACTTTCATCGTTAGACATGTGTATCCTGCGTGATCACCAGGCTGACATCCTGGCAGCAGTATGTGCTGGGTGTGTGTGTGTGTGTGTGTGTGTGTGTGGACCGTCCAGAAGACTCTTTCCTCCCCCTGCTCCCTCCCACGCTCTCTCCCATCTGTGTCCCCCCTCCTCTGTCCTGCTTTCTCCATTGATGCCGCTCTGCCCACAGAGCCGACGGCTGTTCCCGCAGCAGAGGGTAAAAGGCGAACCAGACGGGGATCCAGCGCCATAACGCCGTTTCAGCCTCGCCGTCCCACATCTATTCGCACGCCACTACCGGCAGCACCTGTACCGCGCTCTGTCTGTTGATGTAAATGGCCCCTAATGGAGTGAGGAAGAGCGAGAGCTGTTTCAGATGGAGGGAGTCTGTTCGCCTGGACTCCCTCCAGACCCCCGGGTCCCTCAGTTCCTCTGCTGTCCCGGCCTGGGTGCTGTGTTGGAGCGACCGCCCCTCCTCTGCTCGGGCCCACATGACCACACCATGTTGCTGCGGCATATGTCCTCCATGGGACCTCCAGGACCTCAAGCTGCGTTAAGGCATGAGCGCACAGGGCTGTTGCATTCGGCTGTAGCTGTTGAGGACATGGGAAACAGAGGAAATTTAGTGTAAGAAAACCACTGACAGCCACATGCTACAAAAAAACACAACAGAGCTGCTGGTGGATCGACTCAGCAATAGGGTTGTTCTGGAAACACCATAAACCAGCTGCGAGCTGCTAACTGCTATTTAGTGCTTATCTAATGCATCTCTCTGGTGTGAAACCCACATAACTCACTAACTAATTTTGGTGATTTTCATGTCTTCGCATCAATTGAAAATTCTTCGACCTCTTGGGCTGATGAAACCCCTTTCAAAACCACATTAGATAAACTCAAAAATGCCTTGTCATCAAGCTAAAAACAAGGCTGTTTTTCTTAGTTCTTGAAAAGTTGACATTTTGGAGATACAAGGCTTTCCCACGACAGCGATAATATGTTTTTGTTTGTTTTCCTGTCTTCCCATCCTGGCATGTGTCCCCAGACTGTGACGTCACCTGTGGTTCTGCTTCAGCCTGTAAACAATATTCTGTTTTCTGCTCAGTTTTTCAAGCTTTATGGTGGCACTGGTTAAGCCAGAGCAGGAACCCAAGAAAAAATCACACTACACAAGCTGAACACACTTGAAACACACACACACACGCACACGCGCGCGCGCACGCACGCACACGCACACACACACACACACACACACACACACATCCCTGCCCCCCTTAGGCTTCCTTGAGTTTCTAAAGCTGTATGGCTTTTTTAGTTAGAGTGTGTGTGTGTGCGTGTGTGTGCGTGTGTGTGTGTGTGTGTGTGTGTGTGTGAGAGGTTGAACGGGCTCAAATAAAACAACCATATCCGTGACCATAGCAACTGGCGAACTTAAGCTAATTCATACACCCAAACAGCAGGTCTCCAACAACAAACATCCTCCCTATAAATATGCAAACCAGGCCTATCTCCACTTGCGGGTGGGTGTCGGGGACTGAGAAGGAAGGTGACAGACCACCCACCAATGGAACGGATTCTCTCCTGATAATGGGTGAATATTACAAAATAAAAGCGCTCTGTTGGTCGGACGAGACCCCCCTCCCCCCCGCCCCTTTTACAACAGTTTGATCCCACTGAGAACCCTTGTCAGGATGCCTAGATTTACAAATCCCTGGTGTGCCATTGCGTCTGACCTTTGCGACTTGTTCACTGTGCGTTTCCATGCATTCATTTCATAGACTGTCAGCGAGGAAACTGAGCAACAGGGGCTCACTTCCCTCCATTTTAGCGGTTTAACATATACTCCAAGCATTGGAAAGAACTTGCGCCTGTGCACCGCCATCTGCCTTTGTTTTGGGCATCTGGCGTGTGTGAATATACGTGAATGTGTGTGTGTGTGTGCGCTGAATGTTTACACCATTTGACCTGTGTCGCTGAAACGCCTCACCCAAGCTTTTCATCACCTAGCAGCTCATAAGTGATCAAGGGGCGTGGCAGCGACAAAAATGCCAGCGACAACACACCCCTGTAATTATTAGCATCTCATGGGGTCAGACACATGACGTGTGTGTTTTGTCAGGCTGGGTGTTTGCATGTGAGCCTTTGTTTGTGGACTTTGTGTGCGCGTGCATGCTTGTGAGTGTACAGTGTGTGTGTGTGTGTGTGTCTGAGTGTGTTTGCGTGTGTGTGTGTGCCGGTGCATTATTTTGCTCATCTGGCATTTTAGGCCCACAGCTGCAAGGTACAGGGTTTGGCTCACATCCGGTGCTGAGCTGGCAGTGCAGGGTGCGGTGCTGAGGGTCTGGACTGTGAAGAGTCATCCCGGCTCCCTTCCCACTGCTTTGCTGACAGGAACGCTCCCTCTCCTCGTGCGACTGAAGAGAAAGCAGAGGACATGTGTGTTTCTCACTTGTGCGGGTTTGTCTCTGGGTTTTGGGGAGAGGAGGAGGAGGGGGGGGGGGTTGTGGTTGCCGTGTGTATGTGTTTGCATCCATATGTGAGTGCTGGAGCCAAGAGAGTATTGAATGTGAAGATTTATAGACAAGGAGCTCCTCTCTCCGCAAAGTGAGCCATCTTTCTTCTCTCCACGCACCAGAGGCCCTTGACAGGTGCCGTCCCCTTGGGCCTTGACAGGTAATTACCCCCAGGTGGTGTGTGTGTGTGTGTGTGTGTGTGAGTGGATGTGTGTGTAAGGTAAGAGAGCCAGCATTGGGCGATGAGGGGCAGGAAGGCCTAATCCAGACCTGCTAGTAGCGGTGTCACCTTCAGGCCCACCGCAGCTCTGACTCGGCCCGGGCATTCACTGGTTAATTCATGCTAAACATCAGCCATTGTCCAGAGCGGCAGGAGGGGAAACGCATTCAGCAGTTGAGCAATGTTTTCATTCGAAACAATAGGCACAACCACAGATATGCCTGACTGTTTTTAAGGGCTTGGAAAAAAAGGAGGGCAATGAACCTCCAGGGGTGTTTTTATGAAGGAACTAAAAGAGCAACAAGAGAGGGAACGGCGTGCGTCGGGAGAGGAAAAGACAAGAGAGCGCTATTCGATATTCGGCGTACAGAGAGAGCAGTGGGACAGCACCGCTGATGAGAATGATTCACAGGATATTTTTGTTAGCATTCAAAGCCGTGCACACACAATGCAGGGTTCATAACAGCTGACCACAGCTCGCATGCTATCTCCCTGATTCATCATTTTTAGGGGAGGAAAGTGGAGTGCGGGAGTTTTGGAGCAGGGGGCGTTTGAACACCAGCACTAAAGTTATCTCAGCGCTGCTTAGGGATGGCTGCCGGCCTGAGCAGACAGAGAGAATGGCCCACAAACGCACAGCTGTTTCTAATCGGTAACTCAGCACCGATGGCTGACCTACATTCTGCTGCTTGCACGTCTTTGAACCCGTGGCCCTGCCAGACTCAGCCATGGGGGAAGGTAGAGGGAACTAGGGAGAAAAACAAGACAGAGGAGAGGCTGGAGTTAAGAGGGGTAAAGGAAACAGAGGAAAAAAAAACATGAGAAAGAAAGAAGGAAAGAAAGTTTTATGTAAGCATGGAATGTGTAGGACCTAGGAACACAGGCTGCAAGGTGTGCATGCATGTTAAATGACAGAGTGTGTCAGACAGCCAGCTCTTTGCGTGCCTGCAAATGTTTCCATAGCCCAACAGTGCAGCTGTGCACACCTAAAAAAGAAAGAGGGGGAAAAAAAAACCTCATAAAAGCTCCTGACCATCAATTTTCTAGTCCTCTGGATGGACTTTGTGTTGCGCTTGGAAAATCCTCATTTTTCAAATATTGCTTTTCTTTGTCAACACCCTGCTGTCTATCAAACTTTCATAAAGTTCTGCTGTCTGCATCTGAACGAATGTCCGCTTTCATTAAAGCAGCAGAGTGCTTCTAGCATTCCTTGCATGCAGAGGAGGGGTACAGCAGAGTGCCAGGGGCCCCACTGGTAATGACTCAATGGCAAAGATCCCTATCCACTCCTATACTCCCAAACGGGACACTTCGCTGGGCCGTGCAGACAGAGTGGGGGTGGGTGTGTTGTATGGGAGAACTGGAGGAGAGAGAGAGAAAGAGCGAGAGAGAGAGAAGAGGGGGGCTTCTGGAGCAAAAACAAAAACCGTTAGCTTTAACATTTACACACACACTCTGCTGCAGAGAGAGGCAGAGGAAGGAACTGGAAGTGGGTCACTGTGTCTCAGGACTCCAGAAAAAAGGGAAAAAAGAAACAAAACAGAGAGCGAGGGAGAAGGGAAAAGTGCGAGAGGCGTTGGCAGACTCAGGCCAGCTTTTCACTCACAACTCAAGAATTCATTGGATTGAAATTTTGTGCAGCCGCAAATCTACAGGGAGGGGAGGGAGGGAGGGGGGCAGAATTGGTGAGCCGAGAGACCAGATCACTTTAAAGATGTTTTATTATGAGTCAGAAAGAGAGCAAATAACAAATTAACCATGATTGCAAAGGTTGTCTCCTCATGGGCGAGCTTTCATCTTGTTTCACCCAAGGCAGGTGTGACACAGAAAACTGTGCAAACCTCAAAAGCTGTTTGCAGTATAGGACAAAAGGGCGTGTTTCAACATCAGTCTGTCCTTTTCTTTGCAGACACAATATTGACAGCTTCTCGCCATAAATCTATCAGTTTGTGTTTGGAAACCCTTACTGTGACAGAGATGATTTGAACTAAACCAAAAATCAAACACTTGCATGTATCTGTAAGGCTTAAAGTTCTGCCTGTTCTGTCAGAGCAAGGAAACCGTGTTTATTATTTCATGATTGTTGTCTCAAGCTGCTCTGGGTCTGTCATGTGCTGCAGTGGTGTGTTATCTATCAAAGAGTCGCTGTAGTAGTCGGGCCTCATTCTGTAGCTGTTTTTAGTCCGCTCTTTGAAACAGTGTCGCATCACTCAAGCACGGGAAGCAGACGGGGAAACAGACACATTTCAGTTATGCAATGGGAACCAGCTTTTCTTCTTGTGACACACAGTCTTGCACCGCTCTGCTGATCCGTGTGGTGCGGAGTGGTGAAACTCGCTGAAAACTCTCCTGCGAGTGCTGAGCGGCGGGCTTCGCTGTTCCTGAAGTTCCTCTTGTTTTGTGCTGGACTGAGACAAAGGCCTTGTGTCAGCAGCACCAAACGCTGAAAGAAAGCCATCATGGTCCTGGGGAGGGAGGGAGAGAGGGAGGGCGGGCGGAGGGATGTGCTGATATGGAGGGCCTCAATAGCCTCTCTCTTTTTCAAACTTTTTTTTTTCTCTATTCCCTCTTGTTCTACAACTTTGTTATCATTCTCTGCTGTTCTCTGTTTTTCTGCCTCCCTACCTTCACTCTCTCCCTCTCTTTGCATATTTGGTTCCCTCGGCTCCCTGCCCCCATTCTTTATTCCATTATAAATCAATGCTGTCCAAGATCTCTGCCGGCCTAGCCAGAATCTTGTCTCAATTAACCATGGGCCCATGCCTGACCCTCCCTTGGATAATTCATTCGGGACGGGTAGAAGAATTGAATGTGCCCCAGTGGTGGGTTGCAACTCCTCCCTCTCTATCAGATGCTGTTTTTCCAGTGTTCACTTCATACGCAGTGTGTTCCCCAGTGAATAGGGTGGACCACTGACAGTTGCTGTTTGTTTGTGTTACTGCTGGGTGTGCATGTGCGTAAGTGTATCAAAAATAGATTAAAACTGAAGGAGTGGCTGCAGAAGGCAATATAAATCCCATGAGAAGATTATAACTCAGATTTATTACAATACTGGAGTCAACTCACCAACCTCATCGCTCTATATGCACCGCTATATGCACCACCAGGAAGAAAATACCTTTACATCAGACATCACTCAGTAGATAAGGATATATAGGGTATAGAGAAGATCTTTGCTGCAACCTATAGAAAAATGTGATTTGATTTCAGAGAAAAATGGCCTTTAATGAGGTTTAATTGTTATGAATCTCTGAAAGTGTTGCTTCCAAACCAACCTGTTGAAGTTTGCAACCCAGAAAGTCGTTATTCACCACTGTCGCTGGTTTCTTTTATTGTTTTCGACTAAGGTGAGCTTTTTGACATTTTTGAAAATGTTTTTAATGCATTATCTCTGAATGTTCTTCATGTTCCATTACAAATGAGAACTCACAAGAACTTGGTCTCATATGTGTCCAAGCTCTAATCCTTAATTACCTGAAGTGAATGGAAATATCTAAAAAAGGGTATTTGGTTTATACATTATTTTGTTGGTTTGGGCTGTGATACTCCGAAGGTAAGCTACGGATTTCAGGAGGCAGAGTGAGGTAAGCTGATGCAAGACTTCTCAATGGTTGTTTCACTCATGTTTGACAGTAAATGCTTGTGTGTGTGCGTGCGTGTGTGTGTGTGTGCGTGCGTGTGTGTGTGTATGTGTGTGTGTGTGTGTGTCTAGGTCTCTACTACCCTCATTAAGTTAACTACGGTTGACTTGTCAGGACTTGTCATGAAACCTCTGTTTGGTCTGTGGTTCCAGACTGTGTGTGTGTGTGTGTGTGTGGGAGGTGGGATGGGGTGGGGTGACGGGTGGTCTGTTATTTTAATCCAGTGTCAAAGAGAGAGACAGGAGAGCAGCGGTGCAAAACAGTCGGTCACATGTCTCCTCTCCCTGTATGTAACCAGTGTTCGTCTCCTCTTGAAGTTAGGGAGGAATCATGTGGAAACAATACTTTCATTAATAAAAAAAAAGCAGGGCGGAAAAAAAAGGGAACATTAGAAAAGGCAGCTGTTTGTGAGTCGGTGTGAGTTGTGCGTTGAGGTTTATGCCACAACAGCAGATCCTCCACCAGCTCAGTGTTCAGCAGGTTCTGGGTGTGCTCTCCCCCCCCCACACATAATGACTCACATTAATGAAACTGCTGCGTCTCCACGGAGCCAAATACCACTGGACGTGTATCAGCAGAAGTATCCCACTACAAATCGCATGATGTCTCACATGACCTACCCAGGATGCATCATGAAGTGTTGAAGTGTGCCACAGCATATTAGCAATGGCTGCGTTACTTGCTCCACCGTCTGTGTAATGTGATGCAGCGATGTATTGCTATGTAATGTGTTTTTCAGCGCATGGTTTTGCGAGTGATCGGTTTATGGTGGTTGGAACACTGTACACAAATATTTGCGCCCAGATTAGGCCCGTGATCTTTCGACAAACATTAGAGGCATAGTTTTGTGTGTGTGTCCCTTTACTGTGCTGTTTGACAGCTGCGTTATATTGGCACAAGTACAGCTGATTTACAATGCTGCTGATAACGCGCTGTAGTCACGCTTCAAACAAACAGGCCTGGAGACCTCGAGACGCTGCTGCTGCCCCGCTGACTAGCTCTGGCTCAACCAATGACTGTTGGCTGGTGTATGATCTTCTAGGGGACTTTCTCTACTCTAGGTCTGTCTGTGTTAGTTTCACAGGTGCGTGATCGATGGGACGGGGTGATGATGCATAAATGCTCATTGTGGGGACAGCTAACAGGCTTTCTACTCAACGGCCAAAATAGAAAAATAAGAATAAAAGACGTTGAGTTAGATTTTGCTTGTTTAGGAATGATAACTCACAAAAATGTCACATGTGAAAAATTTAAAATTCACATGTTGGTTTTCATATGTGAACGATTTTTTTTCCGTCATCATATGTGACAGTTTTTACTTCAGATGTTAAAATTTCAATTCATAGGTGAGTATTTTAGTGTTTTTTTTTCACATTTTCACTTGCCATTACATCTGATGATATTTGTTTCACATGTGGAAGCTTACTTTCACATGCAAGGAGACAATTCACAGGTAAAATGCATTATGTATTATTATATATTCATCATTTTCACATGGGAAATGGGAAATTTTACATTTCATTTACAGTCTGAAAACCAACATGTATCCAAAAAGCACATGTGCTTTGAGTTCACATATGGGTTTTTTCATATGACTTATTTGTAATGGAAACTCCAGTATTGATTGAGTTCTATCCGGTGATCTCTGTCTGGGCCTCTCTGAGAAACATGTGTCCTGTGTCCTGCTGCAGAGGCCCCGTCTCAGCTTGTTGCGGATGACCCTGAAGGCACCATATCCCTTTCTAGGGGCCTCTGTCGATGTCTGTGGGGCCCCAGAGAAGAGGCATCACTCTGGAGCTTAGCTCCTTCCTTCACTGGGGCTCAGGGACCCATCATGCACTCTACTGTCATATAGAGTGGCATTTTTAAATGTCATATCCATGAGGCACAGGATGTGACTTGTGAATGTGGTGAGTGCAGGCAGATGCATGTTGTTTTGCTGCACCAGACCTCTTTGCATTTCACAGCATTAGCCCATTAAGCCTTGGATGTTGCTTCATGGTCTTCTTTAGAAAGAAAAAGGAAGTTTGTAGTCGCACGCCTTGTGCGTTTTCCTTATCTACTCTCCAGAGTGACATCACTGGCAAGACTTGTGACTATCATTTGACGGACAGGTTTCAAAATAACATAGCGACCGCATAGCCACAGGAAACATTCCTTACTGTCATATAAGGGCTTTTTTTCTGAGGACAGTGTCAAAGTCTACAGTATGAACTTCAGCTCTTGAGTCTTGGCCCCGGCTGCATTTAATCTCTCACAAAACAACCTGTGTTTTGTCATTCTCCATGCCGTCATGAGGCGTCCACTGAGTGTGCTGTCGTAGTGCATAAAGCGAATGTCAGTACATTCATATGGAAAGTGAATTTGTGTGCATGCATTTATGATACGTGGTTGTGCAAGTGAAGTTTTACCAGCAGGTGAGGACAAAGGGGGAGGTATTGCTGTACAGAGACCAGAACAGCCTGGTCATCCTGGGAAAGGTCATTCTGGGTGAACATTGACCTGATAGTCAGAGGGCTGTCAAAGCTCTCATTACAGTACGTCATAAGTCATAAATCCATATACTGTAAGCCTCTCTGTCAGTCTCTCTTTCTCTCTCTCTCTCTCTCTCTCTCTCTCTCTCTCTCTCACACACACACACACACACACACACACACACACACACACACATCCTCACAAGCAATAGGCCTCTTTAGTGTACCACAGCATATCTTTAGTAAAGGCAGGATCCATGCAACTTGCACCATGGTTTGGAGCAATCAAAATTCACTTACACACTACTGGCAGTACAATAATACTTGTAATAATTGTATTTCAAAAGGGTTATATATCTATAAATTCAGAAAGAACATTGTTATATATTGGCTGAAAAGTTTGAATTTCATGACTAAAAACGTAAAATTACATCAGGATTTTACAGGATGCAGTAATTTATGATTCCACATATGTGAGATTCCCAACACTAGTTCTTAATACTGACTGCTTTCTAGAGAATGGTAAACAAATCATCCTGTGCCAAGAAATGGTTCAGTGGTTGTAACCTCGCATGCCCCTGCTGGACTCAGGATTTAGTGCCAATAGACCTTTGATCTGAGTCTCCCCTAAACCGTCACTTTAAACACACACACTTGTGTCTGAGCAGTTTGGAGAAATATGTCCGTCATCCCTTTTGTTTCGTGTGTTTGTGGATAGATGTGGATGTGTAGCTGTTCTGGAGCCACTCCCCTGCTGTGGAAAGAGAGGGGTGATGACTCTGACATGTGAGCTCGCCAGCCAGCTTTCTGCTGAACCCGTTGCCACTGCTGCCATTCACCCTGAGTCAGAGAGAGAAAGAGAGAGAGAGAGAGAGAGAGAGAGAAAGAGAAAGAGAGGCGTGCTCTGCAAGGCCACGTAGTAGCCTAATAAATGCATCATAATAAACGCATCATAAGAAGGACATTAAAACATAAAATGAGTTTCATTTTGAATTTCTTCAAAATCACATGGCAGACAGTTCTGTCGTCTTCTTGTGTACAGCTGAATCTTCCCATTGCTACAGGTGATAGTACGGTACAAGACCTTCATTTTGCACAGAGACATCTTTGGCTGCTGGACAAGTTTTGTGTGACATATGGTTCTGAATAAGACCGTTCTAAGTTTAGGTTTATATCAAATATCAACGTTTCTTTAAAATTAATGAATAATTGTTTTTTAATATTCTGTTTATGACGCCAGTCTGTTTCTGTAAATGAATTCTAAATGAATTATCAGTCAGAAAATACAGACATAGCTTCACTCGCCAATGGATAGTTATTAGAGGTTTCTTTGTGTGTGTGTGTGTGAGTGCACGTGCATGTGTGTGTGTTGAGATAGGTCACAGGAAGTGCATTTTGTCACACTGTGTCACCATGTGGGTGTGCAAACAAGTTTGAGTTGACCAAAACATCTTCTCGTTTCCTTAAGTTTACATACGGAGAATCAAAGGATCAAAGGTTTTCATATCTCATTCATCCCTCTCCATCATGAGAATACTGATCGATATTATTCCAGTGTTAATAAATAATCAAAATAAAAATTACACTTTTAGACCAGACTAGATTTGGAAGCGTGATTTAGACTTTGTTTCAACAGATTTGGCTTCCTGCAGTCGGGCCTCTCTTGCTCACATTTGGATTAAGGATTGGGCCTTTAACTTCGAGCCATGAGGGCAGAACATGCCAACAGTTTTGGGCCAGTTACTACGAACAGCGAGTAGACATATTAAAGACGCTTATTGTAAATACCTGCCTGCATGTGGCTCATTGACATGGCACGAACAGAGCTATTAGAGAAACATTTCAATGGGCTCCATTTAGGCTGTTTAGTTTCTATTAACGCCCATGGGCGGTTAATTTCAACACCTTTCAGTGGCTAACACACCCTCCTCATTATTGCTGCCTTTCATCTAGATGGCATGATGGGTTTACGCTCACATTCACAACCAAAAATAGTAAGCAGGAGCTACCTATAAAGCTTCTTTTGAACTTGAACCCACTTTTCAACCACAGGCATGAAACACGGGGGAGAAAATAGGCGGGGCAGTGTTTTCCTTGTTCCCTATGTAACATTGTGTCAGCGGCTCACACACACACACACACACACACACACACGCATACATACATACACACACACACACACACCACACACACACTCATACATACAGAGAGAGAGGGAGAGAGAGATGGGGTGTGTTTTATGATGGACAAGCAGACTTCTATTAAAGTGATGAATGAGTCTTTTATGAAGTGTGTTTTCATTAGCATTCGTTTGACTGTATAACTTCCTCACCCAAGTCTGAGCCGGGGCTTTATTTTTCAACCGACCCGGGTCACTGATTAAAGTCAACTTCATAGCCTAGGGAAAAATGACCCAAAATAAGCCATAGCCTGTAGTCTACTGCCCTCTTGTGAAGAACAGACATAAAGATAGGCTATAGTGTTTAATGATACTTGATGCTGACCCAGGTTTTCTGTCTACCCTGGTGGATTAGTCGCAGTTGGAAATCAATTTACATTTTGTTCCAGTGAAAGTCTAATGAAGGATTATTGGCTCTGATATGGATCAAGACACAGGACAGTCAATATCGTCGCATGAGAAGAGATAATTCTCTCACACCATTCTCTCCCCATACTGAAAAAAATAAATTTCACATACACTTCAGAATATGTTTCTAAACATACCAAATTTGGCATTTTAAATATATTTTGGATACTTTAAATACAATTTCCTCTAAGCCTACTTCAGATATAGGCTACTGTAGCCTATCTGAAGTAGGCCTATTTCCAAAATAGCCTATACTTTGCCCACTCAAAATATATTTTGAATTAATGTCATCTAGCCTACATGTAGCATACAAATATTTTAGACATTTTTGTATAATTTGAAACATATCTCTTAACATATTATTCTTAAGTATATGTGAAATGGGAATCTACACTTGGCCCCCTCATAATAAAATACCACTTGAAGGACAGTTTGCTGATCCAAAACACAATAAATTCAGTTGTAAAGCGGGTAGTTGGGTCCTCGGTTCTGATTGGCTGAGCACGAAGCCGTGGAGAATACCTGACAGTTAGGTTAATTCAAATATTAGTGCGCTAACCGAAAATCACTAGCCTACAGCAAACAGGTTGTTTTAGCTACTGTTGAAGAACTATATTGCTAGGCGGAAAATAACATTTAATAATTTTCATTGGTTAAACATTTTTATTACAACGTCGTACTTTACAGAGAACAGCTAACAGGTACTAGCTGTCAGGCGCGAGAGGAGGCGGCCTACTTCTTAACTATGTAATGATACAACGGACTACAAGCCCGATGAGAGAGAGAGTGATCCTGTCCTCGCAGCCTCTCTGCGGCTGTTGCTGGGAGCTCCGTCCAATCAAAGGCGCAGCGCTCCTCTCCAAGTAGTTTGGGGGCTGGAAAACATGACATCATGCACAGCTCCGACCCTATCTGGGAAAACAAAGAGTGAAAAATCTTATCTCACTGCTACGGCAAACCCCAGTCGACGACCGACTCGTTTACACTCGCATAGTTCCCGGTCCCGTCCATATAAGCTGTGCCATACGTTGGGGCCGGTCCTGGTACCCCAGTGTGTAGCGGAGTCTGGGAGGGGCGTCCGGGGAATGGCGGATGGGGAGGCCGTGTCTGTGGAGTGGGAGAGAGATGGGGGCTTAGCAGACTAACATCCCACTCCTACATTTTTGTTTTTTGTTTGTTTTTATTTTGTGTTTTGTGTCCGCGTCCGGCTCGCGCCATGGATCCAGAGAAAACGTTGACATTCTGCCTCGGGCTGAAGGCTGAGGAGGTACGGCAATATGAATGCATACCTTTTCTTTGATACACACTGCTGCTGTCAACAGCTGGGCTTCAGCTATTCTGCAGGGGCAACATGCTTTCCGTGGCCTGTGTTGTTGACAAACAGCAGCCTAATTGCGAGGTCTTACTCACTTTGCTGTTAAACTCGTACTGTTGTCATCTGTTTTAAAATGAAGTATTTTTGCATTTTCGCTTTGAGTCGTCGTATTTTGGACACATTTCTCGCGACAGCAGCGTGCATTTCGAATACACTGCAGCAAATGTTTTCAATCCAGTATGAAAGTCAGGCAGCTATGGTTTCTGTTGAATTTGTTGTGGTCAATAGAGAGAGTATGCGGTTTTCTGTCCCATACGGAAAACATGTAGGCCTATAGTCATTCGATAATACAATTTAGACTATAAAAATAGGCTATAAGAGAAAAACTTTAAGTCCCTATAGGACTATTATAGGAAGATTAGAGAAAAATAAATACCATATTAAGTACGATAGATACTATAAACTCACTAATGAGTACCACAGAATCTCTATCAGTCCCTATAGGAATATTACAGTGATTTTGCGTTAGGGCTAGCCTACTTGTTGACAATGTGTTGCAGAAACTGCACTTCCATGTTAAGTCGATTCCCTCTTCCCTCTGCTCCTTGTAGAAAAATTGCTGTAATGCACCAAGGAATTAACCCTAATTTACGCAGCCATAATTAAAAGAGCGTTTACTGCCAGAGACTGGTAATAAAAGTAATTTACAGTTGCTTGTCCAGCAGAAGAGTATAGGCTACTATACTGCTGATTCAGAAATCTGTAGGTCGTCCCTGCTGGCCAAACACTCAGGATGATGGTACAGTATAACATACTGTAACAAGTCTGCTGAAAGTGAGATAACCGTCATTTGACCTTATACAGTTGTATTTGCTGCACAATCAAAACTGTAATGGCTTATGTCTAGAAATGTGTTTCACGCTTAGTTGGATTCCACTTCTACACTGCAAGTGATGGATAATCAAGTAGACTGCTGTGTGCAGGCAGTCAGCATGACATGTAAAACTGCATTCAGCACACATCTGACACTAATGGGTGATATGTCATGTGCGGAGAGAAAAGCGGTTTCTTTCCTCTAATTCAATCTGACAGCGACCCTACAGTCTCCCCCCACGAGGACAACAGTTTGCTTCAGTATATATTACAGGAGTAACATAATGTGAAACCTTAAACTCACTTTTTTCAGCTGTTAGTTAATGTGCTTGGCAACTTTATGATCCATCCTAGTCATAATCTTCACCATACATCACATAATGACTTTTTGCAGTTTTCTTGCTTACTGTCACCAACTTTTGCCTGAATAGTGTTGCTTTGGTGGTTCATAGAATTTTGAATGTCATCATACATGCTGCAATCTTTCCCAATCACCCACCCCATCCCCATGCATTTTCCCAAATCGCGTAGTAGGTGGAGAAAGACTCAAACTGAGGCTGACCCTTTTAAGGCCCTCCCTGGTCAGTTTGGCTGCAGGCTTGGATTACACAAGATGTGAAAAAGATCACTCCTCTCACCTTTCCTCTACTGACACTGACCTCCCACAGACACATGCTGCACACACACAATGGCATGTATAGAGAAGCAAGCTTCCACACATTTCAGATGCAGGAAGTGAAGAAGTATGTTGCTTTGGAGGCTTTTGGTTGGTAGAAATGGTCTGTGGTTTGTTAGTGGTCTCTGGGAGAGCCTGAATGATCCCTTCACACCCGAATACATGTACAAGGCTGTGTGGTTGGCTTACCACAGGAAGCTCAACTACATCAGTGATGTGGGAGATTTCCCCTCCATATTATGACTTTCATAACAATGTAGAATTGTACACATGCAAACTTACTGGAAGTTATACTGTATGTGACAGTTTGATATACAGCATAATTATCATACACCTGTTGAATTTTGATGTGCACAATATTCACAGAAGGCGACTCCCCTTAGAAACAAATGCACAGCAAACACAATCCCTTTATTTAGCTAGAATCAGTAGTAATCTGATTAAAAAGTCAACAAAACAAACATTAAATCATCTTGATTGTTGAAGCAATCAGTTGATTGTTAGTATGCCTGGTTTTGATGAAGCAGGACTCCCTGCCTGTGTAGCTCATGTGTTCCTGGCCACACATTGCTGCCTGCCACCAGATCAATTTTTGGCAGGAAAGTGAGGTGCCTGTCCCATGCCCTGAATGCTGCAGTGCCCTGCTTCATCTGGAGCCCTTGTCTCCTGGGCTGGAGATTGCTTTTCAGCTATAATATCATGTAATGTTGTGTTATGCAATACTAATAAACACGTGGATACACTGGGTGCTCTGAAGAGGTGTATACTATGCACTGCTATGTCAGGAATATGCTAAATATAAGGGTCTGTAGGTTAACTAACAAACGCTGTTATTACTGCTACTACAATCACATCGAGTGGTGTGTAGAGTGACTCAAAGCTATGCTCATTTTAGTATATAGTAATGGCTTTATTTGTTAGTTTGTAAAGAGGCAGTAGCTGTTGTGATTATGAACCTGTATGTGTGTGTGTGCATGTATGTACACGCTGCAGTCTCGTGGCGGCGTAGCTCCCCATGCCGACTACATAGCCACCAGCCAGAGTTGAACAAAAGAGCGGTGATTTGCATGGCTGCAGGCCTAGTGTAAAATAAGGCAGTAAGCCCCCACAGTCTCCATGCCTGTATTGTCTCTGATGGCGGCCCCTGCCCCGGCAGCACAGAGATAGGCATTTTCTTTTTACTCGCAGCGGGCCTGCATGACATTTACACAGGCGTGACTGACACTGAAGTTTGAGGTGAAATCGGTACAACGGGGGGAATGGTATTTGGGGGGCGTTAACATGCATACAGTACTGATTACCACTGCAGATATTTGGACAGCAGTGGCTCTCTTCTAGTGGTTATGATCATTCACTAATGTGTGAGTGCTGGCATTGATCTTTATAGGTAGGCCTGTGTGATGGTTGCTGGTTGCCACAAATGTATATTTTGTGTGTGTGCGTGAAAGAGAGAGGCAGAGAGAGAGAGCACACAAGCTTTCGGCGGTGGTGGTGGAGTGTCTGGGTTTTTGTGCTGTCTGTCTGCGTCTCTCTAAAGACCCACAGAGGAGAAATAGGTTTTGTTAAAAAGCCGTTGACCTCTCAGTCTCCTTGAGAAGCCAGGAGTAGAGGAACACTGTCTACAGACTGGAGAATGGGCCTGCGATGACCTTTTGACACGCCTGATTAGGAGTACGAGTCGACAGCATGAAAATCTGAATAGGAGACGACAAAAACATGTTTTTGAAATAAGTGTCTGGCAGTAAATATCCTGATGGAAAATAGTTTCAGTGTAATTCAAAAAGGAGGAAGTAGAATTTGTTGCTCAAGCATTCTTGAAGCATACGTCCTTGACAGTTAAGATTGGTGGTGATGGCATTTTGTTTATTTCCATTTCTATAGTCTCACTTCTCTCTCCACTTTACCGCTCCGTCTCCCTCTCTGTCTGTTGCTCGCTCTCTCTCTGGTATTGACCATGACCTTTACACCCCACCCCCCTCCCAAATGTCAGATGTATTAACTCTTGCTTTTGTCTTGTCTGCCAGATGACCATGTCCCTGCAGGGGCTGGACGGGACTGAGGCTTCTACGGTAGGGAGCTCAACCTTTACACACAACCAAACATTTCACACCACCGGATAATGTAAAGTTTTAACTCGTTGACTAGAAAGCCTGCAAGCTAAACCACATCGGCTGCTTTGGTAAAATCTCATAATTTGTGAGCACAGATCATTCTCCTGTGCGGTACGTTAGTAATGCACATAATAGACCTAGCAACCTCTTCCTCACATTATTATGGTTTATGGTTTTGCGTTAAGTGCCTGAGCTCATCTGGTCCCTTCTCCCCAGGCATAGATGTTTTCTGTTTTTTTTATTATCCGTCAAATAAATGTAATAAGTGGGTTTAAATTTTCACTGTCTTCACTTGCTGGCAATGACTCCCTAATGACTAAGGTGTAATTGTAAAATTCATAGAGGTCTTTTCATTTCTCATTTTAGGTGACAGTTTCTCAGAAGGACGCTGACATGGGCACAGTTAATAAGGTGCGAGATTTGTTTCATTTCACTTTAAGGTATAGCTGCCATAAAACATGCTCTCAACTGTCAAAGGGAAACAGCAACTTTCCTCAATAAATCACTCGTAACATAGTAGTGTGATTATATTGTAATGTTGTGTTTTGTCCACTAGGTGGTGAAGTACCATGGGGGCTCTGGCAGTCAGCCTATAGTCAGCCCAAAGTACTGTCCTGGAGTAAACAACAACCCAGGTTACCTGTGTGAAACAGGCCACTGCTGCGGCGAGACCGGCTGCTGTACCTACTATTATGAACTCTGGTGTGAGTCAACTGATCAGGTTTCTCTCCACTGTGTCACAGTAGACGGGGTCCAGAGGCTACGGCCATACTTGTCATTTCAATTCAACTTTCATCCTTTCATCCAATCGGGCCAGCATGTATTAAGTAGCAGGCCTGGACACACACAAATACGATTTTGCTATCAGATGCACAAAACCAGCTATGGAAGTAGCGGGGCTCGCATTGTGATCAGAATTCTACTTTGTCTGGACGCAATCCAGCCACAATATGCATACAAGCTATGTGAGAGAGATGGAGAATCAGAGCAGGAAAAACTAACACAGACACAGATACATATTTATTTATTTATACTTACACAAATAAATTAATACAGCCACAGGAGACACAATTTCATTTCATGCAGCGATGTGATCTAACAATATCTGATCTTTGGAATTAGATCTCAAAAATCACTTTGAAATGACAAGTGTAACTGCAGCCAGAGTGTGTATGTGTGTGTTTCTTTTGGTTATATCACATGGTCAGATAAAAGTTTGGGCCACAGCACTGGACATCCACACAGAAGATCAGAGGTTTAGTAAGTGCTTGCATTCATGGCACAATTTGCAAGTTACTATCCTATCCTATCCTATCCTATCCTATAATTGAGATTAATTCAGAAGGAAGTAGAAAGCAATGCAAGACCAAAACAAGCATGTTGTTTCCTTTATAATGTTGAAAGTTGGGTTCCTGTTGTGTTCCCTGTCTGTTTTCTGCAGGGTTCTGGCTGCTGTGGACGGTGCTGATCCTCTTCAGCTGTTTCTGTGCCTACCGCCACCGCCGGGCCAAGCTGCGGATCCAGCAGCAGCAGAGACAGAGGGAGATCAACCTGATCGCCTACAACGGGGCCTGCAACTACCCTGCCTCAATGCTGGACCTCAGTATGTTTACATCACTCCAGATAGTCCTTCATTAATGTTTGAACATATTGAAATCAATTTCTGATAGCCTAGTTCTAACTTCAGGGTGTCTGCAGGCCCTGAAAAAGTCTCTCTCTACTTTCCAACTGTCTAAGTTAATAAATAATACTCTGTAATCATATTATCTCAACTCAAGTCAAGGAATTGAATACAGTTAAGTACAACATTTCTTGTCTCAAATTAAATTTTAGAGGTCTTACAATCTTACAAACATGTTCTGGTTTACTTGCACTAGGTCTACAGTTTTTATTTTCATGTTTATTTCAATTGCAACTGGCATTAAAAATGTAACTTGAAACTTAGAGACACCCTGAATGTTTGTGTCAAGCTGTATGGTAAAAACACAGTTGAGTGCAAGACATAATACTAGCCAAATAGCACCATTTCTTAGACTGTAGTGCATCTTGAGTACAATGGATTTAGTGAAATCCAGTATCTGAATTCAAACAGACTCCCCCTCTGAGCTGATGTTTCTTGCGCCGTAGGTTTCCTGGCTTCCTTCAAGCTGCCATCCTACGAGGAGGTGGCGGCCCAGCCCAGCACCCCTCCTCCGCCTTACAGCTCTGTCTTCGCCCTGCAAGGAGGTGCCATGGGGGGTCCGAGCTCCTCCTACCCCCATCACCACCACCACCACCCCTGCCCCCCCTATCTGGGCCCCGGCCCTGGTCCCAGCGGCCTCACCTCCTCCCAGAGCTCCGACAACTACACCAGCTGCTCCTGCGAGTCCTGCTCCCTCACCTCCCCCTCCAGCACCTCCTTCTCCGTCCAGGTGACGGACGAGACGTACGACAGCAGCCGTCTCTCCACCCCCAGTGAGGCGGGGGGCGACCGGGCTGTCTTACCCAGGGTTGGGACTTCTTTAGACGGGGCCGCCTTCACACCCACTCCCTCCCCGCCGCCTCCTGCGGTACAAGTTCCACCTGATCTCATACCCACTGCCGCTCCAGATGTCATCCCCGTACCGAGACGCTCTTCTAACGGCAGCGAAGGAGTCTCACCTTCCGCTCCGTCCCTCTCTCTTCCTTTACACTCTCTTAATCCCTCCCGTCCTCTGCACCCTCCTCGCCTGACGCTCTCTCCCCTCATCCTCTCCCCTTCCCTCCCTTCCGCTCAAGTCCGTCCTCGCATTCTGTCCGACCCGCTCGGCGCCATGGCTGTCCAGAAAGAGGAAGGGGCCTCCCCCTGCGATCGAAGGCCGTCTCCCAGGCCCACTCCGTCTCCCCCTAAACAGGCTCTCTTCTCCTCCAACGTGGACGTATTTGAGCACCGTAACCGCAATGAGGAGAAAAAGGAGGAGGAGGGGGAAGAAGAAGAAGAGGAGGAAGAAGAAGACGAGGAGGACCATTTCCGCCATCGCCGGCTGACGGGCGACTCGGGCATCGAGGTGTGTCGCTGCCACGTGAAGAGAGAGGAACAGGAGGGAGAGGAACTGCAGAAGGGGCACTCGGGTAAGGGGGGGAAAGGGGCGGTCGGGGACGGGGAGGGGGTGGACTTGCTGCACGACAGCGTGGACTGCTCCCTCCGAGCGCAGGCCGCCGTCCAGTCCCAGCTCCCAGAGGACCGCGCCGCACAGCGTGGCCACGTCTCCTCGTCCACCGCCGTCGTCCCGAAGGCAGGCGAGGCCATCATCACTGTGGAATCCTCGTGAACCAATGAGATGTCGTCGAACGAGGGAAGCGACCAAAATCTCAGCTGAGTAAAAGTCAGAGTGGAGGTGTTTACGGTTGCTTAACCGCATCCTCTGTGGATCAAGACTAGCAGGTGAACGCCCATAACACCTAACAGAAGCCTAGCTGGTTGTGTGTATAGTTTCTAGCAAGGGGGGGAAATATGTAGATCCTCTTGTTGTTTTCTCTGTAATTCTAATTCAAATTAGGAACTCCAAGAGAACACAACTCAAAGTCTTTGATTTTGTGGTTGTTAGTTCGTTCTGTTCCTGGTTTGGGAGAAGGCAGATTTATTTCTCTAAAGACCAGAGTGGTGAAAATGCTCATGGATCGCTCTGGCTCTCTCTGTCTCCCTCCTCTCCTTCTCTTGCTGAAGTCACTGTAAGAAGCAACAGCTTCATGTGAAGTCAGCTTGCAAGTGCACACACTCATATACACAGACACACACACATACACACACACACACATGCACACACACGCTTACCTAACCCAGCTGTGTCTTTGGCACAGTGTCAACATCCCAACATCCCTCTTTTATTTTGCTCTTCATCTCTCTTTATGAGGTAAAATCTTTCTCAAAATGGCTATATAGCATTTTGGAATGAGACCTCATATTACTCCTATCATCCCAGACAGTTTAATCAATGTCTATAAACATGAACAAGAGAGTGTGTCATCAAGTGACAATTTCTCGAGTTGCTCCACTGAAGAGACTGTATTTTGTGGACTGTAACGGTTAATATTGTTAGAATCGTTGTCACTGCTCCCTTTACTGTAAAAGCTTGGAAAAAAAAAGTTCTATGAGTATATTAAAGTAAAGTAAAGTTAGTGATCAATTCATTGTCAAAGGAGCAGCTCCAGAAAGTGTCTCTTGATCACATCACATTATTAGAGTCTTGCTCTCTAACTTTTGAGAAGAGTTTGCGTTCACAAATATTGAGCGGACGGTCTGAGATCACGGTAATAACGTGTGAATTCTGTTGTTGGGTGTGTTTTTGCTTTCACCAGCCTAGTCCCCTCTGTCTGTCAGAGGCAATAATGAAAGCATCAATGAGAAAAAAACAACTATATGACTATATGATTCAAAGGGTGTGTTTTTTATACGTTGTGTCTTCTGTTTCTCCCTCAACGAGAGGGAATGCAAACTGATGAAATTTGTGTGTGGGTGACAAAGCTTTATGATGGTATTTATGATTATCCATTGTTGTTCCAGACTGTTAAATGAATTTATTGTATCATTAAAGACTGACTTTGGATTTGAAGTATTTTAACAAACATGTACTAGGGTTCTTTGTTGCCCTTTTGCAGCACGATCTAAATCTGATTCCTTCTATGATGGACTGTTGAGTTTTTATGAGGCAGGAACTTTAAGCCTAATCCTCATCACTGATATTGAATGTAAAGGTTATGCATCGCAACAAAAAACCCAAATTGTTTACGAAGAACTTGTACAGCATGACGCTTAACAGAAACCTCTGGAAAAGCTTCCGAAACCGCAGGAAGGCAACGCAATGGTGTGGGCTTTGACCGAAAAAAGCATACAAAGAAGATATCATTTGAAATGAAGTGCCCATTGTATCGTCTGTCTGGGTCCAGTTCTGCTATCGTCTGATATTACATGTGCAAGTGTATGAAGTGAAGGTTTAAAATGAGAGCCATGACAATGTTTTCTTCAGTCCTATGTGATTATTATTGTGGCTCCACATGTGGTCACTTCTTAGAGATGGACTGTTTTTCTCTAAGATATTGTGTATTATGGTTCATTCTGTTTTTGTATGTGAAATAATCTACCAATCTACGCCCAATTGTACAGTATCCATCACTGCAGAGTGTTCTCTGCCTCACTTCTGGTCTCAGTACTTGCTGGGAATAGAACACACATACTGTAGTATCTACTCATTAATTCTCATGCAGCGAATTGGCTCAAACAAAATTTTACCTCCTCAGTACAAAATGTACTGAGGCAAAGAACAAGGTTAAGAAAGAGAGAATGTCTCAAATCTAATTTTAAATGTTTGTCTCGCTTTTTCTCGTAATTATTGTAAGACAAAGGTAGCGTCTCCGTTATTCACTGAGCAGAGGCCACTTGATAGAGACTGTTGCTATGAGGACTTCCTTGTTTCCTTGGCTCGGTGCAAAGCCTGTGCAAGCTTTCAAAGGTATTGACAAATTGCCTAATGCCTAAAGCCCGAGCCTTCAGCTCATTTATAATTAGGTGGACAGAAAGTGTTGCCTCCGTTCATCTTTATGATATCTTTATTTGTCAAAGACAGATTGTGTGTGTGTGTGTGTGTGTGTGTGTGTGTGTGTGTGTGTGTGTGTCTGGGGTGTGCAAGCAGGTGTGTGTTGCAGTTTGGTTATGAATGTCACTTTGACATCCTCTGCCCAGATTTTACATTCAGAGGTCTTGTGCAGTGGCGTCTTTTAAAGGTGACAGAGTATTCTGACTGAGACTTCTCAGTAGAGTTCAGTAGAGGACGACTGGAAGGAAACTGTATACTCTGAACATATCAGCAAAAAGCCCGTTGGCTACTGTACACTTTTTGGCTAAAGAATAGACAGACTCGTTATTTTCTCATTGGTTCTAGCCGATTTCCGTTCTCTATTGAAGTATATTGTGCCTAGATGAAAATATATTTTCTGTTAGGCATTCTATCGTTTACTGCTGCTATGTGTGTGTTTTCTGTCAGTTGTGTATAGTTGTATACCAAATGGGGAAACATTTTCTAGCAGTACTTAAGCAGTCTCTTTATAAAATATACACAGTACGTAGTACATGTGAGACTTGCAAAAATAGTATTTAGCAATAGCATAGTATTCACACTTTTTCCTTATTCTAGTTAACGCTGGTTGATAGGAAATGACACGTTGTGAAAATGACTTTTACCTCTTAATACTGATCCATAACCTGTGCTGGGCAGAGGCCCTTGATTGTACACAACACAGCATTTTAAATGCCTTTTAGGCTCAAGGTTGCTCCTAAGTGCAAACTCAGATTATCTGGTCTTACCCCAACTCTGATTTCACCTTGTGAGGATCGGAAGCCAAACTGGTCTTAGTTCAGTGCGTAGAACTAATTTAATCTCCCTTGCCTTGTCAGCAACTAGTGTGTATACGCCCAATCTCCGCCTTCATTTCCATTATAGGCCAAGGCCCGATATAAGACTGTTACCTCGCTGAGTTATGACTGCAAAGGACTGTTTACTTCTCCTTATCAAGATAGTATTTACTCTATATTTGTACTGACTTTATTTTGTAATGCCAAGAGATGAATTGAAGAATTCAAAAACAGAGATAGAGCCCACATCGGTTTGGTTGAACTACTTTGCGAGGAAAAAAAAAATATATCTCAAACACTGTTGATTCAGGATAGCTCAAGACTGTTCGTCTCCCAGGAAACAAAATGTTCTCCTTTTACTCCTGCACCGGCCGTTGAAAGACAGCAGAATCTATAGCAGTATCTATACGTGATTGTAAGTGGAGTAGTTCAGATGAATATTATTACAACATATGGTGTTCTTTGAGGGTATCTTATTGTACAATTCTAATTGCAGCTCTTATCTGTGTAGTACGCATGTGTGAGAGAGTTATCGTCAACCGTATTGTTGTGCTGTTAAATCATTGAAGCTTATTATGAGGCCAAAGTTGATTGTTGTTGGTATTTGTTAACATGATGATATTTGTCAATATTAATATCCAAACATTTTTAAGATTATCTCATAATGAATATCACATTCATTTTGTATCCTTGTGTATGGCATAGTACTTTCTGAAGCATATTCTGATGTAAATCCTCACAATGAGATGCTCTCACATCTTTTAAGTACTTGTTTGGTTGCATAACTTGGTGCTTTTTCAGAACGCTTAGTTGTATTCGGTTCAGTTTTGCCATTTTTTATTTCTTTTCACGATCTTTCATTGTTGTTCATTGGTTTTCTACCATGTTGGACATGGACATCTGCCTCACTTTATTCAACAAAAACTGTGGATTTTGTGTCAAAATAAATGTTACCAAGTGCTACACAGTTAAATGTCTATGTTTTTGTATAGAAAAATGTGTATTTATTTGACAATTACAAACTATTGGTGGTAGTGTGTGAATAGGATTGTGTGTTTTGTTGGCTAAATCTAGTGGTTGCCTGAGACACAAGCAATATTCTGCTTTGAAACTCAAATTTGTAGGCAGCAAATGAGATCAACACACCTACTCATGAGTTTGTGTCACCGAGACTCAGAATGAATCATTAGGCTGGGGTCACTCCGAAAGCTTCAGTAAACCATATTAAAAAAATGAGTTGAAATCAGTGTCAACATCCAACTGACTGCACTGTGTATTTGCAATGACAATCACAATATTTGAGAACATCTGAGTCATTCTATTAGCAGTCTTCCACACTGGCACTGTTACGTAGGCTACTGTCATACCCAGACATTATCTGACCTTGACATGAATGTCATGATTCTACTCACTAGGAACAATTTACTGTTCCACTAGAAATAGTTAGCACAAGGCTGGTATGTTACTGTGGTCCAACTTTCATGCAGTAGAGAAAACCCCAGAGGAAAAGAACGGAAAGCCCCCAACATTCAAGTGAAGTTTCTAAATCTGTAACCATTATAATGGAATGAAGGGATAGTTGGCTGATATTGGTAATACCAAGGGCAATTGATCACTGATCACCCATCACCAAACACAGTGGTACAGGCTTTCAACACCATCTGGTGGTATGAATCTGGATGACCAAAATGTGTAATATATTTTCTCGGTGAAAGACAAATTTAAATGTGTTTTTTGTCTACCTCTTTGCTACGTCCACAGGACATACTCACCAAGAACATTTTGAAATAATCAAATTTCACATGAGTGGGTAAGGCCATATATTCATCTGACACCAACACACACTGTTTTAAACTGAAGAAGGCTGATGAGATGCTGCTCCATGATGGATTCAGGCGGAAACCCAAACATCTGTAAAACCAGCAACAGTTTTCCATCCATCCAGTGGCCACTTGCATTATTGCTATGCAGCAAATCCTCATAAACAGCATCAGTGCTGGAAATGACCATTTTGGGGTCATAATTTTAGGGCCAGTCTGGCAGACATCATATAGGACTGGACCTCATAATCCAGAAACAATAAACAGCTGTGGAAATAAACACTTATGGAAAACTTAACAGATGCCTTGTGTCTTCAAATACATATTTGGGATAAATTCTACATAAAATCGAAGACATACGAGTGAGCTGGTGTAGCATTTCTATCAGAGTAAGTGGTAGTCTGGGTCACAACAACACGGCCAGACTGGACCAGGGTCTGTGCTGCTAATCCTCAAGGTCTAAAGAGGTTATAGGACTGTACGGGTCACTGTTTTGACCCCTGACCCCGATGAAACCCAAGCTGTCTCCTTGCTCCGAGGCACACTCACTCACAACAAAACACCCCTGCATGGACACACACACACACACACACACACACACACACACACACACACAAAAAAAACCCCAACAGAAATCCCATGATAAATTTTCAAAGGATACAGCCTACTAAACAAATATTGCTATAAAACTAGTCCCTAAAGACATGTTACAGAAATATTAGAGTGATTTTTCTTTAGGGTATAACAAATATTAATAATTTACATACTAATATGATATTCTGTTTTTATGGTTTTTAATGGCTATTTAACATTATGCTCAGGGAAAGCAAAAACTAGCCAGTTAGCTAACACTGGCACAGTTAGGCCTACAGGAATGCTGATTAATGTGCATTGTCTCTATAAAAGTAAAACATGAAATAAAATATACTACTACTACTAATAATAAGAGAGTATGAGAGAGAGTTGGGGTAGTGACCGGGGATTACATATGATATGGGTTTGATGAAATTCAATTTTGAAATTGTTTTTTTCTTTTCTTTTATATTATTATTATTATTATTATTATTATTATTTTCTTTAGTATTTTGTTTCTGTGTTGCATTCTATACAAATTTGAGGCACTGTGTACACTTTGTTGTTTCAGAAAAGTGCTACACAAAGACCTTTACATTTTTAAAAGTGCTATACAAAAACAAATACACTGAAAGTGCTGGCCGTGTTGTTTTTGTTCCTGCTCTGTGATTGGTCAGACCGGACCAGTACCCACCCCCTCTTCTGACCACTCCCCATGCGCGTTTTCTTCACGTGACTCCGTCTGCTCGCTCCTTCCAAAGTTAAAAACAGACTTTGTTTATCTTGCAGGCTGCTCGTTGAAATGCTCTCTGACTAGTTAGCCAGTCTCCACCAAGCTTGTTGTTTTCACCAGCTCTTTTCAGAAACCCTCTGAGAAGAGTGCGATAGTCTTAGTTCGCTCACTCTTTGCATTGCTTGTTGTTTGTTTTCTATTCCTTTGTATTTGCATTTCATCAGGCTGTTTTTTTTTCTTTAGACCTTAAACCATTCAGCACGAGATATAGGCTAGAGAAAAAAAGGCAAGGGGGACTCGAGGTATTTTCCAACACGTGCTATTTGTCAAAAGACAAGGTTACAGTAGAAACGCTGTTTTATTGACGCCTCACTTTGCTGCACGCTTTTGAGGATTTGCAGCCACCTCGGAAGAGCGCACGGCGAGGATTTTAATCGGTAAAACAAGCATTTACAGAGCGCCATGGCGACCGAAGTGGAGACATGGGCCACCGCTCAGAAACACGACGGTGAGTGGATTCAGGAAGTGCAACAATTACCAGGCGTTGTATTGCATTTGAGCAAGCAACTGGGGGGGCAACTGTATGGCCTGAATGTGTGGAAACATTGCCTCTCCTGTGTGCTCTCCATGATCCATTGTCCCTGCAGGGCTGGGCTGCAGTACCAGCCATGCTCCACCATGTGCTCCGGAGCAAAGCACCCAACAACCACTTGTGCAACGTTACACTCGCATTTCAGAGACACACAGCTTGGCAAATTCGACGTGCAATCCTATATAAAACGAGCACCGACTTAAACGTCTTGCACATTTTGCTTCAGCGCTTTGATACGTGTCATTGTTTGTCTGAATCTGCTCAGCTTTAACCCTTTCGCGCTTCTGATTGGTCGAAGCCACACTGCTCACTTCCGCTTTGGCAAGTGTTTGTGCACACTGTCGCAGCTGAAAGCAAGCATGATAGACTTCATTTGCAATGTGATTTTTTTTTTTTTTTTTAGATTGAGCGAGTGCACGGAAAAGCTTTAGCTGGCGTAGTTCGTGCTTTGCTGGGTTAAATTATACATACATTGGCGTTTCCCCTATATCGTATTTATCAACACTTTTTGACAGGCCTGATTGTCTAACATGTATATGTAGGCTTTACATGTCGTGCAAATAATGCTGTTTTGAACCACGCCCCTTTCCTGGATGAGGCGCTAGTGTATTTTTTTTTTTTTTTTTAATAAGCCAGACGCTTGCAGTATATCTCGTCGGCCAGTTTTATCATTGTGAGAAGATGGAAGATGCATTGCACTCAGTATGCAACTATGCATCCAGTCAGTTCATCTCCCAACCTCCAGCTTTTCACCCCACCTGTCGCTGTCATGCACGGATCGTGTATGAACAGCGCGATGTTTGCATTCATCTAACGTTGCGCCTTGCACGGTGCTATTGTTGACTGCTTTACTACTGTAGCCATTCAGCCTGACGATGACGTCGACATGTATAGCTTACTATAAGAGCCAATAGAAATGCCTTACATAATCTCAACGTTCTAATGTATTTAAAGGTTACATAAGTAATAGAAATGTATTGTTAGTGCAGTAACCACCCAGCCATTCAGTATGAGCTGAGATTGTGGTTGCATTTGCAGCTTCATAACTGTGATAGTATGGTAATATGTGTTTTGGACATATTTGTTGACGCTGAAAATATGCATTGACCAATAACAGATCCACCTAGGGTTCATACAGAAGTAAATCAGTGTTTCTGCTGCATGCAGAAATGACACACAGTGTGTGAGATGCCAGGCTCTGGCCCCCTGGAATGTGATTAATGCAGCTCCACAGGTTTAGTATTGGTAAGAATAGCCAAAACATCTGTGAGCTGATGGGGTTTTCTATATGAACTTGACAGGCCTTTTCTCAAGAAGGGTCAGCCACGCTCGATCAAGCAGCTCTGTTGATGTGGTAGTCACACACTGTCAAAGACTTCATTGTGTGGGTTGAAAAAAAGGGGAAACAACAACTCGTTACATTATTGACTAGCTAGTCCACTGAACACACACAGCAGCATGGGAATAACTAACCCCTTATAATACCGTAGCTGAAGTTGCTGATGCATTGAAAGCAAGTGTAATAGTTTTATTAGGCGTGGATGTTCCCTAATGATCAATTATTCACATGCTTCAAAGACCTAAACATGTCCATCTGTTGCTTCACTCTGATCCATTTGGCTTCAGAGCTGGGTGAGTTTCTGAGTGACATAGCTCTCTCCTCTGATGGGTGTCCTATAGCAGTAATTGAGGAATACATTATGCTGTTGATTTAACACCACCGTAAGGCTGTACCTGTTAGAACATTTATATAACTCCTTGGATAAATATAGGCATACGGGCATCATGGAGTGCACCCATTGCCATAAATGTCAAGCCTGATCAGTTCATGGCCTGCTGAGTACACATAATGTTATGGTCTCACTCTCTGTTCTTTTGTTAAATGCACCCCCACCCCTCCCAAATCCATGCATGCACACACACACACACGCTATCCTTTTGCATGTAGCTCAATTAAGGAACCAAACAAACCATACTTGGAAACTAGTGCTTCACAGTACATCAGTGAATATATGGATAGTGGTCGATTATCTGGAGAAAAATGTGTTATCAGACTCTTAACTGGCTCTTAGATCAGCTCAAATCTTTTGTATACAACTACCCTTGCACTTTATCTGTGTTGTTGCACTACAGCTGTTGCACAGGGTGAGTCAAGCAGAACAGTCAGCAGATCTACATGACTCTCCGTCGACCCAAGTTGTTTCTTTTTTGCGTCTCGCCACATGAAGCAAAGCTAGACCTAACTTTTGTTTCATGTGTGGCAACATGTCGACTTTATTTCTGCTGCATGTGTGCGCAAGTGGCGAGTCCCTCCAGTCCAGTTTCTGTAGTTGCTGTTGTATTTTTAAACACACAAATCCCTTTATGCACGCAGGTTAGGGATATTTTATGCAAATTCCTTTCACAACCAATCGTTTAGCTTAGCTTGGTCACTCTGGTAGGTGTCTCAAGCATGTTTCAAACCGACCTCCACGAGTAGCGTAATTCTGCCCAGGTCTCCTTCTTGCATTATAAGAAATGGCAGTTGAACCCCTCAGGACAGTCACACCCACCACACCCTTTTCTCCCCTCATTAGCTAATCACCACACCATGCATGGGTGTTTTTTTTCCATATCATTATGTAGCCTCTTATTTGGCTGATAAGGACATCACACGTGTCTTGACTTATATTACATTTTGTGTGTGTATTTGTGTGTGTGTGTGTGTGTGTGTGTGAGAGAGAGACTGATCTCTTTAGTAGATTGTCATCTCACACCAGGCAGCCATTTACAGTGGTGAAAACTAGGTCAGTCCCTTGGGAGCTCTGTGAAAACTTTGCTCTACTGACCCCCTTCTGTTCACTCATAACAATCTTACTGTATCTGCACCTATAGACTTAACGCTGTTACTCAGGTTTGCTGGCTGTGGTAAACTACAAAGGTCCTCTACAGGCCTGGATGGAGCCCCAAACTGTCGGAGCATCTGGCTCTTGTGCTTGTGTGTTTAAAACTGGCCAACTGTGGGGGAGGTTAGGAGAACCATTATGATAGTGTTTTAACATTGTGGGCTTTGGTAATCCTTTGGGTCTGTGTTTTGGTGGGATTTCAGGCTTAAAGACAGAGCAGAAGGGGATAGCTGTGATAGCTTCAGCTGCACAATGAGAACTGGGCTGGGATAAGTGATGCACAAACACACAAACCTACCATTGTAGAGTAAAGCTTAACAAGGGTGAAGAACAGAAAACTCTTTGAGAAGTTTCAGTTCCCTGTGCTTACAGTGACACCACTTCCCTCAGTGAGCGCTGTGTTACGGAGGTGGCGAGGCGCATGGTGTCAACGGTGTTAAAAAGTTGTGTTCACTCGTTAGCTAGGTAGGCCGCATTTTTGTTTTGCTCCTTTTGCAACTCTTGCCCTGGCGAGCAGCCCCAACTTTTCCTGCCTTCTCCTTTTCTGCCGTTTCCAATTGGCCGGTTGTGTGTTTGGCACGCTGCCATTGGTTAGTTCCTAATTTACTGCTCTGGCAGGGCCTGTAGCCTATATGAGGGAGAGAGGAGGAGCTGAAGGAGGAGATGACACGTGGTCTGCTGTTTACAGATTTTGCAGGGCAAGGGAGTGGTGCTACCTGTTACAACAGTTTAAATGAGTGAGTTGTGCTCAGAGGTGCTTACTTTCCTTTGTGCTCACATGCAGGAGGCCGTTCTGTTTGTTCTCTGCAAAAGTCAAACATTTTGTAATCAAGTATTTCTGCCTTTTTTAGTGTAACTTGAAAGTGGGTCATAACTGAATTGTTTTTGCTGCACCAGAGGCGTGATATTTACACAGGATAATTAGTTTTGATTATCTGATTGTTTTGTAGTGCAACAGGGCCACTGAGCTGCTGCTTTTTCATGCACTCTTTCAGAGAGAGCATGAGCTGTTGGGTTGGATCTGCGGCTTGGACATTTTCCCCTGTCCTCCCACTCCACGATGTCTGCATGTTCTGTAATCTATAGGGCCATAACTTTTCAGACTGGCATTTAGGCTTTGCAGAAGCGATCCTGAGTATTCATTACACCCTCAGAGATTCCTACTCTGCTTTCCAAATCTCCTACAGTCCGGTCATGTGACTAGTCGCGGCCCCAACACTGCCATATGTAGTCAGGTCCACTCTAGCTAGTATGGAGCGCGAGAAGACGGCAAAGAGGAGGAGGGAGAAAAAAAACTGGTGTCAGCATTACTCCACCATGTGTTCCCCTTTGCTCCCTTCCTCCTCCCATGGCTACAGTCACGCTCCACTCCCATTTGTTGTTGTGTCTCTTTCTCCATACCTAGAAGAAGCAAGCTGAACTTTGCAGACATTTTCCTAGACATTTCTCTTAACACAGAAGAATATTGTATTAAGTAACCTTGCCAAAATCATCTGATAGAGCTGAATGGCTGCTGAGTGTCACAAGAATGTGTGTATATTTGCGCATACGCTGCCATCTTCCTGAGTTATGTGTTGGGCGGTTGTGTGACCTTTGGCTTGACATGCAAAACACGTCCTTTACAAATGGCGGTGGATGTAGTACTACCAATAATATACCTCAGAATTTGATATATAGTCTCGGCTGTCATACGTTGGGGAGTGCCGTTTGGGCTATACACATTAGATATATGGAGTTACCACAGTGCAGCTAAATCTAGGCTGCAGAGAACCCAAACTGCTGCTACTCTTTCACTATATTGTTGCACCATCTGTGAATTACCACGTCCTCTAGTCATATCTCTTCAGATCAGGTGCCAACAGAAACATTGTCCTGTCTTATCACCAGAATACATCCCTTTTAAAGGCAGATTGGTGCCGCTAAACAAACCATATTCACCAGCTGTTGTTGTTCGCACATTTTCTGACTTGGTGTAATAAACTGGCTGAAGCTTGCCTACATACAACATTTACCTTGTTAGACTTACGGCTCCAGCTCTATGGTGCATTAGCAGTAGAACTATACCATAAAGCTTCATCCCACTGCAGTCTTTGAAACATTGTGTAGGAGGTTGTAAAAATAGCATAATTCTGAAAACAGCACACCAATATAGATGAGAAGGTACGCCTTTCTCTGACACCATCTGGGGTTACTTTTTCCTCAAGATTTCAGGTTATTTGGATATGGAACTACCATTAATCTCTAATAGAGATTTCTGTATTTCTACTTTATCCAATTAATATTTCCTGTTGTTTTTTTTTTTTTGATCCATTCCCGATTTGTAATATATTTTGTTTCTATAAATCATTTTTTCAACTGTATTCCTACAGAATGTACAGTAATGTCTCCACATATCTCCACAAGCACATATTTTTTGAAAGTATAATAGCAAAGGAGGTAAAGGAGACAAATCATTTTCCGTATCCACATGTTACCATAAAATAATTGGCCACATTATTAACTGTGATCAACCTTTCCATTTGTCCGATCACAGGGGCGTTCTCCTTTGACGACAACCAGGCGAATGCCGAGCATCCCTATAGTGACGACGACGGGCTGAATGAGGCGGAGGTCAACGGCAACTGGACGCCCCAGGAGAAAGCTCTCCATGAGGCACGGCTCAAAGCTAAAGCTAAGCGTCGCCTGCGCAAGTCCTCGTCCCGCAATTCCACCAGCGAGTCGATTTCTGAATCGGGGGAGTTGGCGGGGACCGATCCACACAGTCCCAAGGGTAAACTCAACGCCAACGACCGCAAGTCCAGGACTGGCAAAGGCCGGGGCCTACCCAAAAAAGGTAAATTTTGGAGCTACGTCAGTGTTGGCCCCAGCAAAGACCTGCAGTAAGCTTGTGCTCTTTGTTGGTCATGTCCCTCACATGTGGCCTCACATTTGTGTCACTTTGTGTCTCCCAGGTGGGGCGGGTGGTAAAGGAGTGTGGGGGGCTGCGGGGATGGTCTACGAAGTGGAGGAGCCAGACGTACGGGACCCCAACTATGATGAATCTGCTCAGGTGAGTGAGTGTGGGAGACTGTGGATTTAAAACTGATTGTACGTGAGTATGTGTTTGTTTACATGTTTATCTGGATGACTTGGGACTCAACCCTCACAATAACAGAGCTCAATAATAGTATAATGAGATCAGTCCATTAAATCCTTCTCGGAAAGCGGCTTTACGCACGCGCTCCCCTTATTCCTCCGATACACACTCTTGCAGGATTTCTCTGAAGCGGTTCCTTGCCATAGTTTGTCTGGAAAAAAAGTCAATTCAAGCTTTTCTGACTAGTAGCTATTGATATCCATGTTCATACCATATATTTTGCACAGAAGTACAGAGGCACAATGAATGTTTTCAGTTCATCCACAGACATATCCCACGTTTCATGTCCAGGAACTCTGTGCACCTCATCACACTGTTGTTCTGAAGTGGGCGATGGGATATAAGCTTTAACCAATTTGCAAACGCATTTGATTTTTTTTATAGTTAATATGGAAGAGGAAAATTCGTAGGGTGAAAATGATGAACAAAACGGTGATCGCAGTTATACAAAATAATTGCGGTTGGCTACAATCGCAATCACTCGATTATGAAATTATTGCAGCAGCCCCAGTCTTGTGGCAAACAAACACGCTGATGATGTTGGAGGAGCTGCGGCTGGGACACGCTGGATGTAAAAGAGGCTTCGCGCTCTGAACAAGCTGATTGTCCGCGTACAGACAACAAGCATATGCCTACCCGTCTTTCTGATGAATCACACAATGCATTGTCCTCTGTGTTGAAAGGAATGGTAGTGTCTTGGATAACATAATTAATTGTCCTCCCACTATCAAAGGGATGCTAATGGACAGCTGAATTTGATGCTGTATATTTGATTATAGCACTGGGAACAAATAGTTTTTAGAGCTTGTATTGAATTAGCCATGTAATCATGTTATCTGTTTGGTGATCCTAGATTCTTTTATGCCAAAGTCCATAGGAATTGGCCAAAGCACATTTACAGCGAGGCGTGTCAGATTATCTTTTCATCCAGATGGCTCTGTCCCATCACAATCGACAGTATTTTCAATCTTTAACCCCGTTATCAAGCAAGCGCTTGCTGCGTGTCACTGACTCGGACTGCAGAATGGGAATGGCGCTTCTGTCAAGGCAAGTGTCCCAGTTGATAACGGATTGGGAAAAACTCAGACAAGCCGGTGTCATTTGGCCTTGACCACTGTAGAAACGGCACTGAATTGGAATGATGGCAGTGTGGTAAAGAGTAACTAGGACAGGCTGGCACAGAAAAATACACACTGCACGTGTCCAGACAGTAGACTTTGAATCAGTGCCGGGGCAGGGGGGGGGGACCTAATGTTGGATTTCTAATGAGTGGTCTGGGTGGAGAAATGGTACAGGTCATCTTGTTCTTGGGAAAATGACAAAACTTAAAAATAAAACTTAAATTGAAGGTCAGTAGCCCTGCAGATGGAACTATAGCATCCTTACAAACCCATCCCTTTCCTCCTCTTTGACCCCTAGACAGAATAAACAATGAGCAGCGTGTGCGGAAGTGTTTCTTGGTACAGGTGCTTGATATCCTGCCATGTCTTTTGGCCATAAAGGTAGTGTTTTGGTTCTCTTCAATCGCCTGCTACAGTCTAGGATCACTTTGCATAACGAGGAGAAAACAGGAAAGTGAGTCAGCGTGGACTGCTGGCCTAAATCCTTCTCTATACTAATATTTTTTTCCTGTCCTATGAACTTGGGCTTTTTCAGAGGAGGTCAAAACAATAGAGCTCTGACTCCTCGCGCTCTAGATTCTGCAGCGCGCTAAGGAGGAAACCAGCTCTTCTCTCAAACGAGCCAAAACACTCATTCTCCTATTGTAGTTTGTAGGATCTCAAAGTGTTGTGTTCAATCAGTGCCAAGGCCATTCTTCCATCAGTGCTCGCCATTGTTCTCTCCATGTCTGGCAAAAACCTCACCTGAAAAGTGAGTTGGACCAGTTTCGGCTGGCACTGTTGACATTCACAAATGCAGACAGGAAACGTATGATCTTGAATCAGCCATCATTTAACATTCACAAATATATAAGGGACATACAATGGTCAGTAATTGATCAGGGCTATTAACTATTTCTGAACCAATTCTGAGTAAAATGTATTTGTGCTTGTCCACTCTGTACTCGATTGTGTTAGTTGGCCAAAATATTTTTAGCACATTCCTGCATTTGGGAAGCTCATATGGATTTTTAAATCGGCAACGTTTTGTATCAACCAATTGTATCAGCAGGACAGAACAGTGACTGATCGGTAACGTGGGCATTTTAGCTGAACTGGAGCGCTCAAACCTTGCTTGCATATTAATTTAGAGCTGTGACAATGTAAATTGAGTTTTCTGGTCATATGATGATGGTTGACAGCTCTAATCGATATTGATTATTCACAAAGCTCATGGTATTAGTAAGGGATAATAAACAAGATGATGATGATGATGATTAAAATTCAATTGACAGTGTGGAAATGAAGATGATGTGAGAAATGTTAAATATTTGTGTGAGGTTGAGGAATGTATATAGAATATTGGATAACTTTCAAGAAGTGTGTGTGTGTGTGTGTGTGTACATGCTCATGATCATGAGTGTCCATGTGCTTTGTGTATTGTCTGTAGATTTTTTTTGACTGTAATGCATTTGTTCTTTCAAAGGGGGACACAGTTTATGCAACAGTTGTGCCAGAGCTAGATGAGAAGGAACTGGAAAAAACGGTCAACCCAATTGTACAGGAGTACTTTGAGCATGGAGACACAAAAGAGGTCCAGGTAAATGATTTGGCATGAAGCAGGTAATGGAGAAGTCACATGTTCAGATCACTGGGTCAGTGCGGATATTTGCAGGACCCAGTAGTTCTGTACACATTTTCCAAGCTCAATGCATAATAAATGCATAATATGATTAACATTGTACATGGTCCCTTACAAATAAGTAAAACATTCCACATCATTATGTAACTTTAAATGTAAGGAAATGCACCATGGATTTCCAGGTCAACATCAATTAATCGGCTTCATAACTGCCTGCAAAAGGCATCCTTAATTTTCATTCGTTGTCATTTTTCAGATGTTGCTGAAGGAGCTGAACCTGGGCCCCAATAAGTTTGAGTTCTCCTCCCTGGCCGTGTCCCTGTCCCTCGAAGGCAAGGCCAGCCACAGAGAGCTGACCTCCCGCCTGCTGTCCGACCTGTCGGGCAAGGTGATGTCACAAGCTGACATGGCCCGTGCCTTTGACAAGATGCTCAAAGAGCTGCCAGACCTCATACTGGACACGCCGGAGGCTCCACAGGTAGACCTGATAAGCGGAGGGGAAAGTAGTGTCTAGATCCATTAAACATGATAAGGATTTATAACTTGTGTTCTACACATAAGGCTGGGGACGCACTACAGGACTGAACAGAGTCTCATTGGCAATTGTCATTGACCAGCTCATACTACAGGAGTGTCAAGACCTGCTAAGTCGGAAAAATCAAGCATGTGTGTAGTAATCATGATGGGTGCGCCTGGATCAGGAGGTAAAAGATTAAAGTCCTCAACACTCGCACACCACAAGATCATCTGTGTGGAGTGTCTAGAATGGACTAGGTCTGATCTTGCCAGTCAGTCTGGATGGCCAAATCGTGGCTATAATTGGTCTAAAAGTTGTGAACTGCGTCTCCGGCCTTGGATGTAACTCAAATTCAAAGAGTGCTTTCACATATTCAGAGCAGTTCCCTGGAAACGTTCCTGTAAGAGCCCTAAGAAAAGGTGTCCCATTAAGTGTGATCAAAGGATACATTACTTATTTGTGTCATAAATATATATTCTTTTAGTCTTAAGGACCACAAAATATGCATCAGCGGGATCATATTTAATGGTTGGCTCAGAAATGAAAGTGCTCTTAAAGGAAGTAATTTCATAAACAGTGTATGATTTTCAGTGTTTATTGAAAGGGCACACATTTAAAATATGGATTTCTGTGATCAGTGGATTAAAGAAGAACGAAGTAAACGGCAGCCAAATGCACTAAACCTGCCTGTTGGCATATTGCTTTATACATTGCCGTAAAAAAAAAAAAAAAAAAAAAATGTGATGTGGGAGCACACGCATGTTTTAAGGATATAATCAGTTTTCTCTCGTGTCTTTCAGATGTTGGGCCAGTTTATAGCCAGAGCCATAGCAGACCATGTCCTCTCCATGGCTTTCCTGGACCGCTACAAGGGCAAAGTGGACTGTGACCATGCCAGGTGAGCCCAGACTCAAAGTTAAAAATGTCAATAAGATGGCTGCTGATTGATGAAGAATTGATAAATCAGCCTTTAATGCAATTGCTATATGATTTGATTTAGGTTACGTTTCCTCAGGGTAAGGCAAGCTGAAATCTTCTTGTTTTCAGCTTGTTGATTTTACAATCGGGTAATCGTTTTAAGAATCTCCAGATAAGGAAGCGAGCGTTTCTCCCTGTCAGCAGGGGCAGCTGTTTATTTTCATTGACTTGTCAAATGACTGTTCCTTCTCCAGACCTGATTACCAGCGCTACAGGGAGGCTCTTTAGTTTCCCCTCCTTACTTTGAATTGAAAAAGCATCTCTTTCAAGATGAATAGCTTTCTTCATCTCCCATGTATCACACTGTAGGTTAACAGATAATGTTTACAATATAAAACTGTGTTTTACTGCTATCATTGGTTGTGTTGTACCTACATGCTGAAAAGACTTCACATGATTCCATTTTTGTGCGTGTTTGTTACACTGTGGTTATGGTCTTTCTCCAGAGCGGCTTTAGACCGCGCTGCAGTGCTGCTGTCCATGAAGAGAGAGATAGTTCGACTAGATAATGTGTGGGGCGTGGGTGGAGGCCTTAGACCTGTCAAACATCTCATTAAAGAGGTAAGCTCTGGCCATTAAACTACAATAAACAATGATAAATAATTGAATGCACAATTGCTTGTTTTGTGTCTTTGCATATTCAGAAATCATGTTTTTTTAATGTTGTGATCCACAACTTATATTTGGATAATAATCTTTCAACACCTGAGATCGAACTGTTTGTATCGACTAGCTCTGCTACTCTGCTGCTCTTATGTAACGTGAACAGAAGGCAGAAGTGCATGCTGGGTGAAGAGCCACAGGCCAGCCCTCTGCTCTCTTGCTGTGTCAGCAGAACACTTTTCTCCCTCGAGAAGGTGGATTTGCAAAACCGAGGGCAAAGGAGGAGCAGACACTGATACACACACACACACACACACACACACACACACACACACACACACCCTAACCTCAAACTGAAACATGCACTGCAAACACACACGCTGTTCATGCACACACATGCACACACACCCCACAAGCCCTCCTCTTTCTGTGTGTATCTTTGGAATTATTGTTCCTTGATCTAGAAGGATTCTCTGGAATTTGCATGTTAATGTGGGCGTGCATAGGTGCGTAGGAGTTTCCAAGTGTACATGTTGTAAAATTGCAAGTTATGCAACATTTAAGCAATTGTGTGTGTGTGTGTGTGTGTGTGTGTGTGTGAGTTTAGGAATGGGAGTGTGATCTATCACTCCGCCCTCAGTCCTAGAGCGTTGCATAACCCTCAGTAGCCCTGAGACTCCTGTCCAGTTTTGATTTCCTGCCTGGTCGTGTCCGGCCCGGGGCAGAACAGAGTGGGCTTCACTGGGCTGCAGCCGGCACAAGGCCTCTTTCACCAGCCGCTCCTCTCTCGCTCTTCTTTCCGATCCACTCTTTTGTCCTCTCATTTGCCCTCTTCTAATCCGTTTTAGTTGAGTTGCTCAGCCTCTTCTTCCATTCCTCTGACACCGTCTTGTCTGTCCGCTCTACATTCCCTGCTGTTATCTGTTGTTCTGGGTTCAGTGCATTCACTTAATGCGCTGAATTGAAGTCAAAGCAGGAGTTGAGAGAGCAGATGACCACAAAATTCCCCTGGCTCGGCGTGTTAGACAAAGAGTCAACTCTAAGCTGTTGGTCCAGCATGGCGGATTTTGAACTTGTTGCATCAATCATACTCCACTGGAAGCTCAAGTGGTATGACTAATTGTGCCATAAATAATTTTAAGCGAAGCGGTGGCTGTTGATGTCCACTCCACTCAGCAGTGGGAGTGACATAACCAAGCAGTAGCACCAAATTAGATAGAGATTGCTCCATTCGTACAGGGCTGCAAAGAGGAAAAAAATTCATATTCTTATTACTGACTGCAAGTTGTCAGGTACATCAGACCGGCTTGCCAGATTTTGTTTTCTTTCCAAGGAAATCAGGTTAGAGCCAGAGAGAATCTTTTATTGAGTTAATTGAAATTATACCATGGCTCTGCCTCAAAAAAAGCAAATTCTCATTGAGTAGTTTAGAATTTGCATTATTATTGACAGCTTGATGAGATTCTCATGAGGGAAGGATGCTTTGAGCCATTATGGACCTCTATATGTTCAACTCTTCCCACCTTCAAAACAAAGCTACAATGTAAGCTGTTGTCTTCACCAGTAAAATATTTTATATAATATATAATGTGACACTGATGCATACAGGTTAGTTTGCAGTGCCTTGCTCAAGGGCATGTTAATGGTAATCGTTTGAAGGAGGGGATTTGTGAAACTGTCTCTTTTTTTTTAATATTGAATGATGGGCATCGGGTAAAAAAATACAACATGGATATATAATATTTTACAATAAACTCTATTAGTTTATACAGTATATATATATTATGGAAGGATGGAACTTTGTTTTGTCCAAATCACAAATCTGTATGTACAGTATGCATGTTTCCTGACCCTCACACCCCCTGTAGACACATACGCAGCAGCAGAGCTTGTTTCTTGGAAAGTAAATAAATCTTCATGCTTTATCGACCCCCAGCTGAGGTGTGTGTGTGTGTGTGTGTGTGTGTGTGACATGTGCACCTGTGCCTGTCTGTCCATCCTGTACATTGCTCCTAGCAAATTCCAGAGGAGATTGCATTTGACAGGCTTTATAAGCAGCCAACCCCCCCCTACACACACACACACACGCACACGACAAAAAGTCTTGTTTTGCTCCAACTTACAGTGTGTTTTGTGCAGTTTGCACACATCAAAGTTAATAATGTCTGTGTAAAAACATGGAAATCCCATATTAAAAAAAGGAATACTGTAGAATTAAGGGTCCTGATCTCATCAGTTTGTCCACTGACTGAACTGAAAGATATGGTGTGATTTACTGTACGTGTCCATTTTATCGGCCCTACTGGCTGTCTAAAGTCAGATGTCTTTAACGTTTGCCAAAGCCAAATGACAACTGGCAGTCAGCTTCCTTCCTCACACGTCAGGTTATTTACATCATGTGATCGTGTTTGTTTGTTTGTCTTTGTTCCAGATGAACCTCCTGCTGAAGGAGTACCTGATATCAGGAGAGGTGTCCGAGGCAGAACACTGTCTGCGGGACCTGGAAGTCCCCCACTTCCACCATGAGCTGGTCTATGAGGTATATGAAGATTTATAGAGATTTATAAAAGATTTATTTAAAGACGGTGCCTAGTGAATTAACAGACCAAAACTTAAAATAATCTTTGATATCTTTTTAATGGCTGCCGTTACTGTGAGAAGGTTTTTGTTTTATGCCAAGGATTGTGTGTGTGTGTGTGTGTGGCAGGGCTGTTCTCTCATTTGCATAACATGTATTGAGAAAGCTTGCAGTCATGATCAATTCCAAAAAACAGAGGCACATTGCGTAACGTGAGCTGTCAGTATGCTCCATACAAAAACAAATTGAATTCCTCAGTGAGATTTTGATTAACATGGGTGTTACTGAAAATTTTAATTATGATTGGGATGCATCTAATTCGACACCATTTCTTTTTCGATCATTTTTTTTTATTGAAAGCAAATTTAATTATTTGATAAGATATTTTCTGTTAAACATTTGCATGTATGGTTTTCTAAATTGAAACAGAGCATACTCAGTTGGGCCCCGAATCTCCCTGTGTACAGATGCACAGTCAGACCTTCAGACGGAGCGTTTGACTGTCACATACTTTAGATTGAGGACAAAAGGTGATGGGGCATAAAGCAAGACAAAGACACTTAACGTTCCTTCAATGAAATACTGTATATATAAAAACTGTATATTTTTAGAGATGGAACTGAAAACTAACTTTATAATTTTGTATTAAATGATAATGTGTTATTACTCTCATTATGTTATAGTAGTAACATATCTGTATAGTGCCTAGTAGTATAGTGTTTTGTTTGATGGAGGCTGACATGAGTTGTCATCCCTTTGTCTTCAGTGATTTACCGAGTGGTTGCTGAACTGTGTATTTGTCACAGCGTAGTGCTGTTTCTGCTACATACTGTGCCTCAGGAAGTATTCGACCACCTTAACTTTTTCTGCATTTTGTAGTGTTAAAGCCTGAATTAAAAATTGATTAAATTAGGATTATTTGTCACTGGTCTACACACAGTAACCATTAATGTCATAAAGGATGTCTTTTAATTAAAATTTTTCTACAAATTGAAAAAGAAAAGCTGAAATGTTTTGAGTCGACAAGAATTAAACCCCTTTGTCTTGGGTCAAGACAGCAAACCATTGCCGTCAAGCTCATCTGCACCTCCATCCATCAATCATAGATATTTACCGCCCTACACATGTTCCTTAAATAAAAAAGAGAACTGTAACAGATACTGTGAACAAATTCCTGTTTCTTTACCTTATGTTGTCCCTTGAGTATACAGCTGTATTCTGCCATAATGTCTGATGGCAAACAGCTCTCAGGAAATTGCAAACGCTGCCACCATGTGGCGAAATGCGCATCTTAAGCATCTCTAAAAAGTCACATTTTGATCGGGGCCTTATTCACTTAACTATAAAACTTAACTATAAAATAACAAATGAATATGACCTTTTCTGTAAGAGGAAAGCTTCTGGTGGTATTGATATTGGACGTGTTAATTAGATGATGGCACATGGTGCAGCACCTCTTCTCTCTCTTCTCATACATCACTGTGGTTCTTCAGGCTGTAGTGATGGTGCTGGAGTCCAAAGGAGACACGGCCATCCATATGATGGTGAAGCTGCTGCAGGCCTTCTGGAAGACGGGCCTCATCACTGTGGATCAGATGAACAGGGTCAGTCCCTTTTTATGTCAAGTGCTAGTTGCTATGAATTAATTAATTGTCCAGTGTAGGTTTATTATAAAAATTAATATGTATTTAGCCTTGAAGTGATGACATCTCCCATTTTTGTGCACCGTTTCTGGTGCAGGGTTTCCAGCGTGTGTACGACGAACTCCCTGAAATCAACCTTGATGTGCCACATGCCCACTCCATCATGGAGACCTTTGTGGATCTGTGCTACCAGGAGTCTGTCATCACCAAACAGCTGAGGGATGCCTGTCCCTCCAGGTTAGTTGGGAAGCGGATACTGAAAGTTGCATATCATAACTGTTGATGGTAAACAGATATTCAAATGTCTTTTATTAGACGATAACAAGTGGATCATGGCTACGCTTCACGTCTTTTTCAGACATGTACAATCCAGAATAGACCCGCCTGTCGTAAAAACGGATTGTTGTATTCCAGTGCATTTGCCCCTTTGTGTGCAGTAGTAGGATAGTTAATGAAAAATAGCAGCGTGTTTGCTTGTTTTGCTTATTTCCCAGAGTGACTTTTCTGTCTTACATAATCCCTCTAAGTTTCTACATCCGTCATCACAGAAATGGTTATGTACCATTTGTTCCCTGCTTTCCTGGAGCCATTCACTACTGTTAAACAACCGTTGTTTAGGGAAGCTGCACGGTGTGCATGTTTTCTTTCAGCTTTACTTCATAAGGCTAATGTGAAGGCCCAGTTTCAATGATAAGGTCATTCTCTTTCTTATGAAGTCCAGACTTTTCAAAATGATGTGCACATTCAGAAATCCCTAATTGGATGAGAGGTGCAGATACAATTTCCTGAGATAACTTGCTCACATGTTTTCAGTTTTTGGCTAACATCCTTTTAAAGTCAGATCCAAAACTGTCAACCGTGACATATTTCAAGTCTCCCAGAAGGAACAGTGCTTTTCTACCAGAAACTAGTCCCCAAATGATTGCATACAATAAATAAATGTATGTAATGTATTAAATGCAAGCTAGGTTCACAATTCTGTTCCACATAACTGATGGTGTCTAGACTATATTTTTCTTGGAATTGACAGTTTAAAAAAAAAAAATTGCGCTAAACTAAGGGGCATCTACAAAATCTTCCAAATGCTTGCCTTGCATGGGGAAATGGTCAAATGAAATATAAAATATGTGGACATTGTGATTAAAGGGCCAAACACCCCAAAACATTGGTATTTTCTTTACTACCTGCCACGTTTACCACTATTGATACATTGCAGTATCATTCCTGTAGCATGCCTCTCAAACTCTTCTGTTTTTCTCCACTAGAGGGCGAAAGCGTTTTGTGAGCGAGGGAGATGGAGGAGTGATCAAGAACTAATCCAGAGGAAGAGGAGGAGGAGGAGGAGGAGGAGAGGGGGGGGGGGGGGGGTCTACAGGTTCTTACACCCTTTCTCTGCTCCAGCCTGTTGTCCTCAAACTGGGCAGGCCGGCGGTCTAGCTTCCCTTGCTCTTCTCCTGATTACGTCGTCATTACACACACACCAACGTTGACGTTCGGTGAAAGTAGACTGAAGAGAGGCCCGGGTGCTCCGTTCCCTTCATCTGGTTTTCACTCTTTTTTTTTTTTTTCTTTTTTTTTCTTTTGACATTTTTGTAAGAATTTTCTTTATTTCTGGGGTTGATTCACCCCCTCTTGCCTCAGTCTTTGTACTTATCCATCAAGAATGATTTGAGTCGAAGCTTGAGAAGAAAGGCAGGCGGTCATTGGGTTCTATGGGAGATGGGGTGTTACGTGCTTTTGCCTCCTGCTGTGCTACATCTTTTGCTCTGTCCCTCTGTTTCCCCCCCCCATATATTGCGCTATAAAAGAGAAAGCACTTATCAAAAGAAAAGACACAGCATACTGTATTGTCAGCAAGCGCTTAGTAAAGTAGATCAATAACCAGGATCTATGCATTTTATTTTCTGCCACAAATGTTTTTGTAATTTCATTTCAAGGAAAAAAATACCGTTCTATAGCAGTTCTATTGGTCCGTTTTTATGTACAGTTTATTTTTTTTTCTGTCCTCCTTTTTTTTCCTTTTGCAAATTGTTCACTTTGTAAAGCACAGCAGTCAAAGCAAGAGAAGTTTGGGTACTGTTTGGGTGTTCATATGAAACATTGATTAGGGCATGTATGTTTTGAAAGCCCTCTCCCTTCTCTGAGAGTAAGAATTAATTGGGGTTAGTGCTTCTAAAAAATCATAATAAGAGAACAATCTCTCAAGCATTCTGATTTTGCTTGAATCTTTAGCAGGCACATTAGTGGAAACACTGCCACACACTCATCAATGGAATCTGGATAACGTAACCTTAAAATACGATAAACCCAAACCTGGTGTAGAAAGCAGAATCAATCTAGAAATGAATAGTCTCTAAACAAGGAGTTTGTTTAATGTGTCTGTGAAATTGCTACCCCCAATTCTTATCTTACAACAGAGAAAATGTTAATGTATGTTCAGACTTTTCTGCCACTGTTTGTGACGATGAGTTTTACATATTGACCAAAGTAAGGGATGTTGGTTAAGAACATATTGCATTGATTAAAAAAAAGGCAACAAAAGGAAGTGTCTATTCTTTGTTTATGCCAGCAGTATTGGAAATGGGGGGTGGAAGGGAACCAGGAAGGCACAGTGGAGATACATGCCATCAATCACAGCTGTTGGTTTAAAGTCATCAGCTGTGATCCTTCATGTATGTTTTATTTCATCATTGTCTATCATTCGCCTTCACCTGTACCTCCTCTCTCAGTTTCTCTCATTTCCCATCTTTCTCTGGCTTTTTATAGTTGGAGCAGGTGTGAAAATGTCATGTTGTTGACAATTGATGCCTGTAAAAATGAGAAGCAGCTTGAGGCCAAAGTTTCACTGTTGTATTTTTCTCAAGAATATAGGCCCTGACCCCTGACCCCATTTTATGGTACATGGGATACCTGGCTATGTGTCTTAATAGCACAGCTGTATTATGCCTACAGTGTAAATAACTGGTTTAGGGAAATTCTGTTAAAACACTTGAGTTTTGTAACATTTAATGTTTCAGAACAGGTATAACCCCACAGGACACATTCATACATGCATGCAACTGTCATGTGGATACATCTTAAATAGAGGCAAATGTTTATTTTTTTGTACATATATTCCTACAGAGTCATCTTTTTACTATCGACAGAACACGTTCAGTGAAACAAGTTTATTTTTGATTAGCAAACTGTTCACAGCTCCCTGCCTTGCACAAGAATCTCATCTTGACAGTATATTTCAATAAAATTCCATATTTCCCTCTACAGTGTCACATTTGCATTTTTCCCATCTTGCACATTCGTAACAGGGTGGTTTTAGCTTGCAATAAAATCATTTTGAATTATAAAAAAAAAAAAAACAAGGAACAGAGTAGTTCATGACACACACACACATACTCACACTCATTCGGAGTACACGTCAGTGCAAACGGGTAGTAACCAGGAAGTGGCTAGTAAGAGTAAGCTAGCAACGGATAATGAGCAGCTGAGACTCTGGTATTTTGACAGGTTAGTAACCACCTCACTCTTCCAAAATAAGATTTTTCAATGAACATTTATTAACTGTAACTTCGTCCAACAGTACTGTAGCTGTAGACCAATTTAACCCACATTACACATTGTGACAGCCGTCCGCACAGCCAGTCGGCTTAGCTAAAAACTAGCATGACGGCACCACTAGCGTGCAGGCAACGTTGCAATGCCGCCGAGGCGTAGTAGTAGTAGCGAATGAACTAACGTGTACTAAAACAGGTGTCTTTTTTGCTGTATTTAAGGGAGTCGTATTTGGGTGACACATTACACATAGATTGAGGTTGCATTTTAAATATCGGCACATTACACGCGATCACAAGGCACGGCCAGCCTGTTTTACCATGCAAGGTTAGCTGGACTGCCTCCTTGCTCTAGCTGACGTTAACTTAACGTTGCAGGACACACCACCTGCCGTTTGGGTTTAATCTCCCACAACACGAGTGCGAATTCGTGAAATAGTTGATTGATAAATGTGTGCATAATACTGTTTGAAGCAAACAACACATTTGCCGTTTCGTTCCCTTGACATTAACGTCCAGAAGCTAGACTATTGGCTTGACTGTTAAACATTCAATCCAAAACCTCTCTCCTCCTGTTCTCCAGCTCCAGCAGGGCAGGATGGGCAGGCAGAGGAAGAGGGTGGTGACCGGTGAAGCTGCTCCCCCTCCAAGGAAAGATGAGAAGCCCACTGCATTTCACCGCAAGGAGAAGAAAAAGAAAGTTGACATTGGCAAAGTCTTCATCAACATTTCCATCGGTCTTTGCATATTCAGCCTCATTTGGTTCTTTTATGCCCTGTACATGCGGTCCACCCTTGCTAAACGGGTGGTGACTCTGCATCCTTCACCCTGTGTCCTTGATGCCAATAGCACCAATGCGAAGGTATCGCCTGAGAGGTTCTGGGGTTCATACAGGCCTCAGGTCTACTTTGGCATGAAGACCAGGAGTCCCAGATCAGTTGTGACAGGTAGCCTGGCACTATTTTTTCTCCCTTCTTTTGCAGTCAGACTTGTGTTGCTAAGCAATTTGTCCTGGGATTGTTAACATTTTATTGATTACTAACAAGATATTTACTTTATTGTTATATCCCAAATCTCAAATGGTAAATTTGATTAGATTGGGAACGGCAGGAATTGAGCACAGGCACTAGTCAAATGCTGGTAAACTTAGGCATCAGCTTGTGGGTTTGTTTACCCTGTCAACCACCGATAATTAAGCAGCCCTATTCTTTTTAGAATCGGTTGTTGGCTGGTAAAATAGAGCTTGGCCAATTTTGGAACTTGGGCCATTGGAACCTGTAGCCAATAAAGTTAGGTTTCCTACATGACTGGGAGCCCATAGTCAAATAGTACTCTATGGGATATCATTTGACAGCTATGCACATTTCTGCATCCTCTGTGCTATACAACCAAATTTATTTACGTCTCTTATGCCTAGGTTTGATGTGGATGCGTCAGTTTTCCGACATCGACGTGAACCTGAGGCACACTTGTGAGCAGGGTGACCGTTTGCCAGGCTACAGCTGGCTGATGCATGATGGGCTCACCTTTGGCGTGCAGGAAGTCCGGGACAATGACTTCACCCTGACCACGGAGTTTGTCAAGAGGATGGGTGGGGACCATGGAGGAGACTGGACCTGGAGGATCACTGCCAAACAGCATGTGAGGACAGAGGATAAGGCTTTATTTAGACTCATGTGCAGATGTTGATGTCCCCTTGACCCCCGAGTGAGGACAGATTTCACCCATTTCTGACCAATTAATAAATCCCACATAATTTAAATTTATATTTTTATTATACTTTACTATACTTTTTATATAGCAGTTGATGCCCCAAACAATTTCCATTTTTGCCAAGCCATAGCAGTTCATGGTTGTATTTAGTTTTCTGTCTCTAACACTGAATATTATTCTGTTTCCTTGTGTTTGTTTGCCCACCAGAGTTCTGCCCCTCACGCGCCAGTCGTCTCCCTGATGTTCTACGCAGCAGCAGATACTCAAGGTTCCCTGGAGGCCCATGTGGAGGAAAGAAACCGCCTGGGGTCCATCACAGGGTTCTCCGAAGAGCTTGGAAACTTCAAGATCACCTTCCGCAAACCTGTCACTGGGGAGTTGTCCAGTGTTAAATATGCCAGGTAATTGAATACATGATAAAATGGTAAGACCATGAGGGAATATAGAGCAGCAGCTTCGAAAGAGAGTGATTGTGGTAGTTGTTAATGATAAGTGGACAAGGAAACTCTGGAGGGAACAGTATTCAGAGCGGATGCCAGTGCCTCAGACAGTTTTATCAAGATTAAAGATGAGCAGCAAAAAAATCTGACAATAAGAATTGCCAATGACTATTGGCAAGACTGGGTAACTGTGAATAACTCTTCAAATGAACACAATATGGTAGAAAAGTGCACTATTGCTTTAATTAATCCGATCAAGCAATAAATGAAATTAGCAAAGGCAATATGTAGAAAAAGCTTGAGGATACAGTCACACTTCTGTAGCAACGATGACTGTAAGTTTCTTAAAGCTTTGATATATTATTGGAGGGCAGTGTCTAGAAAACAGAAGTTTGAGAAACCACAGATAGCCTAACCTTTTGCATTTGGGCCCCCACCTTCTCCTTAAACAGATCAGCTGCCATTAAATAAGTAAATCCAACATGAGAAAGAAGAGATCAGAAGAAAACAGTCATTACATAAATTTTTAATAGAAAGTGGATCAAGACTCTGCCAGCAACATTCAGAGGGAGCACCAATATTTCACAGTTTCATGAAGGCCAGAGAGGACCAAAGTAGCAAAATAGAAAGGTATGCCCTCATATGAATTATAAGAATTGTATGAATTGTGATTGATAAGTAGGGAGATGGATGATATGCGCCATAATAAGGCTGCAGTTTAACTAGGAATCTGCGGTACAGGTTTGATTTTATTGATGCCTTGTGTGACCAATTGCTGTTTAACCTCTGAGTCTCCAGTACAGCGTGAGTGACAGAGAAGAGGCTTACACCAGGCCCAGCTTGCATCTCACTATACATAACGTTAAGACTTAATAAGCATAGCTAGTGCAGTTAAGGTTACTTATGGTAGTGTCTGACCTCTTATGTAAGTTTTGTTTGACTGCTACGGCAGCAGAGACAGCATGAGAAGAACAGACACTGAATGTGCAGGGTGGTTGACAATTGTTTCTCATCTTTTCAGCTATAACTATCTTCAGACTGTTACTCCCGGCTTGGAGAAGCTGACTGACATTGTGAAGAACAGTCTCAACCGCAGGTTTGTCTACAGTCCTCCTTCTGGTGAGAAGAGGCATTACATTGCTGTAGACACCTACAAGCCTCCCCACCACCAACACCAACAGAAACCTGCTGACACCAGGAAAGAGAGTGACTTTGTGGTTCACCAGGTGACTGTCCAGACGCCTTTCCAGATCGAAGTTCTGTTTGAGTCTGGAAGCTTCCGCAGCCGCCCCAACCAACTGGTGGGGACGACCATGACCGAGGAGCTGGAGAAGAGGAAAGCTGCGTTTGATGCTAAGTTCGAGAAGACTTTTGGCCTTGAGAGCAAAGGTTTTAGCCAGCCACATGTCAAGTTTAGCAAGGCAGCACTCAGCAACATGTTGGGTGGAATGGGCTACTTTTATGGCCAGTCGGTGGTCCAGTCGCTCTACAATGAATACCCGCTCCTGTACCCTGAAGGCGCATTATTTACTGCCGTTCCATCACGCTCTTTCTTCCCTAGAGGATTCCTTTGGGACGAGGGGTTTCACCAGCTGCTGCTGAGCAAGTGGGACCCCCAGGTGACACGGGAGGCCACTGCCCATTGGCTAGACCTTATGAATATGGAGGGCTGGATCCCCCGTGAGCAGATCCTCGGAGATGAGGCTCGCAGTAAAGTCCCAGCAGAGTTTGTAGTCCAGCGGAATGAGAACGCCAACCCACCCACTCTCTTCTTGGCTCTTCAGGAACTTATTGAACAGCTCCCTTCAAATCCGGGCACGGCAGCATCTCAACCGACATTGCCTTTCCTCCGACGGCTCTTCCCCAGACTCAAAACCTGGTTTGAATGGTACAACACCACACAGTCAGGGCCCCTACCCAACTCTTACCGCTGGCGTGGACGTGACAAGGACACCAATTTGTTCCTCAATCCCAAAACCTTGACGTCTGGGCTGGATGACTACCCACGGGCCTCACACCCCTCAGCAGATGAGCGCCACGTGGATTTGCACTGCTGGATGGCATTGGCCTCAGGCATCATGGCTAGTATAGCACGGCACCTAGGTGAGCCCCATCAGGAGTATGAGCACACCCACCAGGTGCTCACTGACAACAATCTGCTGAACGAGCTCCACTGGTCAGAACAACTCCGTGCTTTCAGTGACTTTGGCAACCACACCCAGTCTGTGTCCTTGCAGCAGGAGAAGGTATATGTCCCTCCTGGGCAGCCGCGCCATCAGTTCCCTGTGGCACGCCTCGTGCGCTCTGTCCGCCGGGCCCCCAAGCTACAGTATGTTAACGCTCTAGGTTATGTTAGCTTGTTCCCCTTCCTACTGCACATCCTCAAGCCTGACTCACCCAAACTAGAGCATATCTTTCGAGACATGAGAGACTCCGATAAGCTGTGGACACCGTACGGCCTGCGCTCACTCTCCAGGGCCGATCCCCTGTATATGAAGCGAAACACAGAGCACGATGCCCCCTACTGGAGGGGACCAGTATGGATCAACATCAACTTTTTGGCAGTCAGAGCCCTGCACCACTACGGCAACACCGAAGGGCCATATCAGGAGAAGGCAGCTGCCCTTTACCAGGAACTCAGGACTAATGTTATCAACAATGTTTACAGACAATATGCTGAGACAGGGTATATCTGGGAACAGTACAGTGACAGCACTGGCAGGGGCCAAGGAAGCCACCCCTTCACTGGCTGGTCAGCCCTGACAGTATTAATGATGGCCGAACAGTACTGATTCTATAGATCTCATCTCAAGTCCTCTAAGATATTGGCCCTCATTTATCACACCATCATCGAAACAACAGCATGGTTAAGTGTTAAACTGCTTGTGGGAAACATGCCTTGTCTTATTGATGAGACTTTCCTACCCATTGATATAAGCACAAGGTCCAATGGAAAAAGCATGTTCTCAAGAACACAATGACACAGCCACATTTAGCAGTGCCCTTTAATGAAATCTACAGGTTTCATGCAGGTATCCTATCACTTAATTTATTTGTATGTATGTGTGAAGGATGATTGCATACAAGTTTATAGAGAGGTGCGTGTACCATCTCTTTGCTGTGTGTGGAGCCGAGCGCTGTCTAATGCTTCAGCTAAATTTGTCATTAATGCATATCAGGAGAACACTTACCATATTGTATCCCTCAAAAATAAACTGTTTGAAAGAAAGTTATGGCATCATTCCTTTTTTTGAAGGAATAAAATAATAGACTAGTAGTTACAGTATTGGTGATTATAGATTGAAATTGTCAAAGATCAGTAATGCACACAAAGCAAGGCATATTTTTTAATTTGTATTTCCATAACATGCAGAAAACCACTGGTCCACCTCTCCAAAGGAGGTTACATGCTTTCACACTAGATGCGAGGATGATGTTACATGTACAACTGTGATCAAATTTATAGCAATTTTCCAGGAGAATGGGCGCAAATGAGTGGGTTGTGCATTCACTTGACAAATGAGGGCCATTGTCTTCAATAGTGCCATTTTTGTCTTCATGCTATAATATGTCTTCAATTCTCTGCTGTCTTAATGATTGGTCATTTTGAATTTAAACTGTTTGGTCCCAGTCCTTCAAACACATAGGTCTATACAGTGTTGCTCAGCTTTTATAATGTTTTGCGCCTCTAAAAGCAGCAGTATTTTGTATATTCAACCTGTGGTTTGACTGGCAGGGAACATCATGAAATTTGACTGTGGCATTGTTTTTGTTTTGTTAAACAATAAATGATTTAAAAATCTTACTTTTCTGTTGTACTGTAACTTGTTTGTAATGTTGGTATGTTGCCTCCTCTGAGGGAAATCAGTTCAATATTTATTGAATCTAAGCATGTATCTACAATCATGCTTGGAAAGCAGGAGACAGAAAAATACATCCTACCTCTCTCCTTAGTTCTTAGTTTAATTTGTTTCCTAGCACTTCTCTATGGGCACAGGGACATTGACAGGGCATTATGGCTTATTCATATTGGGTGCTTGTAATTGGTCTTAGAATTTCAGCTTATTCTCGTTGCACTCATGTAAGTCTCTCTGGATGAGAGCATCAGCTAAATGCCTCAAATGTAAAAAAAAAAAATCAGGCCTCTCAATAATCTTTCTTTGCAAAGAGAATCAGTCCATGCCCAAAAATTGCATAATGAGAAAAAGTCTGGCACTGACTGGAACCACAACTGACTTTATCTGAAGCAAGATACCGTAACTGACTCATTGGCAAAATATCCAGAAGTACATAAATGTATTTTATTAACTGCACAATTGTTGGACTCTCAGTGATACATGTAATAAAACGTATTTTAAATGCCCGTCAGGCTGTGCAGGCAGTTTTTGAATGTGTGCACATGTGTGTCTCATGTTTTGGGTAAGCTTTCAACTTAATAATAGCAATCAAAATACTCAATTCCCGAGGTTTTTGGATTTGTGAGGTTTTACTCGTTGAGAATAGATTAAATCCCACCAGGGCCTTTTTTTTTCTTTTGCCGCTATCATCTTTCCTATATTCCAAAAAATGCCTGGGAATGTGGAATGGCTTCCAAAAAATGTGTTTAAGGTTAAGAGATGTATAATATTTAATGCTTTGATGGACGTTATACAGTGGAGAGTGGGAGGAAGAATAAGGAAAAGGTCTGGGCATGGCATTCATCGGGATGTCATGAGTTAAATTCTGACTCACAATATCATCAGTACATGGTAGATACATTTGCTTTCAACATTGTTTACTGCTTCTTAGTTTCCAGTTATTGACATACAATGTACATATAGTATTAGATTGTACTGTATGTGCTTATTTAACCATTGAAAATACAGGACGTTTTTATTCATCTTGTGGTTAATACTCCTCAGGTGTTCAGCAGAGATGTCAGCACTCTTCTGTCAGTCAAAGCAGACCGTAGCTTCACCACACTGTGACCTTAAGTACAGCAGCCCGATCCTCTTCCTTTTGTCAGACGGCACATTTGAAGGCCACTAGCTGACGTCAATCTGCTGCTAGTTATTTCTTTTACCTGCATGGTTTCCATGGAGCGCAGTTGTTGTGAGGGCTTGGTGCTTAATTAGATAACATCAAAAGGCATGGGAGTACACGGATGGCAAATTCTTTTCACTTGTTGATATATACTGGCATACATTCACACACCGGGGCATACAGTAGCAATGTTCTTATTAATACTTTGACACTAAATAAAAAACGTCTGGGTGGTGAGAGCACTGATGTTGGCTCTCAGTGTGTGTGCACGATCACTGGGTTCCAACCCCTTGTCTTTTATGAATCCTTTGAATAGGCTAGATGTGCAGTTGTGTCGTTGAAGGCTTCGGATGGTGCAGTAAGGTTGCATGGCTAAAAATAGTGCTTCTATCAGTAAGCAGAGCAGCAGTCAGGCTGTGAAGCCACAGATTGGCAGTTTCACTACATTTATCAGAAGCTATGGTCAAGACTGTTACTGTATTCATCAAGATGGCGGATATTGGAAATTATTAATAGCATCTGGCATCTTGCACGGACTGTGTAAGTAAATTCCTGAAAAAATCAGCGCGCTTATTTCAAGGTGTAAAGCATATCTTTGCGCATGTTTCTCTCAGAAACTTTGCCAGACATTTGTTTAACTGAACTGTGGTGAGTTTAGATCTCTGAAGCTATTTACCAGTGGATGATGTATCAATGTGCAATCATTGCCTTTGGGCTTAGTCGTGGGAGACACAAGCTCATCACTTGACCCTTTGACCTGTTAACGCAAAGCGCACTATCAAGGGATTTGGACACAGATGAGCCATATCCTCTGCCTTTTGCTGTTTCTCTCAGAGGAAATGGATTCCACATCCCCTCAATGCAACTACAGTCAAAAAATGCATTTATTCCTTTGAAGAGTGCGGACAATCTGTGTGACTAAAGCACTCACTGCGCAATCCATCCCCCTCACCCAGGACCCTTTTCTCACAGTGAAATGGGATAATAGCCAAACAGCATCAGAGCTAACTAATGTGACTGCATAATAAACAGATGAGTCAGGGGAGTATTCATTTGCATATTATCTCAACCTTATCAGAGCTTCGATATATAGAATATTTTGTGACTGTCCAGTGCCAATTAATTGGGCAGTGAGTGCAGGGAATACACAGTGAATACAGTGAATACAGTGTCCAAATGGCCACTGCTCAATATTGAAATAAAGAGGGTGGAAATCTCAGCAGAGTAATCATAAAGTTGTCTAATATTGCTGGAAATAGCCCCCACTAGCACCGAGTGCTCTGTGGAATGTAATTACTGGGAACTTATGCTAGAGGGAGCTAATTAATAAGGCATTTGTGAGTGGAAAAGAGCCTTTTTGAATACAGCTCAGCTATCATTTTACTTACAATAGAGAGCTGCTGAGAATTAAAGCAGTATAAGTGGATAATTATGCTAATGGCTCCATTTGGATATAAGATATGGTGGCAGGCTGTATTTCTAGGAAATCACTGTTCATGCATTGCGCCTGCTTTCCACACAGGTTCTCTATGCATATGTGGGCTTGTATATTCTCATCGTCTGCGGGGAGATGTCAGAAGTTTTGTCCCGAGGTTAAACGATAATGTGGGGGGGGATCTCGTTCTCTGCTGACGCCACTTTTTTGCCCTCCCAGACAAATAGACAAGGCTTTTGGCAAGCTCTCTATGAGCTCATGCAACATGTGACATACACATTTGAGTCTTTCTATTCATTGAACCCCATGGCTATGAACTGTCTAATGTTTTGTTCACTATCAACTTTCATTAGCTCGCTACATGTTAATGTGAACCGCCGCTTGTTGTTGGTGGAACTCCAGCATTGACATCACTGCCCTCCCAGGGGACCCTTGAATATCGCAAGACACAGTCATAGTGTTTGTCCTCCCTGACATCAAAACAGCATGCCTTCCTCCCTCTCTTCGCTTCAGCTGTCATCATCAGCAGCATCATCATCCACACCGGTTTAACTGCTGTTTATACTTTACATCTTTCTATAAAATATCCTCCAGCATCTATCGTCCACCGTCTGCGATCCTGTGCATCCCGCTTTTTGCCCCCCAGAAGCTTGCCGTTGAGCACCCAACTTGCCTCAACCAACATAGGTCTATGTGTATGTTATGTAAGGCACACTATAAATAGGTTCACCCGGGATCTTTTGTCTTTACCTGATTCGCTCTTAGCCCAACAGTTTTTATTTCTGGAGAGAGCTGTGGAAGCTAGTGCAATGTAGAGCTGGCCGTTTCCATAGTTACTTTTGTTAGCTGCAAGCTCTTAACATTCTTCATCTGTTTCCTCACATGTCTGCTGTAAGCCATTTGTTTGAATCTGTTTGTATTGCATCTCCTCGTGATGACTGTGCATCAAAGCAGTGATGGAAACAATGATTGCTAATTATCAACATTCATATCTTTCCACAGATATTACATTGTGCTGTCACTGGGTAAGAATATGTGCACCAGACAGAATTCAATATGGGTGCAGAATATTTGGCTGAGATGAATTTTAGACTAGAATTTCACTTATTAACTTGTGGTCAAACGTACATGCAATTAGTCCCATGTTGTGTGATAATGATTTTGTGTGGAAGGTGTTATTGAGCGTACATCTTAAGGGGATTGTTGCTGCATCTGGCCAAGCAAATAACCTAGATATTTGCATTTTTGACAGTGTAATAACTATTACCTACCACACCATCAATCATCTCGGACTGAGAGCGTTCTATTGTATAAATCCAAAGTCATCTTTTGAAGCAGCAGGCAACAACACTGTGTATTATATTTAAAAGAAAATAAAACAAAATAGGACAGCGTGTATTATTTCAGTGTTACATTTCATGGATTTATCATGAAAATCTGCAAGCCGTTAGGTAACAGCAGGTAGCTGGATCGGGCCCAAGAGTTGATCTGTCAGAGTACTGTTGAGCATGGATCCTGCAGAGAAGAGGGCAAGGTGGGAGCCATGCTGGTGCAGCGCGTGTGGGGGAGTCTGGGGGCACGGTTGAAGAAACACTGGGGCATTCCGCAATCACGATTGGAGAGCTGAATATGATTCTAACCTATCCCTATTGTAGAACCAAAGAGTACAGGCGGCTGGGGACCGAAGTGGGCGAGTGCGGAAGTATTTTTGGAACACACGGGAAACCTGCCACACCAACAGCAGCATCGGGGCCTGGTACCGGGCTTCCCTAACCCACTCCCACTCTCGGAGGGAGAGAGAGAGAGATGTTCCTTCAAAAGCAGAACCACGCTTCCGCTCCCTGTCTTTTTCTTACTTGTTCTATTTTTCTTTCAATTGCCCAGTGTTTGAATGATGATGTGGTATATATAACCATGTATGGCCCAACATGAGAGAGAGAGGGAGAGAGGGAGAGAGGGAGAGAGGGAGAAAATAACGAACTTGGCAGCTGAGGCGAGTACCTTGTATTTATAGAAAGTCGTGTTTCCGGCAGAGGTTTCTGTGGTGTTAGCACTCCCAATCCATTTTTGCGGTGTCTTACAAGCTCTATTGTATCCAGGTTTAGATTGAAGATGTTCCCTCATCTGACGCCTTGGGGGGAGATTTGAATGTGAGACATGTTGTCAGAATGTGATTTGGGGGAGGCAGATGGATTTCTCCGACTCTTGTACCACCCCGGCTTTCGTAGGGTTGCTCCAAAAATCTGCTGTGCATCCGGGAAGTTAAAATGGCATTAGCCGAAAGTGCACCACAGTTCTTGAGGCTGAATGTAAATGCATGTGCAGTGTTATGTATTTGCATTTCATTACCATATGATTGCTTATAAAGGCACCTCAATAATTAATGTTAGTTCCCATATCTATACATATGTTATTTTCTTCAATCCAAAAGATGCAAAAGATGATCCAAAAAGGTTTGTAAACAATATATGCCACCAATGGACTATATTCTCTTATCATAAATATAAAAAGATTATATTCTTTTAATCACAGGCAGCTGACAACAGAGAGTTTTTTTTTTCCAAATTGTGGTAACATTTATTAGGCAAAGCTTTTTTTATTTATTTTTTATTTCACCCACATTTGTAGCCGTTTCCTGCATAAACCCTCCAGATCATGGTAGGTTTGAAGTGATTTTTTCAAACATCAACGACAGCCTCTGCATCTCAGTGGGTTTCCTGGTATGGATCAGGTTCTTCTATTATTTACTCTCATACAGTGTGGGATGCATGGTTAGTTGACAAAATGCCAAGGTATTGAGACTTTGAGGTGCTACTGTAAATCACGAAAGAGATCTATTATTTTGAAGTAAGAAATATAAAGTATTGTCTTTTATACTGGGGATGGAGAATCAACACCAAAATAGTTGACATGTCAACACCTACACTCTTGAGAGTCTGTATCAACAAGGGTTGAGAAAATCAAAAAGCATGGAGTTGACTGATCACAAAACTTTGGAATTCCAATTGAAAAATCCATGGTTGAAATTGGATATTGATTCTTAATAGCAGGGGTGAAAGTCCTCTGCTTATCTGCTTTTGGCTTAATTTGTATAGCACTTATCAAAGCGGAGTTACAATGTTCTTTACAGACAAAAAAAACAAAACAAAAAAATAATTAATACCTAAAAGAACAACAAAAATGTAAATAGACAAACAGCAAATGGCCTTTGGTCACCTTTGGTTTCTGGCCCAGACTTTAGCCCAGACTGGTCCTACCTGAGGATCTCACAAGCTCATAAGGGGTTAAAAAATCTGAGATGAAGTCGGCGGCTAGACTCATCTGAGTCTAAGTAAACATCTTAAAATCAATTCTAAAACTAACAAACCAAACCAGTGCAGAGAAGCTAAAATAGGGGTAAAATGATCCATCGATGTGCGTTTGGTTTTCATCAATAACTTGACTGCACAGTTCTGCAAAATCATGCGCCATGATTTTCCACGCTGGTGGATTGAGACAGAGCATTACAGCAGCCAAGGATAGAAATATTGTCATGAATAAGTTTTGTCTGAATTTTGTTGAAAGAAAATTTTGGAACATCCAGTCCTTGACACCAGCTATGTAACACTGACAACGTAGTTGGATTGTTTAGCTGAGTATTGTCGGCATAGCAGCTCCTTTCATAAATAATAGTCATGAAAAAAGTCACGACCCCTGTCCTTGATCTTGTGGGTGGTGAGCCCACAAGGCATCGGCTCCGTACTGTTTCTTCAGGCCGTGTCCAACCAAGCCTCGAGGGTCACCCACACACCAGGCGCTCACCTGCAAGCTCCACTCCCAAGCCTGGTGGATGGGTGAGCCTGGGTGTCCCATGGCCAAGGGATAACATATATGAAGGAAACACTACTGGCCCAAGAATAGAGCCTTCCCTCAGGCACAAAGTATTTATTCCAGTAATTAAAGTAACATTAGGCGTTTCTATATAAAGCAGAAGAAAAATAATCAACAATATAATCAACCATTAAACTGAAAATGTTCTGTTTGACAGTTTAAATGGGAGCCAGTCCCAGAGATATCAGCCCATTTCCTGAATCTTAAAAGTTGTTTCTTTCCACCACATCCAGGAGTTGCTTTGATGCCACAATCTTCAAATTTATCTCCAAAAAGACAGAAAATAAAAAGTACCTTTGAGGATTAAAGTATGAAATTGGTCTATAGTTATTAAGGACATTTAATATATTAGGGCATTTGCAAACTAAACTAGCTTGCAAAATACAGACTTTATATTTCAAACTGCCCTTGTAGTTGCTGTACAGGAAGATTAGTGCATTGCATCGATAGGAGTGCCATATGTGCATTTGCAACTTTCTTAATTTGGAAATGTCTCTTCAGGATCAAGCAGTTCTAGTTTGCTTAAATAAATAAATTAATAAAACTGACGCTCAATGAAGGACGTGCTTAGGTGCAATTCTTAACAAATTTGTAAAATAAAAATAATCATCATCATTCATGGCTATTGTTTGCACAAATTGATGTATTTCAGGGTAAAGCACCGTTTGCTTTGTTACCTTTCTGTAGCAGGTCAAACGAATACCTTGGCTAATTAGAAAGACATGAAATATTTTAGTCCAGGACTATATTAATACATGTTCCACTTGTGCTTTACTGAAATTATCCATTGAGTAGAAGTGTCTAGATATCCTTTCATTATAGCAATGTTTCATCTTCTTGGCATAGCCAACACTTTGAACCTCTTTTGAAGTCAATATCCTTGTTAAAACATGGAAGCAGCTTTGTGTCGCTCTACATTCTGTCTCAAGCTGCCATGCTGTTCCCTAAGAAACAAGAGCATTTTTGCTCATAGTGCTTAAATGCAATGGAATACAACAAAGGTTTTCATTTAACTTTTACAGGTATGGAGTTACCCCAGCGCTGTAATGTCAGTAAGTGCTAACATTACATAAATCCATTACTTAGTCCTGTGCCGTGGCATTTTATGGAGGAGAGAGGTTACAGCCACACTGCAGTTATCATAACAGCATCTCGTGATCTGAACTCTGTGTGATCAGATTGGTTTTAATAGACTCTGGATTACTTGGAGGCAGTTCCTCAAAGCTAAACATCTCTGGGCCTAGAATTAGAGTGCACATCTGAGGTGAAAACGATTTGTTCCGGAGAATGTCAAAGCCGCAATGAAAGAGCTTATATGCTATTATCATACACTAACTTAAAAAGATGACAGGGCAGCAACTCGCAGATCCTTTGATATATTTTCCACTCCTCGGTATTGAGGGAGATAACATAAAATTTGAATAGTCTAGTAAAAGCATAAGCATGCAGTTTATTAGGTCTAGTAGTCTCTTTGCATTTGTGCTGAAATAGACACAATACATTTATTTCCATATAGCCTACACATTTTCTAATTTTGAGTTAATCTTGTCCATAACAAAACCCACTCAGATAGTATGCACATGCTCTGAGCTCTGAGCTCTATCATTACAGGATGTGATCAAAATAAAGAAAAATGAATTCCTTTGGTGATGGTGTGTCTGCAGTGGTGTTGAGAAATGCTTTTTTTGGCATGGTTTTGATCCACTCTTCTCCTATGGGGCAAGGTCAGTGCTCATCACCACTGAAATATTGATTTTTTTAGGGATCGTCTGGGGCCTCCATCTTTATGTTGACAGTGGAATACACCATCTCAGATAGCCAAAATACTCAAAATATCCCACAAATGCGAAACTCTGAAGTTGTGGAGAGCCTTAGCATATGGCTGATATAATACAATGCTGCTTAAACTACAGGGCCACTGCTCATGTTGTGTCAATAGGGATATTATCATTCTGCTGACCACTGCTCCCACCTAGAAAGAAATGGACTACAGAATTAAGGGGATAGCACAAAATCATTGTGCCAGCAGTGACTGGAATTTCCCTATTGCCCTCTGAGGGATGATGGGATTGATTTCATGCAAGAGAATGCGCCTCACATAAATACAGAACCACAAGAAACTCATTGAGCGTAGCAGGGCTTGTGTGTTGGTGGTTCCTTGGCCAGATGTATTATTATAGTAACCCTGTTGGTTAGACTCGATGCTGCGCCGGCGCTATCCATGGTCCTGAAACTCAAACTGGTGCCAGAGGTCCGCTGCAGACCGTAATATCCTATGAAAGCATATCGACTTTTTGTAATAGGAAATGTGACCACGGAGTGCACCCAGCAACAGATGCGAAACTGGAAATAAAAAAAAATGCTTTGGGGGTTGAAATGTCATGTGAACAGTTGGGTTCAACCACTGAACACATCAGGGGTGTTATCGACTCCCTTCATTCCTTAAAGGCCAAGGCTTCGTTTGGACACAGCTTTGCAGCTCGCCCGCCTTATAGTGTAAGCGATCACATTTTCCAGCGACCACACCAGAGGAAGTGAAAAGCCTACCTGAAAACAAAAGCTGAGCAGTCACCTACCAGGAAGGGGTGTTCGGTTTGACTGCTGAAAACATCTAGACCATGCAGTTTGACACAGATATTAAACTGATAGAGTGTGAAAATCTCGAGGAATTAGTTGAATCTCTGGACTACATTAAAGTTGGTTTTGTGCATATCCACCTTTAGGACAATAGGTTTATTCAGTGTGCTAGTTCTCACTTGTAAACATATTAAAAGATAATCTGGCGGAGTCTGACTGTTGAAAATATTATTATTTGTTCGGGTTGCTCAGTTTTCACCTGTAAGTTAAAGTTCCTATATGGTCTTAGTTTTTGTAGGTCTGCCTGCACGGTTTTTCCACTCTAAAATCTCTGTCTTACTTAATGACATTCTTTAAAAGTTACATTAGCCTATAACTGACAGTTTTAATGGGCATGTCCTTAAATCGCATAGCTCATGAATGTCGGCTGTCAGGTCTACAAAGAACAGGTGGCACCGCCTGCTAGGCTAAACCTTAGAAATAAAATCAATTCCAAATCAGTACAACTCTACTTCTCTTTCAGCTGTTTCATATAATGTGTCAGGTATGTTTTTGTATTTTATCTCTTGGTTTATTGTGATTCTGGTTGTGCTGTATGCCTTAAGCTGCAAGCCAAATTTCCCACTAGAGACATTATAGTTTTGATCTTGAACTTGAACTGGACACTTTTTAGCCTTTTAGCCTTTATAGCCTTCATAATCTGAAATCAGAATCTGAGAAATGTCCCCTAAGGAAAAATCACTGTAATATTCCTATAGAGACTTATAGTGTCACTGAGTTCATAATAAATTAAAGGATAAGACACTTTATGCTATTTCTCTCTCCTATGATATCACTGTAATATCACAATAACATGTGACAGTGGGTTTATAGGATCATATCGTACTTTATGTTTTTTTTTAATCTCTATCACTATAATATTCCTGGGACATTATATCTAGTTTATAGCCTAGTTTTGCTGTGATATATGTATATCATCCCTCTAAAATATATAATAGAATTCCCATAGTGTTTTGTCGTAACGGCTGTTAATTGAATGGGGAAAATGAACAAACTTTAAACAAATCTCTTGTTGCTGTGTGAGATGATGACATGAAAAGTCTTATCCTATATCACATTTGATCTAGATATGTTAAGTCTATTTACACAATAACCTAACTTACTACTTACTAAAGGTGTCAGATGGTCAGCTCTTCATCTCGAGTCGCCGCCAGTGTTGGGCTCGTGACTCGGAAAGTAATTCATTACTCGTTTTATTCATAATATCATCACTTCACTTATTACTCACTGGTAGCAGTTAATTGTAACATTACTCGTTACATTACTTTTCCATTACACCACTATACGTTGCCGACTGCATCCCCTCAATCGGGATAACCCTCCTGTTAATGATCAGGATGATCAATCAGCGTTGATGTCAAATGTTCTTGTCATCATTTCCCTTCATAAAATCAAAGCAGTTCGAATATTTCCACCCGGAGAAAGTAAACTTTTCTGCCATTTGTCATCTAAGCCAGTTTAATGTGAGAGGACGACGTTTCTGACCAAAAACAATCGGGGGATGGTGATATGCAGTTTGGGATAATTCAACTTCAGTCTGATATTTGGAGGGATGGAGGACGCGGTTGATAACAATAATAGCGACTTCATTGTTTTGGATTTGGTAACTTCAGTGTTATTACTGAAAGAGAAACGGTAATTCCTCACACTACTGGTTACAGTGAAAAGAAATACCTTCACTGTAACGTGTTACCACCCAACACTGGTCGCCACTTGTTGCAACGTCAGACTCCATCTCTCTCCAATATGAGGGGGGGGGGGGGGGGAGGAGGAGGAGGAGAGAGGGGGGAGCCCGTCACATCCTCTTTCCATGTATGGGCATGAAGTTTACACGCAGCGGGGAATCCTCTCACTGGAGCTGATGAATGGGGAGGAGGGCCGAGGGAGCCGCCAAAGTGTATATAAGGAGAGAGAGGGGAAGTCGCTGATGTGAAATCCACAGCAGCAAATAACCGCGGAGCTGAGACGAAAAGGAATACCTAATTGCTTTTTACACCTTTTGACATAGACACACCACTTTGGATGATTTGTTGAAACCATCTGTGGGGTTGAAAGAACAGTTATTTGCGTCCGTTTGGCATCTTCCCCCTGTACCATTTCCCTGGGAGAGACGGACTTCTAAGTGCACCATTATGTTGAACAATATGGATTTGAATGCTAAAGATTCTTTCTACCCCCAGTTTGAGAATTGCAACAGTTCTTCCCTGGGAATGGAAAATAGCGTGCGAAAAGATAACCAGGAGGTGTATGTCGATGCAGAGCGGGGGGTACCTGCCCAGTTTGGCCACGGTGAGTTCGCATTATTGCAACACCGCACAAGCGATAAAATGTGCATGCATGGAAAGATAAAATTAAATGTGTCCAAATGTGGGTATTTCAGAAAGAGATGACACTTAACGAGCATATCAAGGCAGTTATTATCATGGCATTGCTGTGCCGATTAGGCGTGAATGTTTATGTAATGGTGCTTCTTTGCCCGTTTAAATTTGCACTGATTCTCTAAACGAAACACCTGTGATGACAAAGTTTTCTCTCTTTCTAATTCAACAGAGGGAACCCCTGTAACCCTCAAAACCGAAGCCTCCAACTCGGAATTTGCTTTTAACCCCTGCGAGTGCCCAAAAGACACCTACACCCCCTCCTCCCTCGCCTACTCCGGCAGTTTCTATGTTGAAGCATCTCAGGGGGCGCCGTGCAGCACCGAAACACTTCTCAACATGATCACAGAGATCGTTGGTATATCTACATTACCGATCTCAGAAGTGCAACAGAGCGGCAATGGCCGGGGAACTTATCCGTCGCCTGCGCCGATGGAAAGCAGCCACGGCAATTTTGGAGACCCCGGCGTCAAGAGGCAACCCTACACCTGCTCCGGACCCACTCCCCCCGGGTTCTCTCCTGACCAGACGTGCCCGAGGTACGCTGATGACCAGGCCGGGAGCCAGACTCAAGACCCCGCCTCTTCACAGCTGAGCTTCGGCTCCTCCCGAGCTCCAAACCAGAAGAAGGTTGAGCCAAAGTCGGAAGCCGCGTCTTTCCCTGTAGTGGTCAAGAACGAGTTTGAAAGCAGCTGCTATGAGTGGGGCACGTTCAATAAGTCTGACTGTTTGGAAACGGGCTTCCAGACAGAAACCTTCCCGATGTCAAGTGACTTCCCCCCTGACCAGCCAATGGATGTAAAGGAACTCTTGGACACATTCCCCCCAATTTGCCCCAACCCAGATATGGAGTTTAAAGTGGAGGGGGGTATAAAGCAGGAGCCGTGTTTCTCTGACACCTGTTCTCAGAGCTACTCCAGTCCTCTCTACACTAACTACCCGCCACCGCCGATGGGCCTCTCATCCAACCTGAAACCAGTCACATTCCCCGTTGAACTTCCACAACCGTCCAATCAGTGCGATTCCTTATACACATCACCAGCTTTACCGAGCACCATAGACTCCATCCTGTATTCTTCCTTGCTGCCAGACTCATTTGCCCAAAGTTACACCCGTGTGACGAAGCCCCCCCGGGCCAGAAAGAGCCCCGCCGCCTCTCACGGCCCAGCCAAAGAGAAACCCTTCACCTGCCCCATGGAGAGCTGCGACCGGCGCTTTTCCCGCTCGGACGAGCTGAACCGGCACATTCGCATCCACACGGGCCACAAACCCTTCCAGTGCCGCATCTGTTTGCGCAGTTTCAGCCGTAGCGATCACCTTACCACCCACACCAGGACTCACACTGGAGAGAAGCCGTTTTCCTGCGACGTCTGCGGCAAACGTTTCGCCCGCAGCGACGAGAGGAAACGACACGGACGCGTACACCTGAAACAGAAGGAGAAAATGGAAATAAAGCCACAGGTTGCCACCAGTGCATGGCCGTTCACTCTTCCCGAGGGAATCTGAAGAGTGATAACGCCCCAGAATACTATATGTGTCCACACAATATTAGGATCTTTCCGTCTTGGAAGATAAGCCAGCTGATTACAAGTTGATGTCTCAGTTGGTTTGACTGGCAAGTCCAAGCCTGAGAACAAGAGGTTTTGCGAATGTTGCAAGATGCTGGAGGGGCAGAATGGAAAAAAAGGGATCTGCTTCGGCCCTATTGCCTGCTGTTGATGCTGCTGACTCTATGCAATGATGCATAAGTTGTAAAAGTGGGTTAACAGCTCAACAGTGACTTGTTGCTGTTACTGTCAACACAGCCAAACCTCACTGCGCATTGCATGACTGCTGTTCAGCACCTCTTCATCTGGACAGCTCCAACCTCGATAAGAAAACCATCCGCGTTGTGAGCCTGGGATGGATTGCACTTAAACTTAAAGATTATTAATATTTCCACTTAAGATTCTTATTTTCTGCTTTTAGCATTTTTAGAGCAATGGTTTGGACAATGGTTCTTAAAATGCATGTTTATGTCAGTGCTTTTTTCTTTTAACGGATTATCGACCACTGTCAAGGTAGTCCTTCACTCCACAGTGAAGGTTTATGACATGAATGTAGGCTAACATATTTATGGCTTTGACCATAAAGCTGTCCATCTTTGCCCAGATTTAGTGTTTGTTTAACTTTTTATCATTTGGCTGTCAGTGTTTTTGTCATTGGTCTTTGTGTTGTGTTACAATTGTTTGAATTATTACAATTGTGAAAGATATATCATAAATGGGAAATAAATATATTTGTATTACTGTACTTCTTTGTATTTTTATAGCTAACTGTATATTTTACATTTACCACATTTGAGCTTCATTTTTAAAGTGAAATGCATTCTAAGTCATTCACAATGTTTTGGTTTTGGAGGGCTATTGTTTAGCAACACAATATTTTAAATGTTACAATTTGATATCAAAAACATTTTCGCACTTCATCCCATTGTTGATATGATAAGAATTATTTCCTTGAACTGCTGATCTAGATCTGAAAGGGACCAGAATGTACACTAGTTGTAGTATGGTTTTTCAATGATGCGATTTTACAGTATGTACAGAAGTATGTTTAATCAAGCTAGAAATAACTAGCAGATCATATAAACATTGCTTTTGAGTAATCAGGTAGCACACATTGCTGCGAGTTTCTGTGGACTTTACCTTGGAGATGAAAGAGTTTGGCTCGCAGTGTCATTTGCTGAAGATTATGCTGAAATGTTCACTTTAGCAAAAAACAATGGTGAGAGTTTGGTGGAATCATCACCAACAGTCAGGGTACTGCAAAAAAGTAATTTAACTCGCCTTAAGTTATATTAACTGTTCAAGTAAAGATTTTGTATATACACAATTTCTACAATACTTTAAATTAATATTGATGTTGTTATTTTTATGAAAAAAATTTATGAACAAAATAAACATTTTCTGGAAGCGCAAGTGTCTTGTGCATGGTCTATAATTATCTGCATGACTATTCTCCCTTCCTTATTCTGACCATCTGTCTCATGCAACATTGAATCTTCCCATCAGAGCAGTCATATGGATGATGAGTGTGTGTGTGTGTGTGTGTGTGTGTGTGTGTGTGTGTCTTCCCAAAATATACATTATAACAGGCCACCTGTGGCACCACATAGTGTAGCCCTAACATTAGACATCACAGTTCTACCCTGTGACTCACAAGGCTTTTGACTCAAACACATTAAAGTGAATACCCTATTACTCAGTGCTGTGATTCCGGAGCTCCTTGACTTCAAAGATCACTTTTCATGCGTTCTAAATGTAGAGATGAACACCATGTTAGACCAAATCCCTTCCAACAGGATATTTTCTTGCCATGTCAATGAGATGATATGATTTTTCTCAGTTCATTCATTCCTTTGTTCAATCAGTCATTCATTTTCACAATACAGGGGTGGTAATTTCTGCTCAATTACTGAACAGCATTATGGTCTATTATCAAATTCCTTTTCTCTCAGAGAATTGTGCCAATGAAGTCTTCTATTGGCAACATTTCCTGTGCATTCTTGTAAATGCAGTTAATGGCCACCGTGTCTCCTCCGCTGAATCCTTTCTTCTAAAATGATAAAGCACGTATCTGCACATTGTATAGGTCAATGACATTGTGATTTTTTTTGTTTTCATCTTCAAGTGAGAGCCATTTATCTAAAAAATTGAGTTTGTCTGAGTGATTCCAGGTCAGTATATCAGGGACAGTCCCAAATGGCATAGCATTCCCATGTGAACTGGTAATATCCCCAAAGCTGTGAGTGCTATAGTAGTAATGTTGAAGGGCAGCAAATGTGAGGCATTTACCTTTAGGGTGTAAGCTGTACGTGCGAGAGAGAGAGCTACAGGTTTGAGAAGAAGACCACCACCCTCAAAGTGGGACTCCAACATACTGTGTTGTCTGTGCATCTTTCTTGGGTGCCAAGCTGTTGCAATCTGTCGATGCACAGCGGACAGGCAGACAGGCATGCAGTAGCAGGGACTCCGCGGTGGTACGTAGGACACCCATGTGCCCGTGACGCAGTCGGCTGGCAGAACACCACTTTGCTTGCCCACGGCAGTGCGTAAGTGCCTGCGTTGTCTGTAGCTGACAAACATACAGTACCAGTGTGAAACTGCGAGCTGCCACATGGAGCACTGTGAATAGTATGTACCCATCCTCTCCTGTCCATCACTCATCATCACTTACAATTGCAAAGGGCCAAACAGATGAACATGCAGTCCCGTGTGCATGTTGTTTTAGTGGCAAACATTGTCCAGTGATGGATAGTTGAGGTTTTGAATTGCAGCGCTGTGCTGTCACAGTGACCATTATCCAGACACTTGAAGACTGAAGAGTCATTGAACTCTGACCACTGATGGAATCTCTGCATTTGGCAGCTCAAATTCACATTTGCATACTGTAAATGGCTCTTGATATATCTATACGAGTACAGTTTCAACTTTAATCAGCTGTGTTGCTTTTATTGAATACCTTTACCATATCATAAAGCTTTCTAACTCATGCTTTGATACAGACAACAACAAACCATAACTCAGTTCCTTTCCACTGAATGACATTTATGTTTGCAACTACCGTAGATATGCGTAATTGCTGAAGCCATTAAGTAATTGTGTTGGGAGGGCTCATGACCGCCACTGAGCACCATGCTTTCTCAGAATGTGGGTCTCTTCTGCTGTGAATGGTAGCCCATCAAGTCCATTAAATCCTTGTCAGTGCTTTACTAATGCAAACATGTTAACATTAGGACTGTTAGTTGGGGTTTTATCCAAGGTAATGTTCCTGTGTGACTGAAGTATTCCATGTAACCAGGGAGAAAACCATAAACAAATGTGATTTCACTTCTTCATTGTCTCATCCAATTAATCGCTTGATGTAGGATTGCTTCTGGATAAGTCAATGGGACTATTTATCTGCTGTACCAAATGAGTACTTTGGCTCAGGATTAAATAAAAAATCCTTACAAATGACAGAGTGAAGGATTAGATGGGCCCAAATTCTGAGGATCAGTGTCATTGCAGAATGATATGTTCTTGCATGTACGATACTTATAAGGACAAGCTATCTGTTCCCTCTGGTTGCCACACAAAAAGTTAGGTTATTTTGCATACTCTATTTTTATTTTCTTTTGCACTGTACCTAAGCAAATACTGACCTCCATTAGGTCTATATGATGTAGGCTGCTAATCGTGGCATGCCGCCCACCTCAGCATCAAGCCAACCCGCAATTGTGGTGCTGTTTAATGTCTGAAGCCTATCTTAAGTGGGACAAGTACAGCCCCAGTAGTCTCTGAAGAGCCTAACATCTCTTTAATCCATGCTTGAACTCCAAACAATTCCATCTCTACAACAATAATCCAATAATGACCTTCAAAATTTATGAAACTGAATTTATTTGCTTATATTAGGGATCAGAGGCTGTTTCAGTGGTTCAAGCTTCAGGTATCAGGTCACCTCAAGTACCTATTAATAATCACAGTCCTACTTGAGACGGTCCATATGGCCACACAGTCTCATTCACTTCTGGATTGATCTATTGTGGGGTAATCACCACATAATTTTATGCGCACCTTTAAAATGTGCACTGGGGCACGTCATGGTCCTTGGGGTGGGCTCAGTAATCAAGGTGCATAATCGCATGGCGGTAATGGCAATCAGGCTGAGCAGATTAATTCCTCGGATCATACATCAGCCCGTCGGTCCTGTATCTGATCACGAAGAAGGGTGTAGGTGTTCTGGAGAGTGCAGGTGATTAAGAAGAAGAGAACCATTGCAGCGAGAAGGAGCTCGTTATGCAAACATTTTAAAGTACCTAATTCTTTCCATTGTTCTGGCTCCCAAATTCTTCATTTGTATTGCTGATCAGACGAAGCACTAGATTGAGAGGATAACTTTTCCCAGCTCCTTCATAAATTACAAGTCAACCCTGGGTCAAGGAGTCCTGTCTACCGTTTTCATCCTGTGCACAACATCTCTATGGTAACTAAGTCAAAGGACTTATATGCTGCACCTAAAGTGAATGGAGAGAGGTGAACATGCCCAAGCCAGCTGAATGACTTCATAGCAATTCAATTACTCTGCAGGGAAATTCACAGCTGCCCTTGGAGCAGCCCAGGTTTGGGCCCTTACAATATGGCTTCAGTGCTGTGGTACAGCTGTCTATACTATGGCAACTTCCAGGAATTTGGGCAGTCAATGAAAATGAAAATTACAATCTATGCAAACAGCGTTGTAAGCCCCAGTCCTTTTGAAGCTGGTGGTTAGTCCATGAACTCAGGGCTCTTGGGGTATTTTGAAAGGTTTGTCAAGACATTTACAGTAAGATAGCAGCTTCCAAATCCTAATTAATATATTTACAAGACAGATTGAACCTTTAGGGTTCTTTAAAGGAAAATAATTAAAACACCATGACAAGTTCTCAATCAAGACAACCCACTCATCTTCTTACAACAACACAGACTTAATTAGCTGCTCCCCCCCACCTTCCATAACAATGCCACTGACTTTGGTCCTGCCCAGTTGGGATGGCTATGGCAGCAGAGGGTATTGATGACAGGATGAAATGTTAACATTTAACCAGATCAGCCGGTGGCAGAGTAGCACAGCTTCCTCTAACAGTGAATGATCACTCAAATCTGTCATGATAGATGCTAGTGGCTGTGTACAAAAAAATCCCACCCATCCTCTCAGCACTTTGTTGCTCCAACAAAGCTGGGAAACCCTTTTAACAATGTCCAGCACGCTCGCTTTAACATGTCGGGAGGAATTCTACAGCCTCAGGCTCATATACACCTGAAATATACTGTGACATCAACCTCATGAGAGAAACATGATAGCTGAGAGCGCCCTGGATTGACAGTAATGACTCTGAAGCATGCAGAGTAGATTCCTCTTCACTGTTTGTGAACAAAATGTCTATCATGCTTTTACTTGTGCCAAATATCCTGATACATGCCATCACATTAGCATTCTGCCGTCTTGCAAAGTATCTATCTCCGCAAGAACCTGTTACTTTAGAGTAAAAAAACAATATGTAAAACTCACTCATCTATATAACATTGCCATATTCACACAATTGTAAATCCTCTTTCCATAAAATAAATTATCACCATGTGTCCAGCAGAGCTGTGAGTGATTACTTTAGTGCTTTGACATTTGCAACAGCAGTAATGAGGCATGTCTGTGACAGCTGTGTCACTACCAGCAGCCTATGTCTCGGCTGTTCAGTTCAACGCTGGGAAGGAGACATACTGTGGCCAAACACTGGCACTCTCTCCAGATAATGATGGCTCACCCGTGGAGAAGTAGAGAGAATATGTCGAAGTCTGAGGAATCTGTGCGCATGTGTGTTTTAGTGAGAGAGAGAGTGAAAGAGAGTGAGAGAGAGAGAGAGAGAGAGAAAGAGATTGAGAGAATATGCAAGCGTGTATTAGTGTGTCCCTGTTTATGTGTGTGTGAGTGTTTATATGTGTGTGTGTGTGTGTGTGTGTGTGTGTGCATGTCTGTCATGGCCAAGATGGAGTTAGAGACTGGGAGAGGAGCCTAGGCTGGGACATAAAGACTAGTAATATAAAATGAGTGGGCTGAACATGCTCAGCTCATACACCGTACCCTCTGTTAAGCAGGGTGACGATTTGCATGCGCTTACCAACCTCAACGCCAGCAATGTATTCTGCATCTAAATGAACCATCAAAATCAAGCATCTCACTTCTGAGCTGCATGAAATGTATGCAAAATGTAGCTACTTCAGCATTAGCATGCTTTATCTACCAGAACAGTTGTTTTAATGCCTGCTGAATGTTGATAGATGTGAACTGGGGCCATTAGTAAAGAATAACAGAGCACAGAGAGCCTGGTTATTTTCTGGACAGGTAGCTGAGTGATGTAAATGAAACAGTGAGAATCATTCAGCGGGTTAGTTTAGAAGGTTTCAGATCACTTCATTTTTCATGTGATGTATTTTTAATCATGTTTAATAAGTATGCTTATATATACAGTATAAGCTCTAGCCACTATTTTCTCGTATTTTCTGTTCTATTCTGTTCTGTTCTATTCTGTTGTAATGTCTTAAACACAGAAGAGGCTATCACAGATAAATCTGCATGATTGGGTGGTCAAGGAAAAAAAATATGACAGAAAATGTTCAACCAGATCTTTGTGAAAATTGATAAATTGCTACTAATGTTTGCAGTTGTAGCCCACCTCAGGACTGACAGGTCTATCAACCTCCTGTCCTCTTTAACCTTAATTCATCTTTATGGCTTTATGGTAATATATATAACATCATGTCATACAGTATCCACTATGTTCTGTTAGCTTGCAACACCTGCAGTGTCTAAGTCGCTCAGTCGGAAATCCCTGTGAGGCTGCTGAGCGCAAAACTAAAAGAATGCCTCTCTTCTCTCAGTCAGCTCTGCTTGTACCTGCTGCTTTACCCCCCTCCGCTTAGCAGCATAGCAGAGCTGTAAGCATCACACAATCCCCTCCCCTCCTTTCTGTTTCCCCCTCAATAGTGCATAATGGCCCGTTCCACCCCCCAGCGGCTTTAAGCTACTGATGGACCGTCACTTTCACCGGGGGAGTGCAAAGAGAGGGACGTCTCTCCCTGTCTGAGTGTATAGGAGCCATGCTGGGGTCACACAAGGGCTTATACGCTACAGTATGTTTCCCAAGCCTAAAAGCCCAGGCCGTATCACACAGAAGCTGCCTCTGATCTCAAACCTGTAGAGTGTTGGAAACCTAAAGAGACTGATTTTGTCGCCCCGTGATTCTTGGTGCTTTACATGGGGCTTTCATATGTATGAGTCAGATCAGCGCTATGCATTTGAAAATCAAAACACTTTCTCTCATTGCAGGCCCCAATTCCCTTGCCTTGTGTTGTAATCCAGTGATCGCCATGTGAATTGGTTTGTGGCTATGTAGTCAGTCACAATGTGAATTGGGTTGTGGTTTTTGTAATTGCTTTTGTTTCATCAGATTATATTTTAACATGGGCAGGTGAAGCTGAAAATGTAGAAATGGAGCAGTGCCATACACAAAGTTAATTCTTGCTTGAGGTAGATGCTGCCAAGTTTTGATTTAAATATGAAATGGTAGCTGTATCAGACTAGAATAATGTAAAAAACAATATAAAGTGCTCTCTGTATAGGCTACTTTCACACATCACTGATTCAGTCATTATGGCTTTTGGTCATGTCTGGTTTAAATACATACTGTAGTTCCTTCTATGTCAAAGGAGCAAAATTAAACTATTCCTACTGATTGCCATAACCTAATTTTCTTATAGAGAGTCTCCTGTAAAGAGCTCTCAGAGGGAATAACGCTTATTCCAGCTTTGAAGAATTGGCAGCACAAATGCTTAGTTAGGCAACAGGAGAGAAAAAAAATCTGTGCTGTTATTGTTAGTCATCTGTGATCCTGTCAGTCAATTCTGTGGTGGCATAGGGTCTGCTTCCTGTTAACAAGATATGTTTACAGCATCAGCATTGGGTCCCCACCGTCTGTGTATTTGTGCATTTATACTCCTTGACAGTTCTCTGGATTGATGCTCCCACACGTCCATTAACTATTAACTGATCAGGAACTGCCGTCTTTGGGGAGACAGATAGCGACAGGGTCCCGGTCCTCCGCAGCACACCCAGGCTGAGGCAGGCCTTCCATTGTTATGGAGCCAAAATGGTGCCCAGTGGCAGGATGCTGTGTCTAACCATTAACTAGACGCTGGGCTCCGGGGCTTACTACTGAGGTGACAAATCACAGTGTTCCCTACAACTGAGGCTGGAGAAACATTAACCCCATCACCGCTGGGGCGCTTCCTATCGTCCCACAGACAAATGGAGAGAGGCTGATCCCTCCGTCACCATCCCTCCTCCTACTCAACCGCTCGCTCCATTTGTATCTCTCTGTTTCTTCTGGCACCACTGACAGTGGCGTCTTGTGGAGGATAAAGAGATTGATATGACAAGAGGTAGATGTGCTGCTTCCTGCCTCTGGATGTGAAAAGATAATTTATGGACTCATCAGTCCAAAGCTTTGTGGGTTGTGATGACAAATTTTTTTTTGTAAATAAAGAGTAACCGCCAAAGAAATGACAATTAAGAACGGATGCTCCTGCGCTCCCTATTATTTATATAGCTCAATTGTGTTTGTTAAAAGTTGAACAGTCACTAAAACGGTTCCACAACTATCAAGGACTTTACTGTATGCAGCAAATTCCCTTCATCTGTGATGTGGTCTCCTATCTGTCCTGTACACAAGCATTTTATTGAGGCTAAATGTGTTGATGTTTAATTTCATACAGCCCATTCACCCTGCACTTGAATTTTGTGGGTCTCCCCGAGTTTTAACACCATTTGAAATATTCTCTCCATTCTCCCATGAGACGTTAAAAGGGTGACAGATTCAGCTGTTGCCTCCATCATTAAATACTGTTCCCCTTCATAAAGTCAGCAGACCTCCATGATGGCTCTGTCCTGCGCCATAATGGCCGCTCATGGACCAAATGGACTGAAGAGCTTTCATGTCTTCTGAACAGCATACTCCTCTCATTATGGCTTATAGTAGCCTCACATCAAACAGCCTCATTATTTTCAACAAGGGAGGAAGCGCAAGTGTGTGACGAGTGGGGGCTACAAAGTGACTACCAAGTTCAAATAAAACCTACACTTTGTGGTTATGCTATGCAAGCAAAATGCAGGCCACCTAGCCCGCTATAGGCAGACGGCAAAGGTTGTCTGCAGAGATTAAAGTATTTCTCCAGACGTGAAAGAGAGCTTTATGTCACCATTTTCACTGATATTTACATAAGATTTGCTGGAAATGATGTGGAAAACGGGACCTCTGTTGCTTTAACATGAGAATCCAGCATGATTTGCAACCACCTGCAGACATCTACAATGTGCATGCTGAGTCGGTGTACAGTACTGAATTAGAAATATACTGTGAGGGTGATGAGTAAGATTATATTGTATATACTGAATTTCATGGGCTAAATGTTAAGATGAAAATACGCAAGATACCACACCAGCCAACATTCTAGTTTTACCAAAATTCAAGACAATATGAGTGCTGAATATACAGTATAATAAATTGCTTTTTGCTATCTGATCATTGAAGTGGAGCAAAAATGTTTTGATATCACTATCTCATTAGCTCTCAGCAGAATTATGCCTATTTATAGTTTTGAAGTATTTAACACCATTTGCATAAAACGCCTCTATTTCTATCTTAATATTAGGTGACAACAATTTGACAAGACAAGGTCAGAGGTTAAGCTAACACACAATGGCTGTTAGCTCTATTAACATGGAAATGAATGCAACAACTCAATAGCCTGTTGTCATACCTACAGTGAAAAGCCCAAATAAGTTGCAGTGAAAAATCACAAGGGCCATACTTGATAAGACATACTCGTGTTACTATGGCAACATCCATGGCTCAAGCTAAGAATGCAGAGATCTGGATAATCGTTGTCATTGTGATACATGGGGTTTGCTATAAGACCCATGTATTGCAAAATTGGGACAGTAATGTGGTTGCAGTTAGTAAGATCTTTCTTCATTCACATATCATTTCAATAAAGGCTGTATATATACTGAGGATTGCCTATATACTGTACAACAAGCCTCTGCCCATCATTCTATCTGAATGATGCTTAATGTATTCTGTGTATTCCTTGCTGTACTGATATGAGTTGTACCGCAGTAAATAAATACAAAATATGGTGGCAATTTACACAAATGGTGGCATTAATGAATCATTTAAAAGCACTTGATTTTGTTGTTTGTCTGGCAAAAGGCATGTAACAGCATTTGTTGCATATCCTGCAGAAACAAAGTAGCCATTGGACCCTAAGATTGTGTTGTATAAAATGGTGAGTAATATATTCATTTTTCTAATTTCTGCACTTTGTTAAATATGTGCTGGTAAGTGTAAGTGTAAGTATAATTAGTAAGCATTTTCTGCCTGTTTGCCTCCCAAATGGTTCAAGGACCTTTACAACTTTATTGTGTAAGCCTGATTTTTAGCATGCTTAGTTGTATATTGTATTGTAATTTATCAAATAAATCCAAGCATTCAATCCACCAAAAAACACTCATCTACAGTTTTGCCATTTTATTGACAGCTGACATTGTCTAAAGCACTTGGAGAATGTTTCATGGACTAAGCCACATATTTGACATTTTTAGAAAATAGATTTGTATCAATGGGCAAATAAGATCTTAATTCCTGAATAGTTGACTTTTCTGAGATAGAAAGATTTTTCAGGTCACTGATGATTTGTCAAAGCGTCAACTGTAATTACTAGTAGCAATGTTTGAAAAAAAAAAAAAGGCCAAAATGATTTTGAATCATTCTGAAATGGTTTCCAAATGTTTTATGCTTACCAGTTGTTTGGCTTCCCAAAGTGTCTTCGCACATACTCATATTCTTAGCAGGACTACTAAAAAGGAAAATAAACAGTACACTTAGTTGAGTTACATTGTTATGCAGTGAATGTGATTATGGTTTTCAAGCCTTTCGCCTGCAGTTTGTCACATTTTATCCACTTAATGGGTTTAATTGGCACTTGAGGTGATATATTGATATAGGCTGCGCTCCCACAGGCTTGTGTGTTGTTCTGTTGTTTTACCCCGTATTAACTTAACAGAGGGCAACAGCAAAGTGAAACAACAGCACACGTTGACAATCTATTTGAGTTACTGATGTAGCAAAAATGTCTCATCCTTCTTGGAAATCAGGCTGGCTGTCATTGTGCCCTTGTGCTTTCATCTGGTCTCTTATCAGTGAGTACATTGCTTTGTTAAAAGTCTCCTCTTCAAACAGCACAGAGAACACAAGGGCTAATACAGTCAAATCTTTTGTATATATTACACAGTGCTCAAGTAAGTCATTTTTAAGCATTATTTTAGTACTATGTTGCTCTCATTCTAGAGATAAGAAAAGGATAACATTCACCCACCAAGATACAAATTCTACTGCACACACAATAACAGGGATTTTAAATATTATATTGAGAGTATTTGGCTCTGATGATTCACAAGTCATATTTCTCATGGTAAGTTGTATTATGTGCATCATTCCTTGCATATTACTGGTGCCCCCTGCTGTTCAAAGCTGCAGCTTCGTCCTCGCTCTGGTTTTGTTGACACGTTGGTGTTGCTACATCACACAGCTGTAGCTTAATGATGTGTTTAAGTATGGGATATTTTATTTGACGTGACCTATTGAATTAAATTGATCTTAAGGTCACCCGAGCATGCTCATTTCTTTAAGATAATAACTGCCTTGGGGAGTAATTATGATGTACAAAAAAAACCTGTAGCTTTTCCTTTATGATGAATTTCATGCGTAATCACCATGGCTACTTCTGGATGTTTGTCTCTTACTTTTTGTGTCATATTCAGTAAAGACATCACTGTTCAGCGTCCTCAAAAACAAAAGAGTTTTGAAATGACATCAACGTTACTTACTTAACATTGAGGTTCAGACAGAATAATGAGAGAGTTTGCCTCTATCCTTTCATTCTCCTCCTCTCCTTTCACCCTTTTTATATCCTCACAGCCAAAATAAAATAAACTCTAGGCAAAACGACTTCATTGTGCAAAAATGTCAGACATGTGTTACGGTTGCTAAGCAAATAGTGGCTAATAATATCTACACGGAAGAGGTTTGCATGAGTGCAGCAAGCCAAAGCACAGCATGTCTCAGTCTCTACCAATCTAAAGACAATGAAGGTTCACCACACTGTAATTACCCCACAATGAATATGTCAGTCACTTCTCATAAATATGAATAAGGAGGGATGGATAAAGGTGTTCAATCTAAATTTGCCATGGGTTTTTGACGTGAGAACTAGAAACGGCTCAGCATCATATTCATCCTATCAAAATGTCCGGAGTTTTTAATCTTTTGTATGTCACTCTTTTCTTGTCATGTCTGGATGAAGTGCAGCATGTAGAGGGCGGAGATAAATGTAACAGGTTTGGGTTTTTACTTATTTAATTAGGGGTGGGGTATGTGTGTGTGTGTGTGTGTGTGTGTGTGGGGGTAATATTTTTATAGAAAAAAACTTGAGGTGTCAGCTATTACTGTAAAGGAAATGCAAATTTCAAAGATATATCAAACAATATAGCATTATGAAATGGAAACAGTCATCTGTGACCGCATTATAGCTGAATATCACCACTCATGCTGCTACATACAGTATGTGTCACTTAGCAACCACTTTGTTTAGCTACTGTTCATGAGCTCCCACAGCTTCTAACTTAAATAATACCCTCGACTAAAGGGCATCCTTTACTGTGGTTATGGGTACGATGGCATGCTGAAGGTACAGAGAATACTGTCAGCACTAGGCCAACTCATAATCACACAAAGTAACGCCCTCTAGTGTTTTATTGTTTTGGTTTTACACACAACAGTTACAATTCAAGTGAACAGTATATAAAAGTTCTTTTTGTGTACCTCCATAAGAAAATAAGACAAGAGAAAGCCTGAAAGATCGCTTACTAGCTCCTTGTTTGCCACAAAAGAAAATAGCAACCAATTTCAATTTTAGCCATACTTGTCTTTGACCAGTCAGATTGCTTGTGTCTGGTTAGTCATTGTATTACAGTATTTAGCAGCTAGTGGATGCAAAGCTTTACAGTGATTTTAGAAGAGCTAAGAGGAGTTGCTAGGCACAATGCCAAGCAGAGTAAAACCCTCCCAGCTGCTCTAAAATCACTGTAAAGCACTGTGTTGAGTGGATTATTACTTTTTTAAATGGTGGCAACACACCATTGCAATAAAAAAGAGCTTACAAATGTTTAACACATCTTTAATGATCAATCAATGTAAACTAAATAATAATAATGATTAAATGTGCAATATTGCTCTCGAACAGTAGCTAGAGAACATTGTTGCTAAGCGATACACGAGTAGCGGTATAAGTGGTGATTTTCGTTCGTGTTTAAATGAACTGTGATGTGGGCACAGGTGTATGTTTATCAGGTGTTTTACAACAGACTGAGGACTGGAAACAATCTGTTTCATAATTGAAATTTAACTGATTGTGAGCAACTGAGTCTGCACCTTATGCCTAGTTGCTATATTTACAGTTTGCTGACAACCTATTTGGTTTATTGCATCAAAAAAAAAAGAACAACATGGATAGACTTACATCAGACCTACATTTCATTCTGCATCTTAACAGGATATTCAAAGTGACAATCTCTGACATTTTCATATGAAACATTAACCCCCAAAAAACGAATCAGATATTTTTTTTACTTGAGCCTGATATCTTTCTTTCAGGCTTTCTCTGTGTGTTTTCTAGCTGGACAGTGAGAACTGGTTTGGTCAATAGGAGGCATTGACAGAAGAAATCAAAGAGAGAATCTACATCTTCCTATTTGTAGACGGAGGATGGATGGTTGTCAAAAAAGGTCTGTGTGTGTGTGTGTGTGTGTGTGTGTGTGAGAGAGAGAGAGAAAGAGAGAGAGGGAGAGAATTTGCCATTATCAGCTATTATAATATATTAAATATATGCCATACATGTCTTTGATGCCCGTCTCTTCTATGAATTCCATAAGAGTTGAATGGGAAAATGATCAGGGAGAATCATCCATCAAGTTTATTCATGTCAATGTTGACACAGGTGACACATGGTGACTGGAGGCTGGTTTGATAACTCAGACCCTTGTTGTTCTCTTTCGCTCTGACCATGTACTGCATACTTCCCCAGAATAATTTAGAGTTAAGTTAAATAACGGATGAATTTTCATAGAGATACAATGGAAGACAAAAAGAATCAAGACAGAAGTTTAAAATAAAATATCAACATTCTGGTGAGGTTTATGGGTGTTAGATATCATTATACAGTAAGACTTTTTGACTATATCCTAAAAATAACTACTATACTGAATAAATTCTTAATATGTCCAAGATTTCACAATGCCACTTTTGTCATCCTTCCATTCCATTTCAGTTTTAAAATGTTCTGACCTGATTAATGATGAAAAAGCTCTTTGCTATAGCTCTAATAGTTTTCTTCTGTATGAGTTTTATGCCTTTCACAGTAACATTAATGGCAATTTACATACTGTATCTCAGAACTTCTGTGCCTTTACAACAAGCACTTTGTAACAAACAGTTGTGTGTTTAAGGCGCTATACAGGCCTAAATACATTTGATTTGACTTGACTCTGTTAGAGGGTGTTGTGTGCTGCACAATAAAATATGTGGCAGGTTATTAGATAAACACTATCTGTATGTATGTATGATGATCATGAAGGAGAGTTGGCATGACCTGTGGTATTCCAGTGGTAAATTACTGTCACCAGATATCAGTCTGTACCCATCTGTACCAGCTGTGTTAACTCATTTCAAAAACCTGGTTTAATTATTTAGTTATGAAGTCCTAATATATATAAATGCACACAATATTTTCAAACGACAAATTCTGTGCACGGTGTACCTCCCTTCTTTGACCACTATGTGGTGCTTCAGCTCCTTAATGAAATTTCTGGTGCACCTGCAACATACACACACACACACACACACACACACACACACACACACACACACACACACACACACACACACACACAGAGCAAAAATTGGAGTTTCTTCCCATTTATTTAATTTGGGGAATTTAGGGGAGCACGCCCCCAGTTTTTGCTTCTGATGGGACTGATATTTAAAACACAATTCACAGATACAATCAAACTTGATATTGAGATTCTGAAGTCAACAGTCCCATTATGCTCAGGCTGTTACAGTGGTTAAAGTTGCCTCGAGGGACGGACTTCCATACCAATGTATCCACTCAGACTGAAATACTTCACTCAATACATGCTATAGCCGAGCGAAAATATAAAGAACATATACGTTACACAGATGAAAGTGCCTTTCTTACTTTTGAAGTTCCACAAAGCAAAATACTTAAAAAAATAGATGTGGCCATCTTTTAAGGGTTCCTAACTACTGCTAATGGGTTTATCAGAAAGAGGAAGTTTTTCCATACTCACTTATTCTTCTCAATACTAAAACTCTACAATGTGATTTTTAATAAGCCATTTTCGCAAAGTTTCTGCACATTTCTACCCACTGTCCCCCCGTATGTGGTCTTTGAATGACATCTGTTGATGGTAATTACAAATATGAGACTCTTTTCTGCTGAGTGGGCACTTAGAGTACATCCTTGTGTGATGATGTGATTAATAACAGGGGTCCTGATACGACAGTCACAGCTGATATCAATCTGACTGCACTGACTAAGATTACGCTTATACAGCTTCAGGATTTCCCAACCTCATAAATCATAGCTCAAATGAAAATGCTATTTGATCCTTTGTATGAAAACGTCCTTGGTTGGTTCAAGATAAGGGGATCCTTAAAGCTACTTGTGGAAATCCTTGCAATACAAACTCCAAAAGTCAAAACACAAAACAATAAAAAGGCATGCTGTGTACCCCATACTGTCTTGGGGTTCGATTTCAAAGGTATGAAACAAGATATGAGACCCTTTCTCTTCCAAAGAGCCCAGTTGTATTATTTAAAACTGATCTGACCTGGATAATTATTACAGCCTCATCAATCTTGACACCTTGCACCATTCCCAAAATCTAATGTTTATTTAGAGATGCTTAACGTGACAAGGTCTTTGGAGTCCATTTTGAGGAAAAAAATAAAAACTAGTTGAGACTGACAAGTTCCAGTTAGTAATTCACTGATAGAAATCTGGTCTCAATTCAATTCAATTCAATTCAATTTGCTTTATTGGCATGAAAGCTTACAAACAATGTTGCCAAGGCAACAAAGGTCTCTCTCTCTTTCTCTCTCTCTCTCTCTCTCTCTCTCTCTCTCTCTCTGATAAACAATTATACCATTTAATTAGATAGCCTCATATAAATAATAGCTGTCTTCTTATTGAAAATTGTGCAGGTGGCATGACTGGAGAAGTTCATCTCTGTTTCATTTTTATGTGACATCACTGTCACCACATGGCAACTTGCTATTCATCTATACACATTCTTGTGACAGTTATAACCCCCTCCATATTCACACACACACACCCACAACCCCTAATGCAAGGGGTTCCCAAACTTTTTCATGTCAAGGACCCCCAAACAGATAGACATTAAGCCACTGAACCCCATTCAGTATCCTATCTGAGAGGATTTTTGTAGTTATTACAACTGTAAAAAATTACATAACTGTTGATCTGATAGTTGGAGGCATAACAGTGGAGAGAGTGAAATCTGCAATCAAAGGTGTCATTTTTCTACATTCTATACTAACTTTTAGTGAATCAAATAACAGTAATAGTGAAATTTGACTGTCTTTCATTTTGCTGATGACCGGCAAGAGCCCCTATAGGGGACCTTGGACCCCAGGATGGGCCCCTCAAGCCCCCATTGGTATCAAGACTGAGGAACATACTGTGACTGACTGGATGTTGAATAGGGAAAGCTTTGACACACGGCTGATTTTTCACAATCCCCCAATGCTTCTGTTGATTTATAGAGTGAAGCGGCAGTTGAAGGACCAACTTGTCTTACCAGCTTGTGATGCTGAGCTGGATGAGTGTGATATGTTCTCTCTCTCTCTTTCGGTTGCTTTCAGTGTGCTTTATTGGCATGAATGTTAGATGAACAGCAGTGCCAAAGCATTTAAAAACAACTGAATAAAAACATAAACAACTGGTGCTACATAACAACAAACAGCTGTTCCACTTGTATGACAGCGTTGGCAGTCTGTCTGCCTGCCTGCCTGTCTACCTGTCTGTCTGTCTGTCTGTATGTGTGACAGATCCACACCCACAGCCACGGGCACAGGTACACTCAATTAGGGGAGGGGAAGGATGTTTTTTTTTTATGATTCATATTTTTGCATCTGTTAAGGCATTCTCTCTCTCTCTCTCTCTCTCTCTCTCTCTCTCTCTCTCTCTCCTCTCTCTCTCTCTCTCCCTCTCTCTCCTCCCTGTTCGTCCTCTGCAGGCCTGCTGCTCTCTGCAGCAGAGTGGGGCTGCGTGACGTCAATGAATGCTGGAGCGGTTCCTTGGCTGGAGCGAGAAAATGGGGAGAAAATTGCGAGGTGAGACGCGCATTTTCTATTTTTTTTTTTTGTTCCCCCTCTTCCTTCCTTCTGGTACATTTTACGCGTTTTACGGACGCGTCTGTGTGCGCCGTTTATGTAAACAATTATCGGTTCATTGACGCCGCGGCTCCTTTTGCGCTTTGTGCAACGATTTTTTAAAATAACGCAGCACCGGAGTCAAGCCATGAGCCAGTGCTGGGGAAATGGGAGAAAACCGGGGCATGCCAGGCTCTCCCAAGTCCCCGTTTTTCCTTCGAGAAGGCACTGCTGCCGTCGGCATCGGCGTGAATTATGCTAACTGTAGGCCTATCGGTAATTTTCAAGTCATTAGGATGGGTTCCGTTGCTTGAAGTTGAGTGTTTGGTGATGCCGCTTGTCCACACCCACATGATATGTTGCATGTGATTGATCCAAGTGCAGTGCAGATATGAATATTAATAACCTTTAGCGCTGAACGTGCCAGTGTTTATTGTCATATCGTTAAACCAGTTGTCAATCGAAAAGCCTGGATCAGCTTTCCAAACTGCCTGGGGACCTTGACTGGCCTGTGTGGCCTGGATGTGTACACTGTGGGGACTGTGCATGTCGTTGCTGTATTTAGAGATGAAGATGTGGTCTATTAGAAGTGAAATATGTCTTTTTATACAGTATGCACACGGGTGTAACCTGTTTGTTTCGGTCTGTGTGTGACATGACTTCATATATGAGCAGTTTTACCATTTGATAGCAAAATACAATCATTTATTATCTTTTTGCAATCATTTTCACAGACTGGAGTCCTCAGGCAGTGTGGGTTTGTCATCTTGCCCTGAGCACACTTTGATTCAAGGGGAAAGTGCTAAAGGAAATCATGACTGCAATATTCCCATGGGACACTTAAAACTCCCCTAGTATGGCTCGGCTCTTGAAGCAGCACATTGCTAAAAGTGACAAACAGCCAGGCTGCTGGAGTTTGGGAAACTGTCATGTGACTGTACAGTGCATGAGAAACCTGAGTCGCTGGGCCTTACGTGCTGCTCTGTTTGGGGAATCAGATGTGACAAAAGTTAGACCAGTCATGCTGAAGTGAGGAAGAATAACTTAACGAGCTGACTGCTGGAAGAATGAAAACAGAAGGCAGACACATCCGCTTGGTTTCTGCTGATTGAGATCAAATTTTACTGCATGATGACATTTCAGGTATTTAGACCGGTGTACTGTGGTTTGCTCTTCTTATCAAGAGAGAATTGTGTCCTGCATCTGCACTGCAGCAGTATACAACACACACACACACACACACACACACATATACACATACACCACGTGCTTGTGTGCAGTCCCCATGACAGGCTAACGACTGCTCCATCCACTGTTCCAAGACAGATTTTGAGACAGTATGCCTGCGGTTTTTGACGTTGAGGTAAATGTCCTTGGTGACAGATGGTTTTCCCATGATCACTTGTCAGGCAGCAGCTCTCTTTGAAATTGTATTTCATAGGAATACATACTCAAGCAGAATATTTTACAGTCTGTTGTGCAGTCTTTGGCATTCAGTGTTCCTAGCGGTATGTGTTTATGAGTAGGGTAGTGTGCGTGTCAGGCTGTTAGAAGTGTGACAGTGCATCCCATATTCATTATTCATGATCCCACAGCAGATAGGAATCCTCGTCTAGTGAAAGGTATTCGTACATGTTCGCCACATGCTCCTCATGCCTTTCTGGGACAGTAAGGGAATATGGGTTTGTTTACATTCAAGGCATTGAGTGTCGACTGCCTCTGATCTCCCTATCGATCCTGAACGAGAACTCTGTAGTCAAATATATATGGCCATTCCTCTGTGAGCAAGATCTGTTTTTTTTATTTAATTTGACTTTGACCTATCTATCTATCTATCTATCTATCTATCTATCTATCTATCTATCTATCTATCTATCTATCTGCTGTATGCTGTAACGCCCTCATTTCCTGCCAACCATTCCCCACTATTCTCATTCAATCAGTTCCCCCTTTGTTCAGCAGCTCTGTTTATGCCTCTCCAGAGATGGGTTGGGTAAACGTGGATGTGAGAACGAGGCAGCAAAGCTAGAAAGAGGCTGATTAGCAGGCTGCCTCTCTGGATGTGGGGGTTCAGAGGTAGGATGAGGATGCAGATGCAAAGAACAATCCCTCTGTCAGGATGGTGGGAGTCGGGCCACGCAGATACCAGCTAGGAGTCTGCATACTGAAACATATTCTGTCTCGATTGATTTATCAAAAAGGCCTCTACAGGTATTTATGTACAGGTCCTGATATCGGTCACAGTGAACAAGATGTAAGTGTAGGCGTGTAAGTGTGTCCTTTAGTCACAATAATCTCAGAGTATGGGCAAAGTATTGAAACACAAACATTAACTCTTTCTACAATAAGGGCTCTCAACTTGGTTGCACCAGGTTTATTCCTAAGCAATTTCATTGTTACTTACATCTACATTGTGACTAGCCGTGATGAAACTTTGTATTTCACTACTCAGTAAATCAGGACTCAATAACCCCTTGTGTTATAACAAGGCTATTTTTGTGTTTGTGCACAGCTGGTTCAGCCATCTCCTGGCAGTGCTGTTATGGCTGTGCCTGCACATTGCAGCGTGGTTTTCATCCAAGCATCACTTAGAGATCAAGGCTTGTGCTAATTGATACTAGCCATAGGGCGTTTAAACTTTTCTGATGACTCATGGCTGCCAGAAACTACATGTGGAAATAACACTGTGACAGACACTAATCTGCACATTCTTTAACATTATTATTGTGCTTTTCAAACCATTGGATGACCATTTATGCCTTGTGGTTGGCATGACTTGAGTATGAAACAGACACACGTAGTGTTTTGAATAGTTTGAGGAGTTTTGACACAATTTGAATAATTACATTTGACCTGTTTTTGTTTCATTCTGAATTGATGTGGTCAAATTCTCTCAGTATGCTCAAACCAACTTGGTGTTGAGTCTGTCTTAAGTCTTCCAGCCTTGTTAGGCAGAACTTCCCACTCATTGTCAGCCCTATTAAGGAAGCATTTCATCTGCACTGGTTTCTTCATCCCTCTACCAGCAACTTGAATATCATGCCACCACATGCTCAGGATTAATTAGTGTAAGAGGGCCTGAGAGACAATCGAAATACAACCAGAAATCACAGATGCCTTTTTCTACATCATTTCCCACAGATGTCCTCTATAGATGCGACGTCCCCGATCTTGTTCATGCTAGCACACCAGGCATTTTGTACATAAAGAGTTTGCTTCTGTGCGTCTGTGTAGCTCAACTATGAGAAAAAGTGCCTTGGTTAGATAAGATGCTGTGGCAACACTCCTCGATGGAGGCGATAAACATATAGCCATAGGTCAGAGGGCTATCTGCACAGCCAGCACTGGCTTAAATTAATGGGCCTGAGTATTGAAAAAAGCCGACACTGAAACTTCTGACTTATTACTGAGTCTGTTACCTGTTAAGGAAACTGTCACATGAATAATTAGAGTCTTGTCATTACTTCATTCAAAAAAGACATTTGTACATTGGGTTTGCAATTGGATATGGTATTTTTGCCCTTTGTCACCTCGTCCTAATCTAAATGACCTTCCTCATCCATGACAATGAGCAGACTGAACATGAACAGACTCATACATTCTCAAGCATTAATCCATACTGTATCCGTTTCCCTACATACACATAATGATTACAGCAGGCCTATTAACGGCGTGGAGGCTGGAAATGGGCCAGTGCTGCTAGTGTTTTTAGTGACGTCCTCCTGGCATGCGTGGCATGTGATGATGATCTATGTATACTGGCAGATAATTGTTCCTGTGAACAGCTCCTTGGATCAATAGTAGACAGCGGAGAGCCAGGGAATGAGTCTGACCATAGACCTACATTTGCCTTCTGGCCAGCCTTTGTGAAAGTCACTCTCTCTCGTTCGCTGTCCCAGCCTCGTCCTGAGAGCAGTGAGAGCAGTGCGACTTCCACAGCTTGCTTATGTTCATTCTCATTGTGGTGACATGACTTTAACACTGCTTCAACAGGTTTGTTCCTGTATCACAAAACATCTTCTTATGTCCTTTATAACACTAAACTAGCAACTAAACGACTAGACAGTTGTCATAGTTCTCAACAGTTGTATTTTCATCTTGTAGCGACCATCAAGTTGTCTATTGAGATAAAACTTTGTCGGTCTGGTCTATTTCAAAAGAGTCTCCTTAATGAGGAGAGCATGCTGAATCTTTGGTTAGGCTTGCCCTTTGCTGTCAGGTGAGGAGCCCCAGGCAGTGTGATTGGCCTGTCATGGGAGTCCCATGGCTTACTCAGGGCTAACACACTTTGACATGCTCATGTAGAAGCCTAGCAGGCGTTAGGAGATTTCACTAAACCTCTCCTTCAGGTTGTAGTGGAGTCCATACACTGTAGTGCAGCCTGTTGAGCTCCTGGGAACATGTTAAGGCTCTGAAGGCTTCCCATCCGTGTCTGCTGCTGTCAAAGTGCTTGCGGCCTATCACACACATTTCCACGGTAACGGTGCTGTGTCATGTGCCATACAATGCAATCTAGGGTTGGGCAATGTACAGTTCTTCATGTCAGCTGTCTCCATATTTTACTGGGATGTACAAATTTAGCATCGTACTGTGAAAATAATGTCCTGAGGGTGTGAGCATCATATTTTCCCAATGCAAAATCTCAGCAGCGGTAACAACACCATTGTTGAAGCGTAGGCAGACGCTCGTGTCACACCTTGCACACAGCCTTGGTACCTCTGGTATTATGTACAGTAACATACCACTAACCGGCAGTTTGAGTTCAGTGCTGCAGTGTCTCCATGTGAAACTTTGCAGAGAACAGGCAGGGTGGATCTGATGCACTCTCTCTCACTCTCCTCCCCATGCCTCCAAGCAAAAAAAATCTTTATCAGAGACCACAGAGAGGAATAAATCTCACCTTACTCTGTGATGGTGCAGCACAGTTGGTCTGATGAATCAAGATTGTGTGAGGCTGAGAGACATTTCGCTTGCAACCAGTGGCTTCTGATGTCTATTAGGTGTCTATGGATTCAAACCAATTGAAGGGCAAAATGCAAACTGTCTCCTAAACAGCAGCGAGGGAGCGGTCCTTTGCTTCTCTTGTCTCTTTGGTCTCCTGTTCAGATTTGTCAAACAGTTATTTCTCACTGCCATGTGTGCAAAGTTGCCAAGTGCAGCTTTACCAATTTGAAACCAGATTTACAGAGGCTGTGCTCTCTTGGCCCTCCTCTGCTGCAGCCTCTGATTATGACTTCTACCTGCCAATCTCTAAACCTCCTGCGCCGTCTGTGTCCCTTCCCACCACTCTGAAACACTCTCACCCTCTCTGTCTGTCCCCCTCTTCCAGCTTCTTCACACCCACACCTCCGCCCACCTGCCTGTCCTCTGCCTGTTCTCTGCCATCACCTGTCTACATCTTCCTTCTCTCCATCCATCTGACAACTATCACCTGTGTCTCCCTCCTGACTGTAAGTTAGTAAACCAACCTTTTATTTATGGTAGAAATGTATTGTGGGAGTGGGTAACCTTCCATTTCTGTACGCTCTTTTCCCTCAGGTAACAGCCATCAGGTCAATGGCAACAGATGATGTGCTTTGAGGCCCTCGTTCTGTCTCATCTAGGTACATACGGTTTGATTGGCCTGACATTAATGTCTCGTTTCACTGTCTGAAAGCTTGTATAGGACTGACAGACAATGAAAATGAGATTATTAGCGTTTGCCAGCGAAGAGTCTTTAAAAACTAGATTTCCCTTCAAAGGCTGTTCCAGAAAGATACATCCTGGCATAATAGGGTCACTCAAAGAAAAGAAACAAAACAACCAATTAGGATGATGTTTTTGTTGGCCTATCATGTCAGTCAAGAATGTGTCAAGTGTGTTCCAAATCCCCTGGAATAGCATACCTAAATAAATCAGAAACAACTAAACGCTTTCGACCAAGTAAAAACATGATCATTTTAAATAGGCTAGAGAGTTAATAAGAAATATATACTGTACTTCTTAATCATTTGTGCCAAAGACTATGCCACTGTGAAGTTTGTCGTAGCACCAAGTGGCTGCTTTGTGGAATCATCATCGTTACAGAGCGATTCGGCGTGTGCTTGTATCCCAGAATAGCATCACAACACAAGACTTGGACTTGGGACAGTGGCAGATGTGTCTCTAATTAGTGCGTGAGTGAGAAAGAAGCACTGGGCTTTTCCAATGCGATTCTACAGCCTTTACCCCTGCTCATAGACATCCTGTATATCTGAACCCGCACCTTTAAACGCATTATATCATCTGTTCTCTCCTTACCTGCCAGCCTTGCCCAAGTCATAAAGTTGTGTGATCTAAGGTTGGCAGTTAAAAGGTAGAGGCTACTGAACTGTATATCTTGGAGGCAGACGGGACAGAGATGATGCTGCAGTTAGAGAAGAGGGAACCTGATGGGCCTTGGAGATCTGTGTGTGAATTACAAACCCAAACACACACACACATACTGGCAATCCACATTGAAACATTACAGACAGTCCTCTGGGATGCCACAGCTGCGTGCCATTGGCAGGATGTGACATGTGGCTACCAAGCAGCCTCACTTCCTTTCTCCTGCCCAATTAAATACCTCACTTAGCAATTTTAAGCAGATGGGAAAGCCTGCAGTCTGCAGTGTAGTGACTGTGACTGAAATCCTCCTTTAATAAGTGGGCATGGCTTGCCAGTACACTCCCCATTTTACCCTCACCAGACTTCTAATAACAGTCTCCTGCCTCATTGGTGCCTTGTTGGGGATTGCCAGTGTATGAGCCCTCTGCTAAGAAGGGCCTGTGTCTGTTCTGTGTGATTACGCCAATGTCTGTGCCTGCTTCACTCATTAATAGATGTTGTAGAGAGCGTTGCCAAATCCCAAAGAGTCTGTTCTGGTTAATATGCTTGGTCTTTGAACCACTGCCCATAGGGTTGCTGCTTGCAAGACAGATCTACTGAACAAGAACAAGGTTTTTTAAGGGCAAATTGTAGTAATGTCATATACTGTCATTGCTTGGATGAGGTATCTGCGATATTAGTAAGTCATAGTGATAGTCACAATAGGATCCATATTGCATAGGGTCCAGCAACACTAGACATTGTGGAGGACGACTTCAGCAGAGCTTTAGGGGTTTGTGAACAAATTCTTTGTAGTAGAGTGCTGAAGTGTGCAAGCAGACTCTAATCTGCTCTCTTTCACATTAGCAGCTCCTCATGTAGGAGCAGCCCATATAAAAAGGTTCTTACCCAGATAATAAAATTAACCAGTTCCCACAAGTGCCATTTTTTAAATAGAAATTACAGTAATAGCTACTGTCCAATATAAAATGACTACACATAATTTGTGTGAAGCAAGACTTGCACCAGATCTCAGCATCAGATGGGCTCATTTTAGAAATAAATACACAAAAAAAAGAAAAAAATGTTGTAGCAGAGTACATAGTCGTGCCCAGCTGTTGTATTGACATCCAAGGACTTTTTAGATCATAGGCAAACCAAATATACACATCTATTTTGTGTTTTTGTTGGCCTGTCATGATGTTAGTCCAGCTGACTAAATATTTGTCTGTCTCTGCTATCAACAGAGGAACTGTACCTCACAAATACCCAGATGACCCGAGTGGTTCTATAGACTGTTGTGGTTATTGTCCGAGACCATCTAGACCCAAAGACCCATCGAGCCTCATTGATCGCCTGTCAGAGACAGTGGATTATACTGTTAAACTCAGTGCTCTTGTGGTTTCGTGGGGACAAGACACATCGCTGTCAATTCCATAGTCAATATTGTCTGTAATGAGCTGAACCTCACCAGCCTTTAATTGCGACTGGCCTGGTATCTGAGACGGACCTGAGGATCTCGTGTGAGAGATCGTTTAGCACAGGATCTTTGCACTGACTCTTTAAACTCGTGCTTGCTTAATTAAAGAAACTGATGCGCGGGAAACGACAGTCGGTGGAAGCCGCCATGCTGAATTAATTGGATTTATTAAACCAGGGGCATCAATTGCAGGCTAATTGGCTGAACGTGGCGATGCAATGTTCTTTGCAGCGGCCCAACTGTTGGCGCTCAGCGTCTACGGCCTTAGTGGCAGATGGAAATAATGAATGTTAAACGTCTCTATTCCTGACCCCGCTTATATAACATGTTGATAGTCACGTGGTTGTGACTAATTGTATGCTTTGTCTTTTTTTTTTACTTTTCGGTGTGCGTTTACTTATTTCTTCTTCAGTTATTACCAGGGCATAGTTAGAAATATCAGGCAAGGGTTGGATGAAGAAGCTGCAACTCAGACGATAGTGGCGTTTTTTTACTTGTGTGGGTTATGAGATCCCTTGTGCAGGACTCATAGCATGGTCCAGCCTGACCTCGTAGACTTCAGACATTGATATGGAAAATGCCTTCAGCATTCAGAAGCTCTCACACTAATGGATCCATTTCCCCTTTCCCCACTCTTCTCTTCCTTTCAGGATAGGAGTGCAGATTTGAGAGCAGTTTGCTTCTTCAGCTATAGTGAAGTTTAGGTTTCATGTTTCCTGACCACTGACCTTAGATCAATATTCTTACTTTGACATAACAGGCCCTAATGTCTGCCTGTCCAGTCAGCAGGAGTAGCACATAGTGAGGGATGGGCTGAGTGAAGGGATGAGGACTAGGCTATGGGACCATCATCTGGATTCTTCTGGAAGAGTTCCTGCATGTTCTCATATCATATCTCATGATTAATGATGTTTTTAAATCAGTTATGCTATTCCTCTCGAGCTCATTGATTCCCATTCAATTCCAAACAACATACAAAACAAGTTCCCGAGATGTCCAATTGATATGCTGATATGCCAACATCACTACTGAGGAGATAAGATATGCATTTTCTTTTCTCAGCAGTAATTCCAAACAACAGCAGTCACTTGACTTTGCCGCACTGAAATGCCAGATACGTTTCTAAAAATAAGTTCAACACATCAGTTTTTCCCTAAAAGATTGCTTCGCAGCTTTAACATTATGCAGCAGGTTGCATTAGGCACAAGCACAACCCTTGTCATCAATTTCCTTTGAGCAACCCTTTATGCATTTATTTATTTATTTTGATTACATTCCCTTAGTTTGGTTGATTCTCGGCTGTATTATTTTATACCAAAAGGAGCCACTCATTCAATGTATGAAGTGCTTAACCTGTCATCTGTATTTTTCTCTCTCTGTTTTTAGGACCTCAGGCAGGGGAACCAGAAGAGAAGCAGAAGTGAAAAGACCAGTAGGAACTCATGAAACGGGTGACACAAGAAAATGTGTGGATGTGAATGTCGCCACTATGTGTGGTTCTGTGATTGAACTGGGCTCCTCCGTCGCACGTGGGATCTCTCTGGGTCCTACCACCTTCCACTAACTGCCCTACTGCTCCGTTTTCACCATGAGAGGATCCGTCTGGCGCTCGGCCACTGTGCCCTCGTCCCGGCGCTACCGTTGTGCTGCGTGAGCGCCACCCCCCCCCCCCCGACTCCTCCGGCGGTTATTGCACGGAATGGCCTCTCTGGACCTGCCATACCGCTGTCCTCGCTGCGGGGAGCACAAGCGCTTCCGAAGCCTGTCGTCCTTACGCGCCCACCTGGAGTACAACCACACGTACGAGACCCTCTACGTCCTCTCCAAGTCCAACAGTGTGTGTGACGCCGCTGCTCTGCTCCCCCTAGTGGCTGAGGGAGCTCTCCTCACGCCCGCCAACAACAACGACCCTTTCGAGCCGCTTCGACCTTCCGCCTTCAAGGAGCGACGCTTCCCCTGCCGCGAGCTTCCCTGCCCGGACGACCTGGGTTTGACCCCGGCTAACTCCAACGCCGCAGCCCGGTACATCCCCAATGTGGAGTTTCCCCTAGGGGAGATTTTTATGAAGAAAGCCATGACATCCGCTGACCCGGGTCCCCATGGAAACCCCAGCACAGCTGTAGCAGTGGCGGCTAATGTAGCGGCCAGCGCAGTGGAGGCGGCCTACGAGGAAGGCCTGGCCAGGCTGAAGGCACGGGCGTTTGAGCGACTGGAGCTGGATGAGAGGCTGGAGAAACTGTCTGAAGAGGTAATTAGGATCATTATAGTCATTATGGTACTGGAGAGAGCCACCGCATTTTTATGTTTGTATTGAGATCTTGTTAGATTCAGTCTTTAAAAACCCCATGAAATGAACTCCCATTACTTTTACTTCCTGGAAAATACAGTATCTTTAATGGTGACCTCATGCTGCTCTAGTAGGCGTAAAATATAAATTTCTAACCAATAAAACCATCAGATTTTTGAACAGTCCCGCCCCTCCGCACCAGTCCCATTAAGTAAAATTGCCTTTCTCTCCCTGACTCATATTTCATTGGTTTAGACTTTTGAATGATCCCTCATTGCATTATGTCCCGCCCCAACAGGAAATGCATCAAATCCAGGAAGTAAATCTGCCATTTCATGAGGACTTTAAGATTGATTTTCTTTGTGACAAATTACTATTTGACTGACCGGAAACCAAATTAGCACAATAAACCATAGGCTCTTTGTTTTGAGCTCTGTATTGCTATACCACTGTAGAAAAAAGTCAAACATCTCTAGGGCAAGAGGGAATAAAATTATGACCTAGAAAATATATGGTCAAAATCCCTACATTTAGAAAAAACAAATATTTTCTCATCAGAGCCAGTGCTTCCTTCCTTTTTATGTCCTGTCTGTCTGTGTGTCTGTCTGTCTGTCTGTGTGTCTGTCTGTCTGTCTGTCTGTAGACACATTCTAGTGAACACAATAACTCAAGAACAATACATGATAGAAACTTCATACTTTCACCACAGGTTCCCCCTTTAGAGGAGATGACCTGGTTAGATTCTGAAGCACCTTACTGCATAAATTTGCATATAATGAGGAACAACTACTGTAACTTTGTAACACTTTAAGATAAAGTTCATATTAATACCACTCGTGTTATGTGAAGACATGTATGTTGACATAGAAATATTTGCTACTTGATGCATTCATTAGCTTAATTAATAACCTCATCTTCATAACTGGTTCTGTTTACTATATCAGGGTGATTATGGCGGGACATTAAGCCGCTCAAGTGCCTCTTGTTTGCAGGTGGAGCAGAAAATAGCGGCTCGTGTCGGCCGTCTTCAGGCGGAGCTGGAGAGGAAGAGCTCGGAGCTGGAGCGGGCCAAGCAGGAGAGCGACCGGCTGAGCCAGGAGAAGCAGGACCTGGAGGACAAGGCCTCGGAGCTCTCCCGGCAGGTGGACGTCTCCGTGGAGATGCTGGCCAATCTCAAGCAGGACCTGGTCAACAAGGAGGAGGAGCTCAACCACAAACAGCAGTGAGTGATATACTGGTCTGTCCCTAGTCTCTGTGCTTATGACGGGTTGCCGCCTGCCTTCCCAATAACTGAGACCTAATTCTGAGCTATGATATGGAGTCCTACCTGAACCTTGCTACAGGCGGCTCTTAAAGACGAGATGAAATGAAAAATGCCTTTTTAACCCTTTTAGATCACATCCCCGGTCATACTGTGCACCTATTTAACAATAGATGCCAAAAAAAATACCAAAAATCAATTTCATTGTATTCTTATATCAAAATTCAATCATGTTTTCTTCCTGTAAAACAAAATATGCCGTGTGCTTACGTAAGCATGCCCGTAACTAATTTCAACCAATAATATCATGACATCCACCCATCAATCAATCTTCAACTTTTAGCGCACAGAGCTAAGAGGCTAAGATTCATTAGTTAGCTAGCTAGCAACAGCATGGTACTTTGGTGTGTCTTCGGGTGTTATGACACACCCACTTTTCAACGTTCAAATCAAATTCCTCCCAACGTTATGTCCCGCCTGTCTTTCCTGTTTCACTCGGAAATACGTCACGATACGGAAGTTAGATACTCTCGAAATGCCGTTTCATCTCGACTTTAACTCCTGCTCATCCTTAATAAAACCCACTACCAGACACACACACACTCCCACACAACACAGTAAGCACAACGCAGAAACGTATGTCGTCTCCCCTCCTCTCCCCCACCTCTGCCTCTCTGTTGACGGTGTGATCCTCAGTCGTGTCCTACCAGATGCGGGCTGCATCTGTCCCGCCGCCGTCTCTATTTCTCTGAGTGCCTGCTAGCACTGCTTAGCCGCTGAATGGAGGGCTGGACAGGAGCAGCTGGGTTGGCACGACTGGGCTCTCACAGCACTTGGCCTGACTCTCCATAGAGCTGCCATTGTGTTTTATGAACTAATAGTAGGGGTAATGCAAATAGGAGGTGTACTTGGGTATAAAACACAGTTTGGTGATGTAATTAATTGCCGGCTCAGTATCTGAGGAACATGGTTTGGATTTCTGTGTAGCCTACATTGTTGAAAGAAAGACCAACTTTTAATTTTTGTGTATTTAAATTAATCCCAAGGTAGTTTATTGTGTAGTCCAAATTGTGATGTTAGATTTCAGGATAGAGGCAATGTAACATGTATCAATGTTTTTACGGCAGGTAACCGTATTTCAAAATGAAAGGTAATAAATGAAAATACTTGATCCTCTCACATTAATCATACACAGTCTGTAGGTTAGCCTTCTGCAGTATCAGTAAGTTGGTTGACTTTTTCTTTAAATTTACTGTGAAAATTAGATGTGACAACTCATTGCATTGAATCTCCATAAAAAATGTATTCGGCCAATGCCAAACAGCCTACGGCCATCCAGTTTCTTAGAATTAATGCCAAGTGTTTACAAAAGGGAGGCATGAGACGCACTGACAATCCAATTCCCAAAAATTTTCCAGAGGCAAAAAGTTGCTAACCTGGGAAAACAGGTTTTTTGGCACCCAAAATAAGAGTTATGAACCCATGAAAGACTGAATAAAATGCATTTCTCCACAAACATGTTGTTTTACCTGAGGAACTTGTGCATGATGCAAGTCAGGTACAAGCTGGTTGAAATTCTGATGTTATGAGTATTAGTCATCAAAGCAGTGTTTGAATGATTGAATTACAAATACAGACAGAAGTAGGATTAACTGCTACTTATCAGAAAACACATTTCATTTGAAGGCTTTATTCTCCTTAAGCAATTGATTTGGTTTTCAGATAGCACAATAAAAGGGTCAGGAAAAAGACAGACAAGAGGTTATTGTTGTTTTCAATATTAGAAAAACCCTGAATGGGTCTCAGAAAATTATTAAATTATTTTTGTTATTTTGTTGACCTAGAACGCGTGGACAAACATCATTCATGGCTTACAGTTAAGTTGGGTGGAATCTGTACTGTGTATTCCATATACAAGTGTGTTACTCTGTCAGGAGAGCCAGCTGCATCTCTCTATCTTCCTCTTGGTTTTTATCTCTTCTCTTCAGTCTTCTTATCGGTCCTGGACGTCAGCACTAGGCCACAGACAGAAAGACACTGTCCAGGGCCAGGCCTCCAATCTCATCACAAACACAAAGCTGACATGCTGCACACATCACTGTGCACTGTGCACTGTGTGTGCGTGTGTGTGTGTGTGTATTTGTAAATAAACCTTAGAGAATGGCACATATATTCTGTACATTACTATTACAAGGCTGTTGCGTATTAATTGTGGGGAATAGTCGTGTGTGTCATCCACCCTGTTTCACTGCTCTCATTTTGTATCCTGATATAATGTCAATTAGAGCAGTGCTGACCTGTATGTGTCTAAACTGCATTCGATAACACATGGGTCATCCAGGTGCTTGTGACAGCATTTCATTGGTTTGAATGGGAACCTGAGCAGAGGATCAGTGTGATTTTCTTTCTGCTTGGCCCCGCCTCTTTATGTGTCCCTATAGTAAAGGATAAAGTAGCTGTGGTTTTGTATCACAAACCTGTCAGCAACGAATTGTCTGAGAAGTTCAGTCACAAAGCACTGCCTGGGCTATGTGTCTGCCTCCCAGCTATGCCAACGGCCCAACATCTGTCTCTCTCTCTCTCTCTCTCTCTCTCTCTCTCTCTCTCTCTCTCTCTCTCTCTCTCTCTCTCTCTCTCTCTCCCTCCCTCTTTCTAAGGAAAAGCTGGCAGTTGAACAGTGAGCTCTTTCAGACTGTAAAATACAGAGTAGCTCAGAGATGGAAAAAGAGCATCACAGGCGGTGAATGTTCAGCAGGGTCGGCTGTGAGGATGACTAAGCAGTAGTTAACAGACACAGAGCAGCTCATCGGTTCAAACATGGTTGTCTAACAATCCCATACATTGTGGGTGTCAGTTACAGCAGCTGCATTCTGTCATTTTTAGGTTAGGGTTAGAAGGGTCTGTGAAGCTAAGTGTCCCCCTCAAGGAGGACATGGATATCATTTTTTACATCAAATGCTGACAGATGCTAAAAATGCTAGTCAGCTAACTGAGTGTTGCTATGCAACCGTAGGAAACTCATGAGAGCTGGCCTTTGCTGCTAGCAGTGCCACGCACAAAAATGAGACACAGATCTAATCATTTCTCGCTGCACTCAGAAACATTGTAAACGATTAGGAAAAGAGACTAGTGTACAAAAACGCCCCTGGTAGAGCCATCCAGCCTTAATCAACAGAAATCTTAGCCTTAGGAGAAATGACAAGCAGTCTGAGGCTTATCTCCATCATTTCAGCGCTTTACAAATTCATTAGATTAGAAAACTGCTGCCAAGAAATATGCTGCCATAATCTTTCCAGCCATTAATGACATACAGGGTTGTCTGTGGTTATGGTTATTATGTAATTCTGCCAATTGCTAATAGGCTAATAGTCAATTCATTGTGCCAGTCGATCATTTTGAAGTGCCATTTCTCATCAATTTTGATCTTGTGAGTAACATTTAAGACTGCAGTTCAATTTGCAACAGTGTTTTTGTTGGCCATTTTATTCATAGCCCAGGAAATGATGGCCAACCTCGCTGAGTGTTCCTGCAGGAGGATAATACGCTTCAGTGGCAGCCAGATCACCACCCACTGTGACATGTAGGCTTAAAGGCAACGAAGGGCAACTCTGCAAACATGGAGAATAACTGTGTTTTTCTGTGTGCTGTCTTTATGTACGCCTTCCCTTGACTGAGGTTTGGTTAGGACTTTATTGCCTCTCTTCTCGTAGGAAAATCTTGTATGTCTATGTATGGAAAAAAGCAGAGCAATAGAGAGCAATCAGTGTGATGGGCATGCATATGAAAGGAAAACAGAAGAAGATTTAGGCCCCTGTCAGGTTTTTTCATATCATATTCAGCACACACCCAGTTGCTGCAGTAGGCCTCAACCCCGAGGCTTGATTTATTCCTACACCCAGCCACGATTAAGGGAGCGAGTGCACTGTGCAGCACAAGAAAGCCCCATGTGACGAACTGAAAGGGCGTTCTCAACCTGTTCCCAGCAGACGTTAGTGGGAGGGCGGCAGAGCACGCGGAGGAGCCTCGCTCGCTATCGCTGTCACTGTTGCTTCTGTGGAAGCACGCATGTGTTTCATTGAGCAGTATCCTTGAATGCAAAGTGAAGCTGTCAGGCTAGAGAGAGAACTTGCCTCATTAACGGCAGAGTCTGACACAGAGGAGCGTGCAGTTATTAGCATAGCAAGCAAGGTTAAAGCTGTTGCAGTGACTTCTGAAGGCTTCTAATGGAATGAAACGTGTAGGAATGTGATCAGCGCTAAATCTGAGAATGTGGACAATTTGGATTGTGAATAAAGATAAAGTCATAAAGATGAATGTAGCTGATGTTAGCTTTAGATTTTTTTTTTTTTTTAATAAAATATGTCCTCCATAGATTCAGTGTACAATACAGCAGAGTTTTGTTTATCCAAACCCCTCAGGGATGGAGGTCATCCAAACCAACAAATTGTTTGAATTACAGAAATACAATGCAATACTGATGCCAAACACTTTCACACTATAAAACATGCATGGACAAAATGCCTTGTGCAGTCTGTTTTGTATTAGAAATACTTTAGTTCCATTTATTAACACAATCAATACTGTACTTTTTTTTTTTGCATTGTCACATATTTGTTCATTATACTCATTTGGTAGTCCAGCTGGATTGGATGGTTGGATAAACAGGGTTGCAATGCACATTGTAGAGCTACGGTAGGCTATAGCTGTAAACAGAGAAAGATTGTGGAACCACATAAAACAGACATTTAAGTAACCAACATGGACGCTGCATCTCAGATTTCCACCAGCAATACGCAGAGGCTTATAATGAGAAAGGGTTCTGCTAGTTAGTGGATAACCCAGAACGTAGTGTATGGAACGTCCAATGAACGCTGTCCCTCAGGATTTATAGGCGCGGGGCCGTTGGTCTCTGCCGTAGCTGCCTGTCATGTGATGGAAAGAGTGATTTGTGGGTCCTTGAGGCTGGACGAAGTGCTTTGAAGACAGAGGAAAGAGGAAACAGGAGGGCTGGAGCAGACACTCCTTCACCGGACATGCCCCTTCTTTCTCACTTTGTCAACATTGACTTGAAAGGTTCAAGTGACTACTGTGCGTTACACTGTTAGAAAATGCACTATGCTTATAGCGGAATAAGATGCTTAGAGGCCATACTGGATTTCTGCGTTGGTGTGTGCGGTGCTGTTCCTCAGTGGAAAGCCCAGTCCGAGGTTATGCTGTCATTTCTTTTTATCTTGAGCTGTCATAGAGCTGAATGGTGTGCACGAGTTGAACTGCATGTGTGCCTTACACTAGCCTCCACAGTCCCAAATCTAAATCTGTTCATTTTTTTCCAATTTTGTGCCAATTATCTTCCTGTATCATCACATCAGTGGAAGTAGTTGCATTCCAAAGCTAGATACCCACCATTTAAAAAGCTATTGCCTAGTAGTAAATGATTGCTGGCATGAGGGCAAAACACATTATGGAATACTGCCAAGCACTGCAATCTTTGCTTACAAAACGATAGCATTTGAGGATGGATTATTTATTTATTTTTTAAATATTGACTGATGAATTTCAGGTAGCATTTTTTCCCCAGAATAAATACATGCTTTTTTGGAACGGTTTCCCTTTCTCTCATGCGTTTTGAAATGCACTGTGTAATCACCTTGCTGTTGTGTCCCTGGGTGACTGAACTAGCTGTGAATTCTGATGGCAGTTTTAAATTTTGGGGAGTGAGCTCAGCAGCAGGAGCTCAGCATGGTGCCGGTCGAGCCACAATAAAATATTTACTTTCTGTGATTGATCAGAGCCAAGACCTGGATTACTGGCTTCTTGGGAAGCCAGTCATGCATTTCACCGGGAGGCTTTGAAAATGGGGTTGATGAATGCATCAGGTTGGTGAAAGGCATATTTTCTCCTTGTGAATTTGTCTGATGTTCACGCTGCATTTTTACACCTGATTCCTGTAACGGATCTGTCACTCTCCCTCTGTCCCTCCCTTTTTTCTGTCCCTATTCTCTCTTTCTTTTCATTGTGCTCTCCCCTTTCCCCTTGATTTGATTTCAGCCTGTATTTCTTTCATCGTCTGTTTTCTGTCATCCTTTCATCCCTGTCTTTCTCAGAGCGCATCTCTCATCTCCTCTCATGTTGCCATACTCTCTACACCGCCTCCTGGCTGCCTTCCTCTTTTTCTGTTTGTGTGTGTCCACGCGGATGTCCGTGCTTGTAAGTGTGTGATGCATATAAATGTGTGTGTACGTGACATTATGACACAATGTAACCTACTGAATCCATCTAACCAAAAAAACATAATTTCCAGGGTCTGATCCAGGTGGCAAAACAAAATGCCACGCGAGTGGATGGCCCTTGTTTAAAGCAAAGAAAGCATTTATTCAAACAATGGCTTCCTATTCTTCATCATTCCGGCCTTTCAGTCAGTCATCTCTGCTCTTAAATATTAATGAGGAATAATTTTGAATTAATGGCCAGAGATGATGGCAACTCTGAAAGGAGGCTGACCGTGATTGTAATTAACATTTAAACAGAATACTTCAGAAGATCATGCCTTATTAATCATGCCTGTTACGGCTGGCAGTCTTGGCTATACTGGACTGTCTGTCATGGCTGTTAAGTGACAGGGAAATGAAACCAGCTCTTGGTAGCATAAGAGGTTCAAGGTTTATACTATCCATTGTGATTTATCTTTCCATCACAAAATAACAGCAGCGTAGATACTTGTTTGGTTGCAGGCTTGCAAAACCTAAATTCACCAAGACTGGAATGCAAGAACAAATTGCCCTTTCTGTTTCCAAGACCTTAAAGCAACAAGTAGCCATCTGATTCACTTAGAGATTTTTAGATGCATATCTCACAAACATGCCCCTTTTTTTAGCAAGAGCAATTCTGGTGGCTTACTGATCGTGAACTGACAGGGAATGTGTGGTAAAACCTACAAGTGCCATACTCAAGTATAGTATTACTTTAAAGCTTCCCTGGGATCTGCTGCTCTTTAATTGCCTCCGTCTCTCCCATATTAGTATTTCCCAGTAGTGAAGCACCTTGTTTGCCTGGGAGCCTAGCTCTTGAACACAATATTTAGTCCGATTGGATCCTATGCTACAATGCTTTAACCTACTCATTAGTATTCATTGAAATTACTCACTGCAATAATGGTGCATAGGTAGAATGCATCCATTTTAAAAGTGAAGTCATGTGAAATTGTATGCAAATCTCTGGCATCTGACACTGTGCAAAATATATTAGTCTGAGTTCATTTTGTGCAGCTGAATTAATTTTAGGATAATACCATGGTGAGATATGGTAAGATCAATTTCGTCTTTTAAACAGAATATTTGATTAGTCTGCAAAATCCTATGACTCTTAGGTTTTCGTTAGCTGGGAGCACAGCTACATTTGAAGTTTTTATTCAGATCTAGCATTTTATGTACGCAAGGGGCTGCATCACTACATAACCTGATCTTATTTATTCTGCCTAAATTTCATGTGACATGCTGTTGGAGAAGGTCCATTCCTATATTCTTGAAGCTGAATGTGTTGCAGAAAATCTTTGTTTGCTATTACATATTCTCAAATTCATCAACTCTGAACAACATCACGGCAGAGCGGATGTATGTTTACGCTGTATGTGAGATGGAAAAGAGAGAATGAGAAAGGAGACTAGATGTGTGAGACCGTCAGCCACCTGTCAACATGGGGTCACAAATGGGTGGCTCCCCCTCGCCCACAAACATGGATCAGAGTCATGATGGAGGCGCTCCACCATGGAAACCCCCGCTGTGTCTAGTCAGTCATATTTACTGCATCTGCCCCAGTCTAATAACCTTCTTATTCATCTCCCAGTAAAGATGGCGATCTGCTTCTCAACTCCCCCGGTGCTCGGGTAAATGTGTGCACATATTTGTCACCTTGTGGCTGCATTTCTGAGGTGTTAGCGTGAGTAATGCTGCGAATGAGGTGTGTGTGTGTGTGTGTGTTTAAATTGGGACTGACAACAGGAAGCAGCCGCGTCCCATTTTTCTTTTTTCCTCTCTCAAGCCTCCTCTGCTTTCTGCTTCCACATGACTGCAGATTTCTGTTTGCTGTCTGTTGCTTTAGCTGGTCCTCTGCAGTGTTTTTTTCTCTCTCTCTCTCTTTCTCTCTCTGTGCCCATTCCTCCCTCTATCAGTCTCTGTCCTGTTTCTCCTCTCCTCGTTCTTTCTGGTTTTACCCCTTTATCCTCACACGTTTCCCTTGATCTGGTGAGTGTATATCTTTCTCCCTTTTACTATTGATGTTTTTTTCCCCTACTCTTCTGTTTCCCTCTCCCCTGTGCGACCTCTCTCTCTCTCCCTCCTCTGTTGCCCACCCTCCACCACCTACAGTATCTTCTTCTTTCGATCCCTCACCTAATTCCCCTCCTCCTCCATCAGAAAGTCCCAGATTCCCAGCTGAGTAAGGTGCAGTCAGTCAAGTGGTTTTCAGGCAGTATGGGGCATTAATGCAGTGCTTCCTTGTGGGAAGACAGAGAGAGCGAGAGAGAGAGAGAGAGAGAGAGAGAGAGAGAGAGAGAGAGAGAGAGAGAGAGAGAGAGAGAGAGAGAGAGAGAGAGAGAGAGAGAGAGAGAGAGAGAGAGAGAGAGAGAGAGAGAGAGAGAGAGAGAGAGAGAGAGAGAGAGAGAGAGAGAGAGAGAGAGAGAGAGAGAGAGAGAGAGAGAGAGAGAGAGAGAGAGAGAGGCTTTCCTATGTTGCCTCAAACCTGTTCCCCCCTCTTAAGATTGGTGCATCTATCCTGTGGTGTGACTTACGTAGAGTATGGCAGTCTCCATTAACAACAAGAAACTGATACTGGATACGTAAATTTACAAATTATTGACACATTGAATGAAAATCCTGATGCTGAAACACAAAGGCCTTTACTTTAAGCTGCATACAACCTTAGCTTATCTACAGTATTCATAGCAGTCCTACAATAGCTATAAGACGACTATAGGCTAAACTCAAAACAGACCATTACTTGTGAATAATCGGAACAATAACGTTTTCAACATCCAGTTCAGATTGCCCGATCATATATTACATTACATTAGCCCCAGTGCCAATCATATATGTTTGAATGATAATAATTATATGCTTCTGGACTCATTAAGTATGTGATGCATCGTGGAGGATGAATCAGCGACGGATGGAAATCTCTGTATTCTCCTGAGGCAGTTTGCCAATGCATGATATATATTTTTAACATAATCACTACTACAGCCAGTGATTCTCTTCCTGCATATAATCGCTGTTGGGTAAAAACCCTGTATCTCCGAAACGGCAACTTTTCAGGAACTAAGAGAAACAGCCTTGTTTTTAGCTTATCCACCATGCAGTTTAGAGTTTTTCCAATGGGACTTTGAAAGGTTTTCATAAGCCCAAGGTTTGTAGAATTTTCTCCGCCCACAGAGGAAAATAAAATCCTTAACTGGTGTTACAAGGGTTTCCCATGACAACAGCGGTATTCAGTCTGCTGTTGAGCACAGCGGTCTTACAAACCGTTACCTCATCTCTAATTCAGGCCCGACATGGTTGACAATCTTTCCTTGATTGGAAGGAGGGAAGTAATCTGAATCTCTGCAATCCTGCGCCAACGTAGATATCAGTTTGAGTTTTTGCAGTGAATTCTCAATGTGATCCTGATTGTTTCTGAAAGCCAATACTCTTGCATTCATATTGCACGAAGGAGACAGTGTATGTGGCAAACCCCTCATTCTACCACCTCCATTCTTTCCCTTCCTGTAGCACCCATGCCAACGCCTGTTATGTCCTATATTATGGTGAAAATCAGACCCCACCCCTTCCTGTCTCTCTCTCTCCAAGTTTGTTGCTGAGCTTTTGTTGATACGACCTCTGTGATAGAGAGTGAAATTCCTTTTTTCTCTGTCAGCAGAAGAGAGGAGAGTTTACACTAAAGTGAGGATGGGATGGATGGAAGAGCTTGGAGCGGAGACAAATGATCTCTGTCTCACACACAAACACACACACACGCAGACACACACACACACACACACACACACACACACACACACACACAGGCACTCTCTGTTTACTCTGTGAATTTCCATAACGGTGAAGAGTGTTATCTTTAACAGTGGAGAGAGAGAGGGGTTGACTGCAGTCGATTATAATCAGCACTTGACCACCTGATGCCACATGTAGATCCAAATCATGTTATTATGTACAATTACCAAGAGACAAACTCTAAATGGTATCATATAAAGCCACTGGAGAGAGGCTATGGCCACTTCATTAAGATATCATCGTTCTGATTATTAACTTGTGTGCTTTTGATAGCACATTTGCATTCTTTTCTTCCCTATAATCAAACACCTAGTCTAATTTTGGATTTATATTTTTGAGATCTTTGCCTAAGGACAGGAAAAGTTAACTGTGCCAGACAGCAAACTATTTTTAGCCCAGTGTGCCCCCATTTGAAGACATTTCAGTGTGAGTGCCAGTGCAGTTTTGGGCTGGATTGTGAATTGGATAATGGATAGTAGTGAACCTTTTGACAACAGCATCTTCCAATGGGCCTCTATCATATGTTCAAATCAAGTATGTAGATGAGAAGAATCCACTTCAGGCTACATGTGTGCAGCTTGGTTTACTTCATGACATGTTTGAGATGTTTACGGGAACAAAAACAAGAAGCAGAAGCCTATTTAAACCACAGGGATGCAGCTTTTATGTCCCCCATTCTCTGTCAGAGCTCATGTCTAATCAGCTGACCTAGTCGTCGTTCCTATGGCCTCGTCAAGGTCAGATGGCAGAGCGGCCTTGTTAAGCTCTCCTGACTACATTGTTTAGACAGTAGCGGCTGGCGCTGTTTATAAGGACACAAACAGAGATAAACAGAGAGGGAGGAGAGGAGAGGCAGCCTGGATGAAGTCGGCATCTTCTGGGAATTGTAGAATGCGGTTCCACATTAACAAGCATGAAAAGAGCGAGGAAAGCTATGCAGAAAGGGGGGGGGGGGGGGGGGATTCAGATATGAAAAGATGTGTGAAGTTTGGGTGGGGCGAGCATCATAATATACAAGATGAACCGAATGCAGGGGGAGGGGGGGTGCTATAATTCAGGTGTTTCGTCCCCGTGTCCCTTTGCGTGTCTGTGTGTTTTTTCAATGTAGTATCTGTCACTGATCTATAGGTGGGTTCACTCACTGGTTCCAGTTGGCTGATCAAGGCCAGTTCCCATCAATGCCGAGATCAACGTTGGATGTTCAGACACCGCAGCTTAGCAAATTAATTTCACTTTCCTGACTGACAGCTCATATTGTTTGTGGTGAAAATGTAGGTGAGATCTAATATAACTAATCACATCTGATCAGATCAGATTTAAGAGTCTTAATCAGTACCAGAGTGCACAAACATGATTGAACTAGAATGATATTGTCAAGCAGGCTGGAGACGACTACTAACTAATATATTCTGAATTAAGAGACATCCATTCATTAAAATGAATGGTGGGCAAAGTTCTGCTTCCTGGTTTGTTTGTCTCTGTATTTGGGTAGCGGCCCATGCAGTCAAAACAGTTGCTAAGGTGATGGGAACTTGCCCCTACTCTGCCTGTGGTAGCGTAAATATCCAGCTGCTCTCTCGCCCTCTATCTCCCCCTCTCTCTGCTTCCCTTTCTCCCCATTCTTGGTTTGTTTTTGTATTGCGTATTTACCTCTGTGCATAGTTCTCATGCAAAGGGAAGGACAGCAGATCCCCAGATCCACTGTGGGAATGTGAGAGATGGCTTTCCAAGAGTCGCCTGCAGTCACATAAGACACATTGGTAGAATACACAACCGTCATGTATAACGTGTCCTCTTGTATCTCCCTGCCTCAAGCGAGGTACAGCAGATCTGCAGTTTGAGCCCTAATAAGAGGCAGCTTTTACAGATCATAGCGAGAGAAAAACTGTTTGGTTTGGATATAATGTAGTATTTCCTCCAGTATAATGAGTGTCCCACTAACGCTGCCATTCTCCCTCTCGCTCCAGGGAGGTCGCCCAGATTGACCAGTTCCTTCAGGAGACGGCGGCGCGTGAAGCCAACGCCAAGGTGCGCCTGCAACAATTCATCGAGGAGCTGCTGGACCGCGCCGACCGCGCCGAGAAACAGCTGCAGATCATCAGCAGCTGTGGCACCACACCAAATGGCAGCCTGGGACGCTGCAGCCTCCAGGGCTCAAAGGGCAACGGGCGCCAGGTGAGGAGGTTTAGGAGGCTTAGGGATGTTATCGCTTCTGTTTTGTGTTACAGTGTTGTGTTGCTGTTCAGAGCACGACGCTGAATGGAAGCTATTAGGCTTTATGTGTCTTAAGATTTCCCATTTTCAAACAGTCAGGACAGCAAATAGAAAATGGAATGTACAATATGGACAAAATTATTATCACAATGATTTATGTGCTAACATGCAAAATCATGCTAAATTATCAAATTGGTGCTCATCACATTGAACTGCATGATAATATAAAGTATGGTAAAACTGTAATTTTCAAATAATATTCCCTAGTTTGTTTCAGATCTCATTTTGTGAAAGCATTTGATTAGTGTTTGTTTTTATCAAAACAGAATTGTGTATCTGGATAACTCAATATCATTATTTAATCACAATATGATTCTATTAAAAGACAATAAATGACAATATTTAAGTATTGCCCAGTCATAGTTAATTTAAATTAAGAGAGAGATGGTTCTAGTTTTCTACTTTGACAACAGTTGTTGTAAAAGTAGCTTTTACTTTTGAATAATGTATAAGCATTGATTATATTGAGTAATGTCCCTGTAGTGCATCACAAGCAAAGCCATAATAGACTTAAAGATGCCTGAGACAACATGTCTACTGGGTAATGAGGATACATCAAGCTCTAACAACTGATTGACAGACATGTAATCGTTCTGACCATGATTATGAATTTCAAATCAAAACACCAGTCTCCACTAACCAGTCGCTAGCCCAACCCGGACAGAAAGAGGAATGAGTCAAATAATCATATAGGTTATTTACCTTCAGGTTGAGTTATTCATCAGCTGGTAAAGTGAAATGGCTTTGAACTAAGACTGAAACACCTCAGTTCATATCTCTAACCACACAGAATTTGAATTTCTGTATGATTAGAGATGGGAAACAAGGGATATGACACATTGCCTCACTGCAGGTTTGCATTTAATTTGAATGGAGATAATGTGTGTGTGTGTGTGTGTGTGTGTGTGAGAGAGAGAGAGAGAGTGTGTGTGTGTATGCGCATGCTCTTCTTTTAAGTCATTTAGCTCATCTGTTTTGTTGCCTGTTCAGGGAATTAGCCAGTCATTAACATGTTGTTGGTTATATTAGCACAGCTTTAATTAAACCTCGCAGAGATTTTTTTTTACCTGAAATACTACAGTAAATTGAAGTTAGGGAGTGTGGATATGCCACTGGTGCTTAATGTGTGTATATGACACATTTTATCAAAGATTCAATTTTTTGACCATCTAAATTTTGTCTGTATTCATTATGTTCTCTGTTGTTTGTAGTTGGGGAAATTAAGCTTTTTAAAACTTAGCCCTTAAGTCCATCTTACAAAAATAAATGTAAAATTAATGTTACGTTTTCACATACTGTCAATCATTAATTTAAAAGCCCAGACAATAAATTGGAGAGAGAAATTGTAAATTGTAAATGTAATGTAATGTAATTGTAAATGTAAACAAAGCCTGTGGTGGGGTGTCAGTGCTTCAGCAGGGGGCGCCAGTTACACACTTTGGATAAACCAGCTAAATATATATCTATTTTTTCCCATACTCAAGTGATGTTCACTTCATTTGCTGGGTTGCAGTCGATGAGGCTGGAGAGACCAGCCAGCTTTGTCTCTGAGATTCTGAGGTTGGGACTTTCATTTCCAGCGGAGACTCGATGCCTCTCTGCTTGGCACTCAGCAGAAACTCTGGGAATGGGAGTGTAGCTCTGCAACAGGCTGCATGCTGACCAGAGGCTGGACTTGCACATAATGCTGCCACATGCTACGGAGACAGGAACATTGGCTGTTCGCCTCTGAGCACGCTGCAGCTTGCATAATATCTCCTTTCTCTTACTTTGCCTGATTAAATGTTGATAAAAATATATTCACAGACACTTCCTGTTCTTAAAAATGTCACTTATTGAAATCATTATCCAACACTTCGTGAGAAAGAGGTGGCCAGCTTCACCGCACAGATCTGTGCGCTGCCATGGAAACCAGTTCTTGCTCTTGTTCAAGATGCCAAGATGATTTTGTAACAGAGGTAGTGTAGTAGAGATCCATCTGAGAGAGAGAAACTAGCTCTTTCATTACTTCTTGTATGACTGATGCTCAGTAAAATCCATCTTCCCCTCAGATCACTATCGCTGAGAGCCAATTTATGTAATGTAAAGTAATACAGTGAAAAATCCAAGAGTTCGCTATTAATCACCGATAGCTGTCTTGTAATGTAAAGGAGCCTGTTGCTCAGTGTTAGGAAAATGATGAGGGAATTGGTTTAACGCCATTTTTCTTGCAAACTAGAATCAGGCCCATTTTAAAAAAGTATTTTTAAAACCTTTTTAAAAATTTTAAAATATTTTTTTTCATATTGAGTTATCTTAGAAGACCATTTGACCTGAGATTGATCTTTATTAAATATTTTAAAAAAATTAAAAATATATTTTTTCATCTTTATTGCATTCTGTTAGAAGACCATTTGACCTGAGATTAATCTTTTTAAAATGTGTTAAATATTTTTTGTTATGTTCAAAAATTATTTGACCTGAGATTGACCTGGAACACTGCTTACTGAATTTAGATGTTTCTCTTTGAATTTAAGCATCAGCTGTCAGCATGTCTGTGTGCTGGTGCGGCATTGTAGGACTGTGAATAATCAATGTGACAAGTGCAAGTGCGAAGTCGTGGACTGGCTGGCACCTTGATACACTGTTACACTATCAAGGGATGCCCACTGACACACACACTCTCTCACACACACACACACACACACACACACAACCCCACCCAACCTGACTCTCCATCTCTCTATCGTGACATCAGCAAGGTCGCCCTTATCTCCTAGGAGACAGGTTTTAGAAAAAGCCACAGAGGTATTTTAGGAATGACAGTCAGAGAAGGGATGGATGACTGGTTTCACCTCACTTGCCAGTTCAATCCAAGCTGAATCCAATCCATTTTTGTCAGGGGAGGTGCAAGGTAAAGATAGCCATAATTCATAGTTTGAATTCAACAACATTTTGGCTTTGTAAGAGAAATAAAATGAGGGAGGAATATAGAAAGACTTCAGTTTTAGACTTTAGACAAGTCCAGATTGGGGTTTTTCCCTCTGTCTGAGATGGATGGGACAGACGCTTTGTGTTCCAGTCAATTTCGGGGGGATTTGTCCCTGTTCTGCCTTCACTGCTAGTTGGCTTGGAAAGAGAGCGATGGATAGTGTTTGCCTTGTTCCTCCCTGGTCCATTTTCACTGGCACAGGGCCAGTCTAGCTCTGTGAGTGTGTGTGTGAGGGAGAGAGAGAGAAGGAGAGAGAGGGAGGGACAGTGTGTGTGTGTGTGTGTGTGTGTGTGTGTGTACATTTTCCCTCTGTGGCACCCTCACCGGTCTGGCGCACAGAGTTCCACCTGGCACCAGTTCACACACACATACACAAAGCACAGCATACTTCAATGCACAGGTTGCTTAAAGCGCTGTATGAAAGAGTGACTAGGAGGATTTTGCTTTCAGGCGATAGAAAGAATGTGACTCACATTGCACGCCCACACCCAGATACACTTCCTTAATTTTCAGCTATTAACTGCCTCTGGTTTTCAGAGCAAACATTTTAAGTTATCGTAAAGATGGTGATAGTATATTATAATATGACAAACTCTTTCTGTCCGTCTCAATAGAGTGATAAATGAACTGCTGTAGTATCACAAATGATGGATGTAGGTAATTGACTTTTCATGAAATGTTTTGATTGTCTCATGCTTGTCAACTCGTGACTGCTCTCCACTCATACGGAGGAGTAGCTCATATCCACGGATGGCCTGGCTTTAGGCCTGATGCTTTCACCAGTCACACTTTACATGCTCATATCGTCTGTCTGTGAGAGGGGAGATCACTTAACCGTACAGAGATGCCACATGTATTTACTTTGTAGTCGACTTCTGTTGTTCACTTCAACCCTGATTATCTTCTGTTTGACAAACATCTGAGTTCTGAGAGCTCATTTGAAATATTTATAGAAAAGATTCCCAGAATAACAGCAAAACAGGCCGCTATTTGATTTACCATTTGTTTTTTTTATTTTATTTTCCCCAGCAGGCATTTGTCAAGCGGTGGTTATTCTGCTGTGCTCATTTCATTTTAGTAGCGACACTAACATACCATGACAACAATTTGATAATAAAATCGATCCCATGTGCTTTAGGTTTCAGTGGGTTCTCGTTACTATGCTTTAGAGTATAGTAGCTGGGTACACATATTTGTTGTACAATAAATGACCATAAGAAAGCATCTATGGTCCTGTGTTATTTACCCTAAACTAATGGTACAGCGAGAGTACGATAGGCATCACTCCCTCTTCAGGAGCTTACTGGAAATACAGAGACCTTATAGTAATAATACTTTTCTGCCCCCCTCCCCTCCTTTTTCTCCCATCTGCATCTTTTCATCTGTCTCCAGAGAAACTCCAGCATCTCTGGGAGCACGAGGGGGATGTACCAGGTGTCAGACCGCCGCTCCTCCCCCAGCACCGGGTAAGTCACATCGAGAATATCAGATCATTGACATTGTAGATAGGATTGTAATGGAATCGACCCAGGGGAGCGCTGTGCCGTAAGTGGCTTTAGATAAGAGTATTTTCTGCAGTACAAGTACAGAGACCCTCACATAATTGTAGCTCACTAAACTGTCATCAAGTAAGGAGAGGAGGATTATTTGAGCTCCCAATTGTCATATTACATATAGTGCAATTAGGAATTAGTTTTCTTTGCTCATCTCCTTAAGATAATTAAAATAATAAATACAGCTGCAAGTGGCCATTAGCAGGGTCCAAGCCCATGGGGCAAATGATTTGACAGTGAGAATATAAGCTTGATTCATCATTTTGGAAAAGTGCTACATAGATAGAGCATTTCAGTGACAGTCCTGCAGCTTCAGATGAAATTGTCAGTTTTGGCCTCATGGTAAAGCTATAGAGTGCAACCAAATGTGAGCTGACACACTATTATTAATTAATAGTGTATTAATATAGGGCCTCGAGCACAGAGTCAGCTATTTAGGGAGCTGTGCAGTGTCTTGTGTTAGGACAAGTTGGCAGGGATGAACATGAGCTGACATGGGGGCTCAGACCAGTGACTTGCAGGTTACAAGATGGCCGCTCTAACCACCAGCTGGCCGTCATGTCACCCCTCAGTACATGATCTGAGGTCCAGTTACTAATTAGTGGCAAGGTCAGGGAAGAGTGAATACAAAGCACAAGATCAAGACAGGGCCAACTCTGTTTCTGCATTGTGAACTCCACTTTCAGAGAAGGACTATACAACATGTTGTGTATTTATTTATTTATCTGCCAAGAAAGCAGAATTTCTGGTTTAGCTGGTGATCTAGTGCTCCATGGAACCGACTCAACCTCTACTGGAAACAGATTTACTTCAGTAGACCAGAGCGGCAGCCCTATCTTTCGCACGCATGCATGCACACACACACACACACACACACACACAAAACCCAAAGCACACCTCATCTTTCTTATCTAGTAAGAGCTGCTGAAGCGAAACACAATGTGTCAGTTATGTGGAAATATAACAGAACCCCATGAGCCCCGTAACTCTCCACCACCATCTACTGCGCACGCTGCCTGGCCTCTGGGATACAGCTTGTCAATCCCATGTATAAATGCTTGTAAGCACAGTGGTGCAGTGACAACGCCTCACACAAACAATGAAAAGCAGCAGCAATGCCATTGTTGACGCCTCCATGATCAGTGCTAGTTATGCTAACTGATATAGAAGATGTATTTGCTGGCTCTGTTTGTTCCTGAAGTTCAGCCTGCAGCCAGTTTTCAGCACTACTTCTACGACTTGTCTGATTCCACTGTAGTTTGTTTCTCCCACATTTGTAGCACTTACTATTTTGGGGATGCAAGTCAAGAGCCTGTAGTCATTTCCGCCAATCAGAAGTAATATATTAACACAAGAGTCGATTCCTGCTCAGCTGGCTTGCTCCAAAATAGTGACGCACCAGTGAATTATGGGCTGCTGGCCAACTTTGAACCCACTGATTTGAGACAATGAAACATAAAACCTCAAATAGGGGCAAACATACAATTTGTGCCGTAGGCTATATATTTTTAAAATTACAGCTGATGTAATGAACTCATTTGCATCTCAACCAACAGTAGATTTGCTGTAGTATATTCGGTCTGGCCACGACTGCAACATTCCCACTTTGTTGAGGCGGCTTTGAAGACACGCCCCCTCCCTCGCCACCTGGTTATACTGTGCTGAATGCAGTAGACTACATTTATACTGCAGTACTTATGCAGTAATGTATTTATGTAGTGTGGTGAATGTTGACAAGGTGGTGTCTCTACTTGTATGTTGTTTCACACACTGACATCTACTTTAAAAATATGAATAGATAGACTAGTATTGTATAGAATAGTGTATAGATCCCATTTTATTCTATGAGATTCTTATAGGTGCACTGAGGTAAAGATAGGATGGCTCTCTACATAAGATGTGGCTGTAGAATTTTTAAGTGTGTTTTTGTGAGTGCAAGTGTCTGGATGTCTGCTTGAGATATCAGACACATGGACATGGCATAATCTTCTGTCTAATACAACTGTCATTCCCATTTGGTGTGTGAATGTGTGTCTTTACCGTGACGTCACACAGACCACTCAGGCCTTCCCCATTGACTCATAGATGGCACCGCTCACACAGCGGCCTAACAACAACCCCCAAAGCCTTCTGTCTCTGCTTATTAATAATTGTTCATCAAGTCGGATGATGATGATTGTTATAGATGATATTTTTGCCCCTATAAATGGTCTTCATCTTGGGCGCACAACAGTCTCACTGATTTATCGACATTGGCTTCACCAGATATTTTTGCAACAATCTTCGTTCTGCATGCATCAGTTTTGCACCGGAACGGCTCCATTGCTCACATTCAGTCCCACTGTGCATTACTAATCAGGAAACTGTATCACCATGCTGTAACTTTCTCAAATAATGATCTTTACCCAATTATCTAACTCCACCGATTGATTATGCTCCACTGATTTAACCTGTGCCCTGCATAGCTTTGGCCAGCTTTTTTTAACTGTGACACTAGGGAATCACTAGTCACTAGCAAACCCAACTTAATATATATTTCTGGTAACTTGTTATATTAGAAAATATCTCTATTGAGGTTAATTCATATCATTGTGTTCTTACTGCTTTACTGTTGACAAAAAATATTTTTAATTAGGTTATTGCTTTGCACCCATGTCATTAGACAGTAGCTGACACAGAAATTCCAATTTTATCGTTGTCCTCTTTTAGAATGCTGTTATAATAAACAAACAGCTTTGGTAGGTTTTGGTGGATCTGAATTCAAATTTGTTGCATAATATGCAGCTCATCTGCAGGGCACGAATGATGATGAGAGTCTGTAACTGGCAACCTACAGTGTCACAGTGTCACCCATGATACTCTTTCATTTTCATTCCCAATATGCTGCATGCAGATGCTTCGTCTCTCTTCATTATGCAAAGAGAAACAGGGGAAGGAACAAGGAAGAAATAGTGGAAGAAAGAGAAATGTCCTACTTTTTGAGAGGCTGATATTTGTAACTGCTCATTATTTGTGTTGGGAGGGAGGTTATTTTAAGTACTGTTGCAGTATGTACAAAAGCTGCCCTCGTTCTACTGTAAATCCTCTGAAATGCAGCTCTTCCTCATCAGTCACACTAATTTGTGGCTCGTTTTGCTCCAGTGGTTCAGTGCGTCCCCTGCTTTTGCGGCAACATTTTTTAATTTTCTCAAATTAAAGACCAACAACGTTGTTTTCCTCAGTGCACCTGTACGAATCTTATAGAATGAATGAAATGGGGCCTGAACTATATATTAAAATGGAGGTTCATTTAAGAATTATATGAACATTTCACCATCACATTCACCATGTGAGAAGGTTTTATATGTGTCGCTGTAGACACTATGGGGTGAATTCACTTCAAGACTGTGCCACAAATGCATATCTCATAATGCATATCTGACATTTTATGAAATTTGGTCTACATGTTCCAGGACCATGTATTAATCAAAATTTCATTTGCTTGTGATTGGTGAAAGTAGTCATGGCCTATGCCATAATAATCATGTATTAGCATATAACAGCTTGTAGATTGATGTGCATTTGCAAAATTAGTATAAAATTTGGCAGCCTTGTCTGGTAGGACGTTGTGTACCAAATGTCATTCAATTTGGCTGGAAGGGGGCGCTGTAGTGACATTTAAAATTCTGAAAGGCCTTATGTCACACAATGCATGTCTGAATGACACCAAACATGGTGACCAGATCGAGCAAATTTGCCACTTGAAGCACCAAGTCCACCATAATGATTTGGTTTGGGTTGGAGGCGTATGGCTATGCAGTAATGGCATATAGCTCATATTTCAATCAGGAGAGACAAGTGAATGAAGTAAAGATAATTGTTTATTATAACAGATGATATAGTGAAAATTAAGACTTGACAAGAAAGTCTTTGGCGCTTAGACTCTACAGGGAGATTTTGTAATCGAGGGGCACCAGCCCTGAGCAGCAGCAAGATAAATCCCCCCGTGGAGTCCAGACACTGGTGGTGGTGGTGGCTGATGACTCTGCTGAGACTGATAGGCTGGTGAGGCTGATGAGTGATGAAGCTGATGAAGATGATGAATCTGCGAAGACTGGGCGGTGACGGGGAGGTGGAGGGGTGCGCATAACAGCAGCATGAACGGACTAAAGCGGAGAGAGAGAAACATATTTAAAAAGACAGCAGCAAGATGATAGGCTAACAATGGAGGTGTGTCGCTGTGCTATTGGATAGATGTGAACAGCTGATATCTCAACTGACGGCCCGGGAAAAGACAGCAAGGAAATAATGAGTGAGCATGCGTGAGAGATGTGAATGGCAGGATGGTATGAGAAGTAAAACTACAGCCTAAGCATGCTAAAGATAGTCTTCCAGACTGAACCTTCGCTAAAGCAACATTTGGCATAAAAGTCATTAGGGCTTGAACCCCGGAATTTCTATTTATTATTATGATGATGATGACGATGATGATTATCATTATTAATTTTCAGAATACAATAGGTAATGTCATTGCACATGGGATGGACCACCTATGTGGCACACCCAAAAAAACAAAAAACATTTTTTTTATTTAAACTTTATTTAACCAGGTCATTCATGGTCATCACATTCATTCAGCCATCGTTCATTTAATTGTTTTTGGTAGTCTTACTCATCACTCACTCCCTTCTTTTTTCCCATAGTGCATCAGGGCGCCTCAAGTCCGTCTCACAGGGCTCTGGAGGTTACGACAGCGACAGTGTAGAGATGCATCCCATGGAGGAGTGTCCCGAGGCCCAGTACTACCATGTCCAGTGCCGGCTGGGCGAGGGGGGCTACGAGCGCTCCCCCGGGGGCGGCGGCGTGTCCCGGAGCTGGGGCCTCCGCAAACAGGCCATCCAGAACTGGCAGCGGCGGCCGTACCGGAACAGCACCGAAGGGGAGGAGGGAGACGTGTCAGACGTGGGCTCCCGCACCACCGAGTCAGAAGTGGAGATGTGGGAGCAGGAGAGGAGGGCTGTGGCTGAAGTCCAGCAGTCTGCCGCCCCCTACCCTCACCACGGCAGGGCCGGATACCGCCCCAACGCAGGTAGGGGCTCTGCGTAAACTAGTAGAGCCAAGAGCATGTCTGACTAAACTGCTGAGACACACGGGAGCCCAGATTCACAGACCAGCAGTATAATAGTCTGCCTTGAGATTACTCCCAGAGGAACAGTGACTGATGTGAATCTAGGTCAGGATGAGCTGCAGTTGTGGGAATGTAACAGGAGCTGTGTCACGCACAGACTGACTAAAGACCATTCTACAAATCCTGGAGTCTGGATTAGATATGAGATTATATGGAACAAATGGAGGGCAAGGGGTCCCATATATCCTCTGTCTGTCACAACAAACAAAATACTGCATTAACTGCTGCTCCTATCACTGTAGTCTTTCAGTTCTGTGTATCTGTGCATTTGAGAGAGATAGAGAGTATTTGTATGTGTAAATGCACTCTATTTCTGTTTTATTGTCTCTAAAATCTAAGCTCTGAGCTTTTGTGAGAGAGGGAGCCAAGTAAGAGAGCCAGTCGTGTCCACACATTTCAGATCCAACACAGATTGTACATCTCTCTCTTAGTTTCCTGCCCTGCTCAACTCATTGCTGCTGCCCTCCATTTTCTCCACCTGCTGTTGGGTTCATTACAAATGCCAGGTGTAGCACGGCAGTCCGGGAAGGAGCAAAACTGGGCCAGAGTCCTGTGACAAATTTGTCTGGACTGCTATGACTGTCCCATAAACTCAAATAGATTCTTCTCACATAATAATCAACATGTTATTGCCATTCCTATGATCTGACGTAGCTCTCCTTATTGGGAGAGTCTCTGCCAGGTTTTATCAGATGGTATGTATCTACAAGCACACAGTTTCTCTAAGCATATAACACAGCTTGGCTGTTCAGTTCATTTGGCAGTCTTGAGCGTAGGCGGTGTGTGTGTGTGTATGTGTGTGTGAGAGAGAATGAGAGAGAGAGAGAGAGAGAGAGAGAGAGAGAGAGAGAAACAAACAGAGAGTGAGAGAGAGAGTATAAGCAATGGTTCATAGCCCTGTTGCTTTGAAGAGGACGCCTTACAAGGCCAAAGATGCAATGACTCATCTAGGAGTGATCTTGCTGGGAGGAATAAGCTTGGGTTTGATTGGACACATGGTATCAGCCAATACATAGACATAAATAGAATAAAAAGAAGAAGAAAAAAAACATTTTTATGCACTCTGATTCAGCGTGTCAAGTTGAAAGTTGGCGCCACCATGTGACAGAATATCGTTTAAACATTTCTGATATGCAGTTACTTAAATGTCTTCTTTAGAGATTTTAACTACTATAATAAAACTGTGCAGTAAAATATATCTCCCTCAGCATGAGATATTCTCTCTCCCTGAGTTAAATTAATTCACTCATATTTGAATTGTGGTTCTACAAGAGGCTCATAGTGGTTCAGGTGGCCAGCCTTTCTGCAGATTAACAAAAAAAGCATTTGACTGTGCATCAGTTAGAAAGACAAACCGTTCTTTCCATTCCCACAGGTCGGTCTGAAGGCGTCTACAGTAAGCCATGCCGCCATGAGAAGAGCCCGTCTAAATCCAACGAGGTGATCAGCCCGGAGATCCTGAAGATGCGCGCGGCCCTCTTCTGTATCTTCACCTACCTGGACACCAAAACCTTGCTGCGGGCCGCTGAGATCTGCCGCGACTGGAAGTTCGTGGCGCGTCACCCAGCTGTGTGGACCAGAGTGCTGCTGGAGAACGCTCGCATTTCTTCCAAGGTGAACACTGCAACACTGTACGCAGTCAATCGTTTGTAATCGCAGGAGACTGCAGGAGAGCACTTCCAAACCTGTCAAGGCAGGTTTACCCTTACCCTTTTTGTTGCTTTTTGCAGTATATACTATTTATATTCAGTCATCCTCGTGTCTCTTTCTCAGTTCCTGGGCACACTGTCTCAGTGGTGCACTCAGACACACTCGCTCATCCTGCAAAACCTCAAACCACGACAGAGGGGCAAGAAGGAAACCAAGGAGGAGTACCTCAAAAGCACACGGTGAGACACACACACACACAGTAGAAACAGAAGTGCAGGCACAGGTAGGGATGTTGTAGCCATACGTGTCTCTTTAAATGTACAGTCACCTTGGGATATTTTATTATTACAATGTGTATAGTTTTGGCATTGGGAATCACGTTGCATTGTGCTGCTTGATTGATGAGAGGATGCCAACATGGGGTGATATGATTGAATATTGAATAATTTTGAAGTTGAGATAACCGTGTAATACTGCACTGATATCCAGTCACATAGGTTCAGGTGTTTTTGTGTGAAAGAGAAAGAGAGAGAGAGACACGATGGACAGACACATTTTCTTCTAGAACGAGATAGAGCTGCAGGGCCACACTACTCTATCACCCTCAACTGCCTCCCACTGCCATCTTATTCTCTCTCATCTATATGTATGTGTGTGTGTGTGTGTGTGCATGTGTGTGTTTGTGCATGTGAGTTCCTTTCTCATTTCAGTATTCTCAGACTACACTGTACTCTCAGACTACCCTCTCTGTAAAAAAAATGCATCTATTCTTCTGTTCCATTATGGGTTTCACAATTTCTGCAGAATATATTACAGCTCAAAGGCAGACATAGACATTCTGTTATGTGCCATAAATGGTTGAAGTACCTTGCTCAAGGAAAGGAGAATTACCACCCCTGCTCTGTCTGTCTCTCTTTTACCGCTCCATCTCAGTGGCTGTCTGGAGGAGGGTCTGGAGGCCATATTGAAAGCCACAGGAAGCAACCTGCTGATCCTGAAGGTGTCTCACTGCCCCAACCTGCTGACCGACCGCTCCCTCTGGCTGGCCAGCTGCTACTGCCGAGCCCTGCAGGCCGTCACCTACAGGTAGACCGCAACTCAACTGCTCATTCATGAAGCATCTTAGAGGAGGGAAAGGGTACTTACCTGATAGCAGCTTCCATGCCCAACATGCAAAATCATAGTGATGTTTATGGTCATGTGATCAGGGCATGGTTTCCCCAATGCATTTTAGTCCTGCGTTCTTTTAAAGATCATTGACTTATAGTGTGAAAAAAGATGATTTTAGGACCAAGATCCTCATGGAAAGCCACACACTGACCAGTACTACAAGCACAATACTTTACAGTTGTTCCTCAGAGACTTTGCTCTAATGTAAGACAGCATTTAACTTTATGCTTCTGACCTATGTATTTAATATGGACATGAACTGTGTATGTTTGTTTTGCTCCAGGAGCGCCACAGACCCAGTTGGCCAGGAGGTGATCTGGGCCCTCGGAGCAGGCTGCAGAGACATCATCTCCCTGCAGGTGGCACCACTACACCCATGGTAAGAGACTGAGGGACATAGTACCTCTGCACCTTTTTGATTTTTACCAGATAATAGACGCATTATGAAGACCACGCTGTGTTTAGTAAATGAATGGACATGCCCTGTGTTCTGTCTCTTTCAGCCAACAGCCCGCTCGCTTCAGTAACCGATGCCTACAGACCATAGGAAGATGCTGGCCGCACCTCCGCGCCCTCGGTGTGGGTGGGGCTGGGTGTGGCATTCAGGGCCTCGCCTCACTGGGTAAATATGTATGGGTGTATACCATAGTAATTCACCATAGACTGTATTCCATTTCAGTAGGGGCAGCTACGATATTGAAATGCATAACATGACACTACACTTTATATTTGTAGGTAATCAGATCGCTGACAAATGGTCAAATGAAATCCCATGTGTCCAGGTGACATCATTTATCTATAGCCAGTAAATTGATCTTTGATATCGTTTGCCACTGAGCTACTGGCCACTTGTATTTTTTTTAATTATAAGAAGGAAAATCATATAATGTTACAACAAATAATTTATTTTTCCATGACATTTTCTCTTCAAAACAAGTTTTCATTTTTTGTCATCTATACACTGTATCATACTGTTTATTTCATTTTAGAAGAGAATGACTTGAGATCCAGCTATATTCTTTTGGAACTGCACTGCTTTTTCATTCAGGACCTCCTATACAGCGTACAGAAACAGTTAAGGCCCTTCACATCTAGAACGATAACTATAAAGATAGCTATAAACTATAACGATACATTGGTGCCCAAGTATTCACACTACAGCAATATCTGTGATCAGTTCCTCTGCATACGAAGCCGTTACTGCAGTGAGGTACCGAATTCTCCCGCCCCCTTCTTTTCTTACAACTTTAATTTAGTTGGCTGAAGCAGTTTTATCGTTGTCTCTGCATCCAAAAGTCGCTCTGAGATCAAACCAAAAATCTAGTTATAGTTCTCATTTTGGATGTTTTCATAGTTATCGTTGTAGTGGGAACACAGACATTCTATTTAGTTAGAATGACTTAAATCTCTTTACAGTTATCTTTATGGTTATTGTTCTAGATGTGAATGGGTCTTTAGGCCTAAGAGAGAGAAATAACATTTGTGGCTTGATGACAGAGAAGTGCTGCATGCTTATCGAGACATAAGTGAGAATCAAAGTTAACAAAAGGAAAGCACAGATAGTGGAAAGAAAGAACAGATGAGGAGAGTTCAGTCTGTACCCTGCCTCTACCTTCAGAAAAATGTCTTATGGAGCGATGTAGAGCATTTAACAAAACATCCAAAATTTGCTTACAAGTAGTGCCAGCTGCATTAATATTACACTTACACTTACGTTGTCTCCTAGCTAATTATTTGGATGTAAAATAATGGTCCATCCTCTGTGTGTTGGTCCCATGACACTTTGCTGATGAAATGGACAAAAAAATCCATAACTGATCTTGTTCTTAGTTGTATGAGAGAGGAGTGGTATCAATGATTATTTCGCTGTCTGCTCATACTTCACATGCCCCATTTGAAGTCTTCTTCTACAGTGGGTGGGACTTACCTGGGGCACATTTGGGACTTGGGACAATGAGCCTCCAATTTATCATCCTTACATTTTTGCCATCCAATTAAAGAATACATTTTCATGATCAATATGATAAATGCATTGTGAGCAATTTCTTGGCTTTATTACAGTTTTGGAAAAGTAGATCTAATATATATTTTTCATAGCAAAGTGCATTTCAGACAAGATGGGTAGAGAACATGAACGCAATTAAGCCTTTATCTCCTACAGTAGCCTTTGCTGTATATCATCTTCACCTTCTCCCCCTTTCCTCTATTCCTTCTACCTTCTCCCCCTTTGTCTTCCCCGCCTCTGCGTCTCTACTCCCCCTCCTTACACCCCTCCTCACCTCCCGCCAGCGAGGAACTGCATGCGTCTGCAGGTGCTGGAGCTGGACCATGTGAGCGAGATCAACCAGGAGGTGGCGGCAGAAGTTTGCAGGGAGGGCCTGAAGGGCCTGGAGATGCTGGTGCTCACCTCCACCCCCGTCACCCCCAAGGCCCTGCTGCACTTCAACAGTGAGTCTGAACACTACAGATACTGCACAGGCTACAGTAGGCCTACCGAATGCATTCCTGTGGTGAAAACACAGGTCTTGCAGTTCACTATAATGCTGTCCTCCTGTATTAGGACTGAGTTAGTATTAGTCGTACAAAACACTTCTAGCAGGTGTTCATTGAATGTATGTCAGTAGCTACAATATGCATACAATGTGTTCTTATACCTCATTTGTATGATATATTACGAAATGTTATGCACCTTGATTTGTACTATACCTATGCATTTGGTTTGTATGGGCAGCCGCATAACCTGCACTAAAACAACAGGCTATGGTTATAGTTAAGGTTATGGTTAAGGTTAGGCAGCTGAAACAAATTTGGTTAAGGTTAGGTTTGAGGTTAGGTGTAGGCAACTAAAACTTTGGTTAAGGTTAGGTGACTAAAACAGTTTGATTATGGTAAGAGAAAGGTTTTGGTCATGGTTAAATAAAATCTTCTGCTAAAAATGAAAACTTAACTCACAGCAGAAAACTTCTTTGCATGAGTCGGGAATTGAACCCAGGTCGCAGCAATCAAAGGCAAATGTATCCACCCACCCATCCACCACTCGACCTCCACTCTCTTACTCTCTGCAACACTGTTTTAATGTTAAACTACAGCCTGTTTCAGTCACATGAGACCTGCCTCCTGTTTCACTTGATTCAATAATTATCGTACAAAATTATGTATTTACTTTTCATAACTGTAAGAACGAGTTTGTTATGAGAACACCCTGATGACATCCACATTGCTGCTCCCTCAAACCTCTCTCCACCCATGTAGGCGTGTGCCGCAACCTGAAGTCCATTGTGGTTCAGATTGGCATAGAAGACTACTTTGAGGACCCAAACAGCCCCGAGGCCAGGAAGCTGTTTGATGAGATGGTTAACAAGCTGCAGGTAATGCTGAGCACACACACGGTTTTCAGTTTCATAAACAGGTATTTCAACTAGATACACTGCAAAAGATAGACAAAATAAAAATTGTCAGAAAATTGTCAATATTCCAGTCTTCTTCATATTTGTACCATATCTGCAGAGTATTACAGAGTACCGGAGTACTACAGAGTAGTAAATACAGATCTTGGAACAGTTGATCCCACTAAATATGGTAATATCCACAAAGTAGTATTTAGTGAAACCTACAGTAGTTCAAAGCCAAGCTTATTGCACTTTGCATTTGTTTCTACTTTGATTTTCTTGTCAATTTAGATTTCTATTTCAGTTAGTGGTCCAAACACAAAGAGTCTTAGTATTTCCAGTTCCCACAAGTCTTTGGAGTTGTTACACCACTGTATACACATGACTAACCCTTACAATCATCTAGCTACCAGCTGTTCTGTGGGTAAGACGCATCTATTTTTGTTACGACTACACAATGCTGAAACCACGACTCAGACCTTGAAGTCCCCTTGATGGTCGGTGGAAGCGATTGGCTGGCGCTAGCTCAGTCGAGCAGAGTCTTGCTGTGAGAGGATGTGAAACACGCTCAGGTCAGATGCCTTATAGCTGACCGCTCAGTTGAGAGAGAGAGATACAATAGCTGTGAAATCCCAGGCCTTTTATTTATGTTTTGCCTTTATGAGTCAGTTACAGTGAGTCCCTCTTGGATGCTGCACTGTAGATGGTGGGATTGTTCACAGCAGTTAGGTAACCTCTCCAGAGCTGTAACCAAATATGATTTATTATTATCCCAGCGTCTTTTTTTAAGTTTGCTGTTGAAAGGAAGCCAGCGTTCTCCTCTTGTATTTAATCCACTCTCTTGAGGAGTGATTCTGCAGAGGTGAAGCTTATGTATCCATAACCTGCACCTCATTGTTCTGCAGCGGCATGCAGTATAAGTGAGGATTGTGCTTATTTTTTTCTCTCGGCCGCTGTTGTAAATCAGTTTCTTGGCACATTCTAATACTAGCACAAAATGGCTGTTGCTGTTACAGTCATACAGTAATCTGCTTCACGTTTGTATTTGATCCAATTTGGGATTTCTCAAGGCTCCATTCTCCCCGAAATGTAAGAATCTAAGAAAACCCTAACATTAGACTGGTAAGTTATTCATCACAGAAATGAGGGGAAAGCTCCTGGAAGAAAAGATAGAAGACAGACAGAAGTCCACAGGGGGCAATAGAATAATTTCACATTAATATATTTAGCGAAAATCCCACACGGGTTGCCGCATTCTGATATCCCTCCCTCCCTTTTCTTTCAGGCTCTGAAGAAGAGACCTGGCTTCTCCAAAATTCTCCACGTGAAAGCAGACAGTCTCTGCTAACATCCTTCATGCAGCTGAAAGTCTTGGAGAGGCGCCATCTTGGCTCCAGCCACTCAAACAGACCCAGTCGCTTTGAGCCCTCTCCACGGGGCTCAATCAGTCTGCAGCACCAACAGAAACAACGGAAGAACATGATGAACCGGCACGATGAACCGGGAAGTTGGCTACACTACCGAGGCTCAACCTGCATACTCTGTAACTACAAAACTTGCAAAAAAAAAACTCATTTACTATTCCAGTAGGGGGAAATCAAAATCTCCTTCACTTTGCTTATGACAGAACACCAGTCAGGAGGAGGATACATCAAATGAAGGGCCTGTCTTTAACTTGCCAATTAGACAAAAAGAAACCCGACCGATTCTTCATTCTCAGTTTTAGATCATGTTGTAACAGAACCAGATCCCTTTCTGTAAACGCCTGGAGCTAAGTCATGATGCAGAATTCATGTGTCTGCATCTATATGTACGACCTGTACCTGAAACTTACCTTAGACACAACAACAACAAGGGGGCAGGAGCAGCAGCATATATATTCACCACCGACAAGGACATTCAGCTGTTGTGAGAATAGGAAATTGTTTTGGATTTCTCACAGGATCTCAAATGAAGTTTTTTTTGTCAAAGGGCAGGAATCTTGAGCCAGTATATTTAGAGGCTTTATGTTTGTGTGTGTGTGTGTGTGTGTGCGTGCGTGCGCGTGTGTGTGTGTGTGTGTATGTGTCAACAAACGGCCAAGGACAGGATAGATGGTTTTCATCCCGCCTGCCCTGCACCCTGTTGGACTCACCTCCTGTACGGACCACTTTCAGAAAGAGAAACACATATTGCTTCCACCCCGGACAGACAGGTACTGTGCCAGCTCCAGGCGCGGCGGAGAGAGCGAGGACAACCTTCCTGCAGCACGCGGACGGTCTTCATCGACCGTCTTCTCGTCGCTGCGCGGCGCGGTTGTCATGGCAGCGATGCATTTTACCTCTTCCGCCATCCTCTGCTCCCCATGCGAACGGGATCGTTAGGTTACGGGATCAGGATCAGTTCGGCGCAGGCCTACGTCTCACATCCCCGGACTCAGTGTTTGATTCTCTCCCTTGTTTTTTTTTTTCTTTCTATCACGGCCGTATCTCCGGGCCGGAACACAACGCAGCGGCTGATGTTGTTCTTCAACAAGGCTGCAAGTTTATTCATAATGCATTTCTCTGGAAACTGGTGCCATTTGTAACAGTATACGTTTGTCCTCATTCCACTGAGTGTTTTCTCCAATGTGCCATTAACGGGAAAAGAGGGACCATGTAAGGCAGATGTTTAACTCTTCAAATCACAAGCAACTAGCTCCAGGTCCTTTGGAGTTTGATGTGAGTGTAAGCAAACGTTACTACTAACAAAAGGTGTTGTGCTTCATATAGAACATGGTGCATATAGTTCTCCTCCGGGTATATTCGAGTATGTTATGGTGTTTATATATATATATATCTCACGTGAGTTTCACATTTTACCATACTTAACAGTGCCATGCAAAGGGCTCGTCATTGGCTGAGCCCCTCGCTGTTCCTCATGCATCTCAGTAATGACCAGCTGATGTTCTCTGGTTCCCTCTGCTGGTGTAGTAGGCAGTTACACAGCTGAAAGGCCTGCTGGTGTATTGGAGTCATCCAGGAGACTTGGTGATCTTTGCAGTGCGTACTGCGTTGAAGAGTACCACCTTAACTATTACACAGTACTCTAAAACCAAGGGATCAGGTCCTCAGAATCATATTTATTACCTTTCAAGCAGAGAATTTAATATGGCATAATGATTTTCTGGTCACAGTCTTAGTTTGGCACAATTGCAGAGACTGTCAAATAGTATTAGCAGCAATATTTACAGTGGAAACACTACAGAGTGCACATTCTCCTGTGCTGCAGATAACTTACAGAGGCTCTTATTACCAGTGCAGAGGCTTGCATCTCCTTTGTTTTAAAAGAAATAGTGTAGATAACATGTGAAAAGGTTTGCATTTTCTCCTGAATCCCACATCAGGGTGAATATCACCAGACTCCTCCCTTGCGACAAGTTTCCAGCAGGAGCCGAACAAGTCGTTCTTTATTTCGCCTTGCATATTCACCTCATTTGTTACCAGGCAACTAGCCTCGTCTCTAAGTTTAATATACAACAAATCTGAACATTTGTGGGTGGAGTGTACAACAGAGCAAGGTGACTGATTCCAAGAATGCTGAGCGGGCATCGGTCGAGTCAAGATTCAGTGATGGAGAGAGCTGCTGGCCGCTGTGTTTGGTCTCTACTTCGTAATGTTTATGAGGAGTTGTGTAGCTGCGTATTGTCGTACTGATGTGCTTGTTCCAAATCGATATGTGAGACACATTGTAACAGTTGTGGCTGTCCATTTTCTCCATGTTTCTTCCAGTAGTGCTGCATATTATCCCGAGCTGGTACTGACTTGCTGAAGGATTTGCCGCTCAATTTCATAGAGGGAACGAGGTTTGGGGAAAGGGTGTTTTAACTTTGCTGACACAATAGAGAAAACACAATGCACTTGTTGATTTTGAGTTTTAGACAATCCTGCCTTCGCTAAGAACTATTCTGTACATAAATTGTTTGTAAAAAAAGAAAAAAAAGCAAACAACATTTGATGTTATATAATATTAAGGTCATAATTATGGGGATCTTCTTGATGGAAAAAGTTTACAGGTCTTCATTCTGTAAGCATCTTCTCTCCAAAGTTGAATGAAAGATAAACATAGAGAATTATATTATGTATAACAGTAGTGTTGAAATTGCAGTTGTGTATTATAGATACTTTATATTAAATGTGCATCAGAGTCATATAGAGATGGAAATTATTTAAGAAGAGGATAAAGATGATAATTCAGCTATTTATTTCTATAAAAAGAGCAATGTCTATAATGTTGGCATGTTTGTGTTCAAGCATCAATCATTAAGTTGCCTTCTTAACTGTTCTGCTACTGTGGCAAGAAAATTATTAGATGTTTAAGAGCTTTGATTGCTTGCAGGTTAATACCGTTTCTCTTTATTTGATCAAGTCTGTTGTTGCACTAGTGAGAAAAAAAAAAGATATTCCAGATGTTTATTATTAGAGTGTTGTTTTTAATGTTCAGCTATTTCTCAGTATTTGACAAAATATAATGCACTTTTTCTAGAACGCTTTTATCGGCCCATTGGTCATCAGTTTTGTCAGAAACATCAGCGGTTTCTGTCAGCGGGACGTCCCGTACGATATGAGCTGTTCACTTACATGGTCATGTTACAGGAAGAAGATTCGGGGGAACAGAACCAGTGAGCCGCTGTGAGTGAACAGACTATGTACAGCTGAAGAAAATGTGCTTATTCCAATGCAGACCTTCTCTCTTACACCATCTCTCTCATCTCATTGGTTGGGAAGTTCATGACTGAACCTGATTCAACCGCATCCAAGTGCTTTTTTCGGTTCATTGCCAATATGACCTTATGCTCACCACCGTTCTATTTGTTACTGTCTTAAGATTGCTGGGTATGAAAAGTGTTTTCTCAATGCCAATATGCTTTTATTTTTACTTTTGCATCAGATTTTAACGTCACTCCTACATTTGCTTTATTATGAAAACGGACCTGCTGAAGTTGCTCCAGAGCACGTCGTCTCTGAAAATGGAGAATAGAGGTGCGAAGTATGCCAGAATAATTTTGGCTTACTTCTCCATTCTCTGCCACTCCAAATGTCAACCAGATTTATTTCTTCTACCAGTTTTGAAAAAATAAACTTCTAATTTATTTACTGTATTGATTTAGCACCTGAAGCATCACTTATCAAACTAAGGTGCTTCATTGTTGGCACATTTATTTCATTATTTATTTATTTCAGTCTAATTTTATTAATCCTTTGTTGGAGCTGCAGCAATTTGTCATACTGTGCATTTGAAAAGCAGTATCTGTTCATCAGTCTTGATGTACCTCTGTACATATTTTCTGTATGAATGATTGTACTCTGCCCATTCATCTGAATAGTATTTTACACATTACCTCAACACTTATCTGGGCAATTAAGTGTGCAGTGTTTTTGTAATTTTAATTTTTGACTGCCATTGACAGGTATGCCAATCGATTCATGAATTTCCTTCATGTTGCTACTTTGACAAAATGGGTTTTGTTGCTGAAAAACTTTTCCAATAGAGGATCAGCATTCTAAGACGACTGCAATAGATGAAAATGTTTTATTATTCATTTTCACTCATTCCCTGTCATCAATAAAATTGCTTAAATACATTTGCATGTAGTTTCAGCTAATTTTTTATAATTTTGAGAGATTATGATTAGAAGCTCAAACTCCTTTCTGGAGCTCAATCAGACATTGCATCAGCTTTGTGCGATGCTGGGAAGATTATTGATATCTGACCTCGCAAATCAAAAATATGATTTTGTTTTTATCACTTTTCATCAGGTCATGTTGGTTTCAGATTGAGTCAAAAGTAATGCAGTGAGTGCCTTCCATAAATGGTGTGGCACCACCATAAATAGTGAGAAAGATTACTTTGAGCTTTGACTGATAAGTTTTAGTCGAATGGTTTAATCCACTGCCTCTTTAGCCAGAACCTTCTCTGCTGTGTTTCCCTCCCTGCTTCCCAACTGTCTGAATGAATAAAGAAACACTGAAGGTGAGTGGACTGCCTGCTCTCCTGTACAGAAAACGGTTTCAGATTTACATCTTGTTACACACCGGCTCACACTGCACATCACGGCCAAACAGAAATGTCAGGGCTTCCTGTTACATCTTAGCTGTGGCTCAACATCCTCTCTGTTACTTGACTCCACTCACTGTGTGAAGTTGGGTTCTGTGGCCAAACTGTATGATGCTGCTGTGGTTTTGTATCAATCAATTTTTGTAGCTAAATGAAGGAAAATAAGAGTAAATTCTGTAGATTTTTTAAATGTTTGAGATGGACCATGTGACTGGAGGTGTGCTATCACCCAGTACACACAAATGTTCATTTTCCCAACTGTTTCAACCATCACAAAATTAGAGTGCATATTATATAATGCTGGTTATTTATGCTGGCTAGATATCAATTCATTAATAGATTTGTTTTAAATAAGAGGAGAAGGATAAACGGAGATGGAGAGGAGGTTGTTGGCAGCATCTAATAGCTGGCATCTTCTTTTTATATTTTCAAAACCCTTATTTTGAGTTTTGGATGTCGTTCTCGCGCTGAATCTCGGGGCTTCCCATTCCCTCTCATCCGCCAAGGCACCATCCGATGCTTCCTTGATATCTGCAGTTGGCAACAAGAAAAATTATCAGTTCTCTGTCCTTGGCGTTATTTTGTTTTGGAGTCGTTCTTCGGCTGTTAGATAGTACTTCAAAGGTGTTTTGGGAGGACACAATATCAGACAAGAAGATGCATAATCACAGAAATCTTTTTACTATTGATGGTTGTGTCTCTCTTATCTAGGTGATAAATCTGACAGTGATCAGAAAAGGCCTAGGAACTATTGTGAATGGTCATTTTATGGCTCTGGTGGAATAAATGAAGATTATTTTGCATAAATTAAATTTTTGTATGGCATCATGTGTTTTTTAATGAAGCAGTCAACTGTCCTTTCTTTATATTGTTCAGTCTTCCTACAGTAATAGTGGCTTTGGCCATTTTACATGATGTGAGGATCTAAAATATAAAGGAACTATAACACAGCTCCTCAAACTGTTTCAGCTCCAGACCCAAATGGTTAAATGTAGTTCCTTCCAGAGACCCAGGCTCATTAAAACCTAATATTACACTTGTTTATTGCTCATGTGGAAACTGAACAGAATCGGCCCCATGGCTAATTTGGGGTCAAAACCCATAGTTTAAAATTCTGGTTTAGAGGATGGCTGGCCTAGTCTTCACTGAACCACTGAGTAGGCTCAGAAAGGCATCCTCATGTTGATGACAGTAGTACAATCATGAATTTGTCTGCAAATTCATCAAGTATTATTGCTAATGTTGGCTTATTCTTCTCACTGAAGATGAATAACAGGAAAAACATAGGATACAGCAAGGGGAATGGTATGTAAATAAGAATAAATTAAATTAATGCTATTTAAACATGGCACAACCGGCAATTACAACACTACAATGGAGTACAAGCATCTCTTTAAAGAAAGCAATTAAAGCCAATTATCAGACAAGTTAATTACCATGTAACAGGTGGCTAATTTTGAGCAAACACATTCAAATGACAAGCAATCAAAGCAAAGGTTTGATTATCTTGATTAGTTGCATGTTTCTTTTTGTGTTGTTTTGACTGCATGGCCTTCCAAGCCTCTGATTGTAACTCCCTTGTTTCATTCTTCCTCTCAGCTGTGCAATTTGACAAAAAGAAAAGCTCCTTGCCAAAGGACAGAGAAAGCTCATTTAGCTGTCCCAGTTGCTTCAACACCTCAGCTTCCCTCGCGCCCCCGGTGCAGACGACCAGGCAGTGAAAAATGAAGGGCCGTCCAGCCGCTCCAGCAGATACCTGGTGCAGGCTGTTGTGGAAGAGGAGAGCTTTGGAAAAGTTGCAAGGTCTGAAATTAGATACCAATGAGACCGTTGCTGTAAAGGTCTCACAAAAGAAAAAAAAAAGCTAAATCTTTTTGAGGCCAAAAAGGAGCTGGGCCACTTTATTGTATTTGCTATGCTTTGCCTGACCCATTAAAAAAGTGTATTATATGTGAACTAAGTCAATAAACAATCTCTAACTTCTTCTGTATTGTCAGGTGTCCATGCTAAAAAAACTCGGCCACGGATGTCGACCTCATCAGGTTTCATGTTTGCGAGGTCACACTTGTCTAATGTTCAAAATGTTGGACATCAGCCTTTGGCTCTAGATGAGGCAGAGAGTTTAATCCTCTGCCTTTAAAAGACATAAGGCCGTCACTGGAAACGTACAGATGATATGGTTTGGCAGCCAAATCAAGAGCAATTGAAACATAAAGAACCAAATATGCCAGGGCCAAATATTAGTATGAAATTGAATCCCTCACTAATGTTAGATGGAGAGCAAAATGTAAACCTTATAAATGTTCAACTGCAGTATATTCTACACTCTATATTCCTGACTTTACATGTAGCTGGCTGCAGCATTCAGTATCGTGAAGAGTGTGTTTTCCACATGGATTTGAACCCAGATAACATGGTGTTGGTGGATCACTTGCGAAAGCGCTTCAGGGTGAAGCTTACTGACTTTGACCTTTACTGGAGGTGAGTTCTATGAAGCCCTGAATTGGTCCTCCAAGAGTATATATTTGCAGTTTCTAAGCTCCGCTGTAAATAAGTAGCTTAGGATGTGTTACATTTCTATACATGCTGGGACAAAATGTTGAAATTTGAGGCTACGTAATTCTTAATTGGTGTCTTCAGGGCTTGTCGCCATGTCCAGTGTTGCAGTCTTGGTTCTCAAAACATGATGACATTGATCATGATGTATGCTGTTCTTCCACTCATACTGTAGGTCTCCAGAAATCCTCCTGGTCTTCTCATTTCACTTGTCTGTTCACTCCCTGGTAAGTGTGAATACGATGTAATCAGTAACCTGTTATACCTGGACTCTCTGCTGCCTCTGTACACTATTCCTAATAGATCTAGTATTGCTGCTTCCACATTTCATCTTCCTAAAAGGCCATTAATTTCAGACATTAATGCTGTGTGATGCTCTCCAGATGCGGCTCATTGTTCACACACAGGCTCAGCCAGCAGAAATCCTTCTAAATAGAGGAGTAAAAATAGTCTCCTTTTTCAGAGGGAACTCAATACGCACGATGCCTCTAACTCTGAGGCTCAAGGTACTTCAACAAACCTGCTTTGGCCTTGCAGAGCAAAAATCATTTTCTCATAGATTACTTCCTTTTGATTCATTGTAAGTGTAACTCAGTAAATGAAAGAAAGTGACGTGCAGGTGTGTCAGGTGTATTGTGTGTGCTTTTAGCCACCAGAGGAATATGTGAGGACAGATATCCAGAGAGAGCTGGTACAGCACATTTAGCTCTCTGGAGGATCTGAGAGAGGTAGATGGTCTGTCGTACTCATCACTTACATTGTCCATTTTTTTAATCAACTTTGACTCATCCACATTTTCTTAAAGCTAGAAACTTCCAATCAAAATCTAGTTTTTAGCTACATCCTGACGGAGACTAATAATGTAGCCATAAGGGTAGTAATAATGGTGCAAGCCCCACAAAATATATATATAATTTTTAAAAGTTAATGACGATGCCACTTCACTTTTTCATGATAATAATCAAGGCTTAGTTAGTGTTTTAGCCTTAATCAAGGCTAATGGCAACAATGGACAAGGAGTACTACAAAAATGTATATGTGCAAAAAATGAGATTATCATTTTGTTAATAAAACAAAATGACAAAACCTTATTGTTTTCAGTTATTTAGATTTTTTTTTTCATTCATAGTACCATGGGGTTGCAGGCCTTGTTGAGTTATGAGATTACATAGATTTCACTACATAACAGTTTTGTCAGCATGGAAGTCAACACTTAGACAGAACCTTATAATCCCAACCTCACGATACGTTAACTGTGTGTGTCTTCATTCAGCAACACTAGAGGGACCTGCCCACCTCCATAACAGCCCTGACAGTCTCTGTCTTGCCTGCATCCACTTCTGTCACGGTCACATCCAGAATGATGCTGCTACTGAAGAGGATGGTAATTCCCAACCCATTAGGTGAGATACTTTCCACTCTCGCTACACAGTAAGGCTGGAAAGAGGAGGAGATCAAGGAGAAAAAGAGGAGGATGCACCAGAATAGAAGGGAATCATCACCCACCCCTCACATTATCAAAACATCACCACCACCAACACATTCAACAATACTGTCACCATCCATCTCCACCACCGCCAGCCCCTTCATCATCACAAAAAAGAAATACAATCGAGAATATTTATTTGCATTAGTCTTAATCTAAAGTCAGGATTTTGTACTTCTAGAAAATTCGAAGAAACTTACAGCTTTGGTTTCAAGTTCTGCCACTGACGCAAGACAAATTTAGTGTTATTTAATTAGTCACTCAGGATCTAAACTATTGGGAATATCTGCAAATTAACTGTTATTGTATTGAAGAAATATTGAAGCTGAGCCTAACTGCTTATACCATTGTCTCGTGGATGACAGTGAAGCTCTTCTCTATGTTACTAATCGTGGAATATGGGTACAGATGGTCTCAAAATTGATTTCCCTGGTTTCCATTGCTGATCAAAACTTTTCTCCCGTTCTTTTAAGTCTCTGATCCCATTTTTCACTGAAGAGGAGGATTAACACTATTGTCCAACAGAAGTGTGGGAAGGGTTGAGGTCTGTTCTGACACCATCTGTCACTTTGGCAGAGCAACATGGATTTGGGGCCTTTTTTCCTTTCCATGTGCACTCACTTGCTCTCATTGATTTAAAAGAGGATACCAAGGTGGTGTAAATATGGAAACGCTTGCCTGTGGTCACACCCAACATGCTGTTACCTCCCTGGAAAACATATATATAATTAACAACACCAAGCTAGGACTGTTTGATGATTAAACATTTTTTTATTCTGTTAAACTTTCTCGGTTTTTAGTTAGTCTTGCCATTATTTTGAAATAACATAACATTAAGTACAGAAGGCACTTACAAAAAGAAGTTAAATTATAAACGCTGTTATTATAAACATTAACTTACTGATTAAAAAAACAGAAAAACAGAATGATAAAGACAAGAAATGACAGCACCATTGGCAACTTTTGAACAGTACATCTCAAATAAAATCTAACTAATCTTGTGAATCTACAATACAGTAAAAACAATACTTATTTGTTATCAATGTAATGCCCCAGCTATGCTTTAATATGTATAACTTAATGATTTATTTTTTAAGATAGAAAGCTTAAAACACAACAGTATTGTATGTTTTTCACTAGTCAGTGGTTCTTTTTTTTTTTTTTTTACATATTAGGCTTTGTGGTTTCAGCGCTGTGCAAGTCCTGGTACATCTCCATCAGGCGAGTGGCCTCTCTCTGTCCTGACAGCAAAGCACCATGGGTAGTGGAATAGTATTTTCTGTGGGTGGCCTCTCCAGCGAACAGGACCTGCAGAGGCTGGGAAGGGGAAAAAAAACAGCAGAGGGAAATGAGAAGAGAGGGCAAAACAAGCAGATAAGGAAAAAGAAAGACACTACGTGACACTATTCTATTTCGGTCACAGACTCCCTCCTTAGTGTAATATCTGTAGATGGCAGAGGCCTCCTGCTGCCAGTCTGACAGGGTTAAAGAAGGAATTGTGCAGAGGGGTCATGCTGTTCCTTCAGCAGCACGAAGTGGGCACCCAGAGGCCCCCCTCCAGCCAGAGCGCCTCAGGTTTCACGGTCTAGACCGCTGGCTGGGAATCAGGATTCATAACTCCTCTGACACCAGCTGTATTCGCTCTGCATGTGCTGTGATGTGACATGATAATGATGACACAGCCGCATTAGCGAAATGCTACGAGTGCCTGAGGGGATTGTAAACAACCGAATGTACACTCGTAAATTCAGTGAGGATATCGTTATAGGGCCCATTGCTCTGTGTCAGTCGCATCAGAACGAAGATAGATATAGTATAATGGGAAAATGAAAAAAGATGTCTTTAGCGACTGAATTTCAGCTTTGAAATTTGTTATTTGTATTTCCCAGGACAGTCGCTCGTAGCCAAAAACACGAGAGAAAAGTTAGTCCTTCCCCTTAATCTGTGATATCACACCAATGCTCAGCTCACAAATGATCACAAACACTGACTGGACTGTCCTGGATCATTGGTGTACCATTGTCAAAGTCACACTGAAATGAAAAAGGACCTTTTTTTTTAGGCTTTTTAGCTCATTCTAACTATCAGGCCATATACTATTTGATAATTTATGACAAAAAAAGTTATTTTATTGTATTTTTATATCGAAATCTCATTACTTTTACTTCCTGGAAAACGGAAAATCTTTAGTGATGACTTCATCTTTTACCAGGAGGCGTAAATGAACAATCCCGCCCCTCACATCAAATAAAACTGCCTTTCTCCCCCTATCCCACTGGTTTACACATTTGAATGATCCCTCCACACGTTATGTCCCGCCTCAACATCCTATTTCAATAGGAGATACATCACATATTATAGAAGCAAGATGCTCTCAAAATATGGTTTCATTGTGACTTCAAATTGAGTAATATTCTCCTTTGATTTAGGATCAATTTGCAGACAGACTGGAGGCAGGGTCTGACTGATCTGCTACGCCCAGCCAGACAGGCACAGATACTGTATATTTTGTTGTGGTTGTCCTCACCGGGGCCTTGGTGCTCTTGGCGTAAGGCAGCGGCATGGCCAGCCTCTCAAAATCCCCACCGCTGGACCCCACCCTGGTGAAGGAGTAGGAGCCCCGAATGTAGGGGTTACTGCCCCACGAGGAGCGCAGGACTCGCCTTGGCTTTGGAATGTTAGGGTTCCCTGTGGATGGAGAGACACACAATTCAAGTGAATAGTTTGTTCACAACTTAAATGACTGTCATGGACCGACAAAGGCCAGTACAGTATCAAGCTGCGAGGCTGTGAGGTTAGGCCATTCGCTGGGACATCCAGGTCCAATCTGCCAACACTAATCAACTCCTGACCCTCTCAGAGCAGAGAGGCACAAGCTAGTCTATATGCAATTAAGGGACAGCTGAGGGGATTAGACCACATTGACCTAAATAAGGAATGTATGTGTATATGTGTGTGTGTGTGTGTGTGTGTTAAGTGTGTGTGTGTGTATCTGTGTGCATGCAGCTTGTGGGTGTACATTACAATATGCATCTAGGAACCCCACTGAGCTTCTCATGAGGTGACAATCACTGCATTTTTGACATAATGCCAAACTTAGGTACCTTGTGACCCGTTTCTGAGGTAATGACTTCACCAGCAGTTAAAGTAATAATCTGCGACATTTTCAGCTTTTCAATTTCCATTTTGCTGCTCTCTATCTCCGACTGATATAACTGAATAGTGATTCACCTTGTAGTCAGTTCATGAAAGCTTCTACATTTGCTCTTTTGTTCTCAACACCTGGTGTCAAGTGGGTCTTTCCTATGAAAAATGCTCTGCCGCAAAGGAAGTGATGCGTTTTATGGGTTTTATGTTGCACCACAGCAGCAACAGTGGTTTGTCAGGAATGAATAAAAGAGGAACTTGAACTGTGTACCGAGAAGGGGAAACACTTGTAAGATACATACACAATAGAGCTTTGTCTACTGCTGAGCTGTTGCACATAACTCACAAAATTAACACAGGGCCATTGCTTTTAATAACATCCATCATTATTTTAACTACTTAAGGCAAGGAGGCTTAGAGGAGTATGCTCAATTTAGTACACAACTTACTGTGAAATTGTCAAGCATCAGCTAAATTCATTACATATGTACCTCTGCCCTGGTTCAGAAACATGGTCGCTGTTTAAAGCTCATGTGCAACGCTGTAATGTGTCATTGTGTAGGGCAAACCTGAGGAAAATGCAGTGTGATACCACTATGTAACCATAATGGACAGATACTCAAGTAATGTTTTAGTCATGTTTTTGGAACATACTGTAGTAACCGTGTCCGACTGTGCCATTTTTCATGCATTCTTTTGAAGAAACGTGTCACATTCTCAACATTAGTTTTCTATTAGGTGAGTCAAGGTTTTCTTTCACAAGCTCTAGATGCCTTTTTTTTTTCTTTCGTGACCACTATTTACATGCAGTAAGACAGCACTCAGGGTGGAAAGACAGAAATAGAGTGAGATAGTTTAGCACCCACGCCATTTTCTGTGTGTGTGTGTGTGTGTGTGTGTAACTGTGATGCACTCCATAATGTATACAACTCAAAGCCTGTCGCAGTGACTCTGTGCCGTTACTTTAAATTATATATGATCATTCCCACTTATCCTGGTGCTTTGTCTTTCCATTCAGATCAATGTGGTCAGACTGACACAAGACCAGTTAGTATGAGATGCTAAATTGCCAGATACAAACTACCTGAGTCATTATGTGTCAGCCTTTTCCGGGAAAAAGCCATTTACCTCGCAGCTAGAGCTTATGTCACTCCCCTTATCTACAGCACAAAGACCCGACAGGGAGGAATCACTGTTGAATGAGTCACTGTGACTCGCCCAGCAGCAGTGATGCAGTTCAACCTACCAAGGGTATTGTGTTAGTTTTAGGTCACTGATTCCTTGTACAAGCTTAACTAGAAAGGAACAGGAAGTCATTGTTTGGTGTTGTAACTTGGTGCCATAATCTATCTATATGAGTCACAAGGACAAAGCAAAGAATATTTTGTTCTTAAGAGACCTTCCTGGTTAAATGATGATTAAATAAGTAAATAAAAAAAAGTCTCACAAACAAAAAATCCAACAGTGGAATTAAATGAGACTGAGAAATTTTGTTTAGAGACTCTATCAAACGCTAACAAACGCTTCTACAGAGAGAACACCATTTTCGAATGGGTGACTATTGCTTACAACGCATATGTCTGTTTCTTTATGTGTGTGTGTATGTGTGTGTGTGTGTGTGTGTGGTGTCCTAACGCGGACCTGTGAAGCGCCTCAGCAGCTCAGTGCAGGTCTCAGCCACTGTCTCGTCGTCGCAGCGCTCCATGAGCAGCGCCTCCTGGCCACAGATCCAGCCGCTCAGCATGTAGCCGTAGCGCTCCGGCGGGTAGAGCACGTCGAAGCTGCAGATCTTCTTGTACCACAGCTCCTCGGGGTACACCGGCTGCTCCAGCTGGGCCTCGTCCTCCCACACGAACTGGATGCTGTTGCACTCGGGGCTCCAGAAGGGCTCGGCAAACTCTAGGAATATCTTATCGGTGGTGCTGATGCCCAGCTTCTCGATGGCCAGCACCTTGTCCTCCGGCAAGGAGGGGGAGAACATGGCCTCGTGGCTCTCCTTCAGCACGCCCAGAGAGGCCGTCACGATGACGTGGTCGGCAGCGATCCACTCCTCGTCTTCGCACTCCACCCAGATGGGGTGACCCAGGATGAGGGGGTCCTCGTGAGGTTGGCAGCCGCGGTTGTTTTCGTTGTGGTTGTTGTTCTGGTTAGTGTTGCTGCCCTTGGCGATCTCCTCCTGTTGCTGGGCGGAGTAGTTCCAGTGGATGCAGCGGACCGATTTGCTAAGGCAGATGGTGCGGGAGGGGATGTCCTGGGCCAGGAGCTCCACAATCTTCACAAAACCTCCCGGAATGACGTGATGGGCGCCGGGGATCTCTGTCCACTCGCCGAACTCACTCAGAGACACCTCGTCCATACTGGGAGAGCTGCTTTCGCAACTCTCCACCTGAAAGGGAGGAGAGCATTGACACAGATGATCAAAAAAATGTCAATTACATTTCCACCCAATATCTGCAAATGGAATGCAGCCAAAACACCTGCAGGCTGTTGCACCTGTTGAACTTATGACAGAATGTACGTTCAGCCAGCACAACCATTATTTTGCACAACAACGGTTGCAGATAATTAGAAGGCACTTGGAGAGCGCAAACCTCTGTCAACAATTCTCCAACTTGCTGTTACACCCAAAGACATTATTCATATCACTTAAATTTCAAGTTAAAATAATGTATTAACCTTGCAAACGTGCTCTTGGGATTTGGAATCAAGTCTCTATCTCCATTAGTTTCAGAATTATGGTTAAAAAAGGATAATCGTCTAATGGCGAAACTCCCAGATACAAATCTCATCAACTGATCCTTCCAAAGCCTATCTTTCCACCAAATTTCATGGGAATCCATTCCTAAGTTTTCCTGCTGACAGACAGACATACAAACACAGTAACAGGGGTGACAACATAACCTCCTTGGTGGTATTTACTTTTTGTTGTTACATTCCCTCTCAACATAACTGTTGTCTTTTTACATGCGTTGACTGAGCACTATCATTTATCGACTACTTGTCAAAAGTCTTTCCTTTCCATGATTGAATTCAGCCTGTGTGTTCTGCTGTCAACATGTGGAGCACGCTCACACCGGATGTTACGGACTTTATTAAGGCTCTCAAAATCCTGCTGTTATAAAAAGGACATTCATCAGTAAACCGGAGCTCTAGAATTAAGTGGCAGGAAATAAGCACATAAACACTGCTGTGCTTGTAATAAAAATAATCCCTTGGCTAAATATTTGCCAGTGGCTACCTACATGTATTGTAGGCCGTGGCTGGGTAAATAATAATTACTACTATCTCATTAATAAACTGACCTTTTTGTGGACAGTTATCCATTAATATCTTATTAAGTATACAGTGACCATCAGGGACAATAAGTGTACAGAATAGAGCAGCAGTATTTGCCATCTCATTCCAGACCCTTTATAGATCTGGGGACTCACTATGCTATATTTAACTGCAAAGTTTCCACACCATTCTCCAAATTTCTGACTTGATGAGTCACGAATGCTCTCACGAATGCCTATCGCATTGTGGGAGATGAGGGTCTAAACTTGGCATCACCATTGCATCCTTACTCTGGAACTTCAGGATTAAGCGCCTCCCTCGTTCACTGATGCCATACATACAGGACCCCTGACTGGTTTTCAAAGAAATGGCAAAAACCCAAGAGGAAATACATTGTTGCAGCACCACACACACACACACACACACACACACGCACACGCACACGCACAGACACACACACGCACACACACACACACCTTGAGGTACTGCTGAAGCATGGACAGTTTGAGCTTCTTGATGCTCTCAGAATCATCAGGATCCAGCATGATCTTCTTGCGCACCACGTCCCGTGTAAAGACGCCAACGCTGTTCTGGCTCTCAGCACACACAGGCTTCCCATTCTGGAAGAACTCCTGAGTCAGCTCGTACACCTGAGGGGAGAGAGAGGGGGGGAGAGAAGGAGGGTAATCAGGAAGGAGATGGAGGAAGGACATACAGAGGTGAGGAGGAAGGAAGAAGGAAGAAAAGAAAGAAAGGGTGAAGAGAGGGCAGAGGAGCAGAGAGAGAGAAGAGAGTAGAAAAGACATAATGCTATGCTGACAAGATGCTACGCTGATGCTGTGTTTGTATTTTTGTGAACTTGTTATCTTGCTTGACTCACCAAGGTAACAATGTACCATTTCTTAGAAAGTAGAGTCAAAACAACACCAGTAATCTATCAACATGTATTGAGTCAAAACACCCTCAGTTTTAATCTGGACTTTGTTATCTCAAAGTTAATGAAGTTGGGCTTCTACTTAAAAACATAACCACATGAATAATAGGGCGTTTACAATCTGAAAAGCTGATACTGTGAAATTGACACTGGTTAAAAAAAAACACTGTATTCATGACTTTTAGGCTGATTACAGCCACAATTTGGTTGAATGCACGCTACACAGCAAATCTTCCAGTGTTAATATTTGTTTATTTTTCAGTGACAGTTATTTTGAATTTACAAGTGTTGACTGGAGAGTTATCTGTCCACTCAGAGAGCAGTTTTAAATTAAATCTGATGGGTGTGCACTTATAGAGTCAAAGTAGGTGAAACGCACACCTGTAGTGATGAGGTGCCGGCCAGCGAAAACAAGCATAAAAATAGTGAAAGTAGCCGCACACTCGTAGCTCCGATGCAATAATTTATTGAGACATTAACAAAACCGACGTTTCAGCAGCTAGGCTGCCTTCATCAGGGTTGATCTACCAGGACACAAGTTTGACTGAAGTTAAAAGCACTGGTACACAGGTGCAGGCAATCAGTGTAACCTGACCAATCACAGGAAAGGGAAAAAGTGAACAATAGGTTCAATAGAGAGACCACAACAATTTAGTAAGTGGTATATAGTCTCAACATTCCATTCCATGTCATACAAAGAGTATCAAGTCGAAGTATAAACCACACACAAGAAAACATCATCACATTAAATGTAGTATACATATAGTACAACAAAAAAATAGTAAAGTAATATATATAAATAAGCCCGAATATCATGGAAATACCATTTGAGATCAGCATAACCACCACCATCATCATAGGTGTATGTTCTGCAAGCAATGGAACTGTAGGGGAACCGCCTATCAATAAAAATAGAAGCATAAACAATAACCTACGGGACTAAATGTTATGAACTTATCAAGTAAGGAACTTGGTCAGGCCCATCTTACATTACTCAATAAGGGTTTAAGCTTTGTACCTACTACTCAACCTAGGGATTTTGATGTGAAAGTTGATTTATTCAAATTCTTTAGACAAATACACCTTAGGGAATTTTTTTACCAATCCCACTGACTCTGGTACTGATATGCCTGATATTTCCAACAATGCCCCGACACCCTTTGGAAGCAAAAGTAGATTTGTTCCTCCTGCTAAACGTAACCCGTCCACTGAAACATATTGTAGACTGGTTGAGGACGATATTACGACTCTTTTGCAGGAGAAAGACAAGCATGGAATCCATCACAATCTTGATAAAGATGAGAAACAAGCACTTCTTGATCTGAAGTCTGATAATTCTATTATTATATTATAAGGGAGGCTGATAAAGGAGGTGAGGTTGTAGTGCTCAACAAATCTGACTATGTGAATGAGTGCTACAGACAGTTGCTGGATGACCATTTTTATACAAAATTACCCGGTAATCCTACTACAGATTATATGGCCACAGTAACAGATGTCCTGCATGGTTACCTACATTCTGGAGAGAGATCTAAGAAAGAATTTGATTTCCTTATCAATCAACACCCTAAGACTCCTGTTTTCTACACATTGCCCAAACTCCACAAAAATCCTAGTAATCCCCCAGGACGTCCTATTGTAGCGGGCATTGACTCACTGACCTCTCCACTCTCTTCTTACATAGACTATTTCATTAAACCACTAAATGAACAACTCCCATCCTATGTGAAAGAGACTGGTCATATGATTAGTCTTTAGAACCATTAACTGAGGATACATTTTTAGTCAGCCTTGACGTGGAGGCTCTTCATACTAATGTGCCTCATGAGGGTGGCATCAAAGCAATGGAACACTTTCTATTACAAGGTCCCTCTGAATCTACACCATCCAACTCCTGTATCATCACTTTGGCTGAATTAGCCCTCACTCACAATTACTTCCTGTTCCAGGATGACTACTTCTTACAGAAGAAAGGAGTGGCCATGGGTTCTCCAATGGCTCCGACATATGCAGGCCTGTATGTTGGTTATTTAGAGAAGACCAAGATTTTCAATCCTATTGACAATGAGTTTTTGCCCAACAGTGTTCTCCGGAAAAGATACATAGACGATATTTTTATTTTGTTTCGTGGTAGTCTTGAACAACTTAACAGCTTTTTCTCCTTTGTAAATACATGCTCAGATCATTTGAAATTTACAATGAATTTTGATACGAATGCAATCAGTTTTTTGAATCTCATGATTATCCGGGGTGATGACAATGTGTTATACACGGACCTATACAAGAAACCCACTGATCGCAATAGTCTGCTCAGGGCAGATAGCTGTCATCACCTTCCTTTAAAGAACAGTTTACCCTACAGCCAGTTCTGTATGGTGAAAAGAATCTCCGATTTGAACTGCAATTTGGCTGATATGCAAAGGAAATTCAAAGAAAAGGGTTATAATGACACTCAGATAAATAACGCTGTTTATAAGATCAACTCAAATCCGAGGTCAGAATTGTTCAATAGACGGTCAGAAAAGAAAGGACAACCCTCCATTATCTTTTCCACCTGCTATTCTAAGTGTGCTGAACAATTTAAAAACATTTTACATAAACACTGGCATATTCTTAGGACAGACAGACTTCTAGACAAAGCCTTTTCTGAACCCCCTATGGTTGTGTTTTCTTGGGGTCAGAACCTCAGAGACCATTTGGTCATGTCTGATTTACCCCCCCTTTCTGTGTCTCCACAACGTAAACTTGCTCCTATTCCTGATGGTAACTATAGATGTAGTTCCTGTGCTCAATATAATGGCACCTACAAATGTCATTATTTCAAACCTCCTCATTATTTACTTACCTGCCCTTGTGGTAAGGCATATGTGGGAAAGACCAAACGTGAACTTAAAGTCCGCATAGCAGAACATCGTAGTACCATTAGATGCAAAAATGTTAGATACCCAGTCTCTGCGCACTTTGTAGAAGCCAATCACCCTGTTTCTTCTCTACGTTATGTGGGTATTGAAAAGGTTTCTGTGCCACGAAGAGGGGGGGACACAGATGCCTTATTATGGAGACGAGAGGCAGCATGGATCCATAACCTTAAAACCCTTGCACCTCTTGGTCTTAATGTTGACTTTGACCTTAGACCTTTTTTGTAGTCTCTTTATTAATATGTTAATGCTTCTATTTTTATTGATAGGCGGTTCCCCTACAGTTCCATTGCTTGCAGAACATACACCTATGATGATGGTGGTGGTTTTGCAGGTTTAGCCTATGCTGATCTCAAATGGTATTTCCATGATATTCGGGCTTATTTTTGCTATTACTTTACTATTTTTTTTATTGTACTATATGTATACTGCATTTAATGTGATGATGTTTTCTTATGTGTGGTTTATACTTCGACTTGATACTCTTTGTATGACATGGAATGGAATGTTGAGACTATATACCACTTACTAAATTGTTGTGGTCTCTCTATTGAACCTATTGTTCACTTTTTCCCTTTCCTGTGATTGGTCAGGTTACACTGATTGCCTGCACCTGTGTACCAGTGCTTTTAACTTAAGTCAAACTTGTGTCCTGGTAGATCAACCCTGATGAAGGCAGCCTAGCTGCTGAAACGTCGGTTTTGTTAATGTCTCAATAAATTATTGCAACGGAGCTACGAGTGTGCGGCTACTTTCACTATTTTTGTGCACTTATAGAAACACTGGCATAGTGTTGGTTTTTAACACTCTCAGAATTAAATTAACACTGATTATTTTGCTGTGCACACACACACACACACACAAGGAAAAGAAAATTGCTAGGCAGTGTGAAGAAGATTAAAAGGAGGCCAATTTTACTGAATTGAAATTATGATCTGAGCGGGTGAGAATAAGAACCAAGGCAGCAAGAACGAAGATCTGGGAGGTTATGAGACTTGTTTGGTTATGAGGAGTTTGTGTGTTTGCTAACAAGAGGCCCTTACCTCTCAATCACACTTAACGTGTTTAATGCTTTCCTCTCTGCTGGAAGTTCACTCATTTCAAATTAATCTGTTACAGCTTTGCATTGCAAATGCATGGTGTTATGACACAAGTGTTGTATGCGTTGAACTGAATGTACTTAACGCACTGATTATGCAGGCATAAATTAAACCGAATGCTATTTGACCCCATTCTTTGCGAGCTCTCTGTGATGTTTTTCGCAATGAAAACATTTCATCAGTGAATCAAAGCCAATTGATTCAAACATTTCTGTGGTAATACAATAATGCCTGATCAGTTTCATCTCAATATGTTGTAAACCACAGAATCTTTGAGTTGAATCTGTTTTACAGATTGAGTGTGATTGTGTGTAGTGTTGGCTGATGACAGGTAGCTTCTTCATTCAAAAAACAAGGTCTGTTGCAACTGTATGTATCATGTTTTGGCATTATGTAACTGGCACTCTTTGACAATGAAACATAACCTTTATATTGTTCAATGTGGTATTGGAGAATGTACGCAGTATTAGGTGACATGATTTTGTCATTGCATTTGCAGCAATTTTTTAAAGTCAGAACCACATATACACATGTGCACACATGGCTAAAGCAGAATCTGAAAGAGAATATTCCTCTAAGAACATACATGTTGCTGCTTATGAAGAATTCCGCTGTTAATGTACTGTATGTCTCAAGCCTCAATTAAATCAAACAATGATCTCGTTAGTGACTGGCCTAATCTCGCTGGTATAGTGAAGCTAATATCCAGGCAGATGTCCAGTGAGTGTCTAGTGAGAATGTGTAAGAGCTGCAGTGTAGTCGGGACGGGAATAGCCTACAGTAATGGTTATGGAGCTCAGCTTGTGAACAGAAGGTTGCAGGCTCCGATCGCCAGTCTGGCCGGACAAACTCTATGTGGGGACAGAGAACAAAATGTGCTCTCCCTTCCCTCAACAACTACTGTTGAGGCGCCCTCGAGCAAGGCACCTAACACCTAACTGTGCAGTGCAGCTGGTCAGTGGCCAGCAGTAGAGCAGACTGTAGGCTACTAGGCAAAACCCAGGTGTGAGTGTGTATACGTGTGTGTTCACTTCCTTCCGCTTGCATGTTTATATCATTCTATCTGTGCTATACCTTCTCGCTGTAAGCGTTTTTCCAGACATTACCTAGTTAAACGATGTCAGTCATAGTCTAGCAGGAGCTCCTTATGTGGCCATGTACAGTCATAACATGCGGCAAATCAATACACATTAGCATGTTCTGATTGGCAGCGAGACCTGAGAAGACCTGGTTCTGTGATTAGACAGACTTTACAGTTACAGAGTGTTGCAGAGAAGAACGTTTACCCGCTGCACTTAATGTGTCTAAATGGTGATGGTGATCAAGATGCTGTGAATAATACAGGGCTCTGAGAAAATAAATCAAGCACATCACTGTCCAGCTTACCAAGGTAAACAGCACCTGTATGAGTGTGTGTGTGTGTGTGTGTGTGTGTGTGTGTGTATGCATGTCAGTCACTACAATAAAACCAAATATAGGAACACAACAGACTGCAATAAAAGCATAGGATGCAAAATACAGCATAAACTAACAAAACATTTAAGAAGAAGAATAGTCTGCTACACAGTTGAGAAAGTTGCTAATTAGAAACAGTGACATTCCAGTGAATTAGCCTCAATTTGTTCATTTCGGATTTAAAAGCATTTAGCGACATTAACTCGTTTAGTTTTAAGTCATTCAGGAACATATTCCAGGCAGAAGGTGCAGAATACAAAACGCCCTTTTTCCAATCTATGTACATACATTTGGGACAGAAAGCATAAAAACATCTATTCAGCTACATGCGTACGTGTGTGTGTGTGTGTGTGTGTGTGTGTGTGTGTGTGTGTCTGTGCGCATATTTATCCCCTTGTGTCATCTCACCTCATTGTACAGGTCACTGAACTCCTCCACCAGGTCCTTGGGGATCCTCTTCCCGCTGTTGGTTTGGTAGTGCGCCACACCATTCTTGGTGTACAGGCTGATGCGTCCCACACTCCTCTCCCCGTCTGTGGTTTGCTCCAGCAGCCCGTTGTCCTCTGCCAGGTGGTACACTGGGTTCCCATTTGCACCATGGATCCAGGTGGCTCCAAGCTCCAAAGTCGCTTTTCCTGCACACGCAACATATAAAGGCACTGAGATCGGGCGGCACAAGCACACTTTTGGGTGCTAGATAATTGCACAGTTCAACAAGGGCTTCAATTCATTTAACATCCAAATGTCGTCAATTTAATATTTTTCCTGAGGATGATGGAGTCACACATGCGACGGAGGCTCATTAGTGATTTTTTTTTTTAATTAATGAATGTAACTAGACTAGACTAATGCCAGAGACAAAAAATGGCAGAATGCCTCAATGATTACATAATGTCTGAGCACATAAACAGACGTTTACATAACCGGCACAAATTAGAATCATGACAGACACAAAGGTTTACAGTGCAGCATCAGTGTTTTTATACATATGATCCTTTTTAAGTGAATCAAACCAAAATTGTCATACAGAAGCACGCTTTTTTTTTGTTAAATCCAGATCTGGTAAGTTCCCTCTGAACTCAGCATTTGAAATGGAAAGTGTGGCTACTTTCAGGGGGTCTTCTTTGTTTGTGGTGTTCACATATGCACCAAAAGGCTGACTAATTCCTCCACTTAAAAGCCTATCTTTACATATATACACCATATCAGTGCCAGTGGTGCGAACATAGCATTATGTAGGCTAAATCAGTGGTAGGAAACCTTTTTTGGCATGGGAGTGCCACAGAAACGTGTCTTTCCTACTTGTCTGTTCTTACCAATATTGAGACCTTGGCATTATGTCAATCAGTGGTAGGCAAGCTGTTTTGGCATGAGATCTACTTTTCAGATCAACTGGACTGCTGAGATCTACCAATGCATGACTGTTCTTACTAAGAACAAGGAAAGCATGGAATACGCCCATAATTCAATTTTCATCATAATGTATTAACTCTGGTTATTTGGGGAAACAAAAATTACACCCATTAGCATTCTATCTAAAATAACAGTAAAAGGGGAGCTTTCAAAAAAACTGGTGGCGGCATTTTCCCCTGGTTACCAGCCCATTTGCTGAGTGCATGAATATACTGTATGACTGGCTGCTTTCAGGTCTCCAATCAATAGGACAATTAATTACTGGTCAATGTTAATGTAACTTTAGAAAAAAAGAGATGTATTGCACTTTGACATGAAATATGCCTACTACGGATTGCATAAAATAATTGGCTCTGCAGAATGGCTCTTAACATTGTAACCCCAATTTGTGTCATAAATACAGTTTGTTCTCTCATAATCCAGCAGACAGAATACCACCAACATCTCTAATATTGTTGAAATAAAATTATTAAATTGGAAGAATTTTTTTTCAGGTGTAGGATTTTATGATGCAAAATAGAATAAAAATAGAACATTTTTACCCACAGTATTCAGCAAAAGGCAAAAAAACCCCACAACAATCAATTCTTTGATCAGTGTACCAGCTATAAAACAGTTTACAAATTGGCAGCCCAAAGATCAGTAATAACTCTTTGATAAATGCTATTGCTGGGAGCCCCCATATTAATGTGCTTTAGTTCCACTAGTGTATCCAAAGCATTACCAGTTTATTGCTGATTGTCTTATCTGTATTTGTTCTGTGGAGGAATCATGTAATAAGACATTTAAAGGACCATACCAGTGTTTTTACATGTTTCAAGTCTCTGCAAGTTGATTTTTGTACTGTACTGAAATGAATGGAAACAAATGGTTAATATCTAATAAACGTCTAAACAACCAACTGGTCGGTAGGAATGCTAGAACAGGCTAAAACATGCAAAAACACTAGTATGGTCCTTTAAGTTTTAATAATGCTCATAGCTATGAGCAGGTTTTAGACATTTACATGAGTGGGTGAAAGAGCAAAGCTACAATAACCCACACCTGTACCGTATAATCAGAAAGATTACAAGGCAGAGGAAAGATAATTTTCTATAATGCAGTTGGGCTCATGCCAGTATGATGTAGCCCTTTCCCATTTAACTTGACTATACCGATTAAAACTGTAAAATGAGAAACACATGCATAATTACGTTAAACCAGTAATTAAATGTTTTTGCACTCTGTGTATGTAGGTAGTCTGAAACTCGGAGTGATTACACTTCACTTCATTATTTGGTCTGGAAGTATCACCTCTGCAGTAATGAAGGGGACTGTTAAAATTGCATTAAACAGTGATTAGATCTGAGGAAAATCATATTCATTTATCAGTCAAAAGTCCTGCTTCACCAATGTGAATTTGCCTATAGATACTGAAAGGATGCTGATTCGGCAAGAGAGCTATTCCACGAGAAGCCAGGTGGGCCAGAATCTGAATTGCTGAGAAAATGTGTACAGTGTTCAGAGCCTGCAATTCAAGAATAGGTTTAATGCAAATATAGGGACACGTTTTCTCACCGTGCTGAACGCTTTGAACTCTCCCTCCTATGTGGTCTGATGCCTCTAGGACTGTGACATCCGTGAAGCCGTTTTCCTGTAGGATCTTAGTTGCAGCAAGGCCGGCCAAGCCAGCACCAATCACCACTATTCGAGGCTGCCGATGAGTGCGTAGGCCGCTACTAAGAGGATCATCAGTGCTGTCTGACGAAATTTCACAACTTTGCATGCCGTCCAAGCTCCTCTTCTAGGGGGTCTGAGGACAAACGAGAGGACCAAAGTTAAAAACGGCACATGCTGCAGGGAGCCGGCAGGCAACAGCAGTGGAGACTGGACCTCACACACACAAGGAGACGGTATCAATGGGACAAAAGCTGTTCCTGTCAATTTGGTTTCATTTAAAAAGAAGGAAATTATTTTATGACATCAGCATATTTTGGAGACGAAACTCCCATACATGGGACATGAAATAAACCCTGTTGTCTGTCACTATTTGTTGAGCATAAAGAACATAAAAGATTCTTCAGACAACCCAGTTATTGCTGTCAGAGCCTAGACTATACATGAACTAAAATAGATTTCCTAACATCCCTAATTATACTGTAGCTACTCAAAGATGCTTATATTCAGAGAAAATTAGAATGAATACAAGCCATCTTGTTATTCCAGTATGTCAGGCTGGCTTGCTTTGAATGTATGGACAGCTGTGTGTGAGAGGAGCATGCTGGGAGACAGTCCCCTTATCCCAGTAGACAAGTATAGAAAACTATCAAATGGCATGCAAACAATAAGAGTTTTTCCTGGAGAAAACATTCTAGTAACATCTAGTCTGGTGATTTAAGAGTAATTTGCTTTCCCGCTACCACTACCAGTTTTTGATAATATTAAATGGGGCAGTTTTCTCAGTCTTTACATACACAAGCAAATCCATCAACTCCGCTGAGGTAAGAGAGTGCACTCCTGCTGTTACACAATACACACACACACACATGTACACACACTCCCCGCTTTGTTACTACAGCAACACTGGACACATGGCGGCACACATGGTACTATGCCGAAAAAACAGACTGATTTTTCCTCATGTTGAGGTCAAACCAGTTGAATGAATTCATTTGTTCCGAACATCAAACTACAGCTGTGTCTATACGTTGTTCTGTTATACACGAGCCGCGCTGTTCATCTGTGGCCTTAAACAGGTCAGGCAATTCATCTGTCTCTGAACGGCCAGAACTGGGGAGCAGCGTCACGTCCTCTACAAGTTCAACTTCACTTGAGAAATGATGAATGACTCATTAAACTTTTCTTGAACTTTGACGTTTAAGAAACTGCTGTGTAAGCACCACAAAGGTTTCCCATCAGCATCTTCCTTTCTGACCATCAGCTGCTTGGATCACATGACCGCAGAGTGTTGACTAAGGTGTTAAAGAGGGAACCACCAGCTAAACAAGTCTGGATGAGCATCCGCTATGTTGATTTTATATTATAGGTATGTAGTTGGATAAAGGGCTTAGCTTTTACATCCACATATTGTTTTTCTCACCATGAAATAAATAATAAAACTGCAAGTTAATACAGCAGAAAAAAATCCAGTGTAAATATACTAGTAATAACACATATTGACACAACATATTTTTAGTAGCACGTTGTGTTGAGAAGTGACCAAATGTGTGTTGTCCCAAACTATACACATGGATGTGTTGAAAATGTCTTTTTAATGGAAAAGTTTCAACACAAAAAACAGCCTGTTACATCTGTATAGTGACTAATGAATCTAGTCAGAAACACACCCATGGTGATGGTTAAAACGTCACCAAGTTGTGGGTGGTTTGCCTGTGATGCGTTTTCATAGGAAAAGGGTGTAAACAATGCAATTATTTTATGACGTAAGGCATTCATTCGACCTGTAGTCTAGGTAACAACAACACGCACTATTATATTTTTGTGTGAAAATTATATGGTAAATATATTTGCATCCTTTCTCGGGAAAACTTTGAGGTGGTCCTAGCATTCAGCGAGAATTATTCTGTTTGTGTCAGCCAGGCTTGATTTAACAAACAACAGCCCATCCATAGCATTCAGTAACTCCAACTGTAGTGCTGGTACACCGTGAACCTGATGCTATAAATGTGCGCTTGTGCAGAGGGGAACATATGATGTGCATACAGCGACAGCTATATACGAATGACAGATCTAATTCATAGGGAGCGTTTGATCACTTCACACACTGTGGCTTCTCTGACACACACACACACAGATCACGCATCCCTCCCTGGCTCCTTGTAATTCCACGGCTGGTTAATACACTTGCAACATGTCACCGCTCCACGCTTACCACGCTACAGATTACTGCGTGGGCCGGCCTTGGGTAGAGAGGGGGCTGGAGGGTGGGGGAGGGGGGGGGGGGGAGGGGAGGAGGGGCATGGCCACAATTGACCTAGAAATGGCAATCTACGTCTGACAGTGGCCTTTTCAAGGGCAGGGCAGGCCTTCAGCGGGAATGCCTTTAAGTGGCTGTTTGTGAGTCCCAGTGACCCCACCGCCTCCCGTCTTTTTCCCTGAATATACGCCCTGCTTTCCTCAGTCCCTCTCCTTTAATTCTGGACCCCGGCCCTTTCCAGCTGTCCGAACTCACATCTGCATTCGTGCCATTTCCAGTTATCAGTCCCCCTGCGAGTGCCAGCATGGCAGCTAACATCCCACTTCCTACAACATCAAAAAAGCAGAGTGGTCCGGGGCCTCGTGCCAAAGGCCAGACATTCCACACCTCTCTCCCAGCTCTGATGTTCCCAAGCTGGGATGTTGGAGTAGAGATACCCCCCTCCCCTCCCCTCCCTCCACCACCACCACCCTGCTACTGTAGAGTGCACTTGGATGTCATCCTGGGTCCAAATAAACAGGGGAACACTGCACTGGGACTGCAGTATGTAGTAATGACAAAGGTAAACACAAGTTTAGGAAGTGCAGACTCCCCAGAGAACTAGCTTAATACATTCATTCACAAGTGGAGACGACAAGCACATCATCACATTAGGAGGGATAAGGCACTCAAGGGCCTAACAACAAAAAATCCTGAAAGTGAATTATTGGGTAGATATTTTTCACAGAAATGAAGCCAAATATATCCAAACCCGGGACAGTCATTAACATTAAAGGGAATAGACAATATCCTGAAAAGACTTTTACTGTCCTAATAGTGATCCCTCTAGCTTTTTAGACTCAGATACAAGACACAGACAAAGTCAACGAAAATGTGAAAATGTCTAAAATGTGTGATTGAAGAAAGAAAGCAGATAAAAAGGAAAACAAATGATAATCCCACTGTCTTTCTCTATGTTAGCCTATATGCTGTCCGGAAAACTATATAGCATATGACCGGTCACCGCTGCCACGTAATGAAGCCCTGATGCCAAAGTCTCAGCAATTTGAAACAAAGAAACAAGTTCATTGAGTTACTCTGATTAACTCTCTGTGGAAGACAACGTGTGGTGGAAACAGAAGAAAACTTCAAGGGAACACAATTTGAGGCGTCAAATAATACGTAAAACAATAACATATATAGGCTATCCCCCTCTATCTCCAACCGGTGTCCCGTTAAATCACGACCTATAATCTATACGTCGATACACGTTTGGTCTAATGTGACAACAGCACTGCTAGACATATTGTTTATATTCATCGTTTTTGCTGTCTTACCCGAGTTTAACTCGGTTGATATTTGACAGCGGAATAATGTATCTACGCCTATAGTACAGACAACTACAGTAAATAAGCTGTTTAGCCTACTTACGCTCACAACATGAACCGATTTAGCCTTTTCCCTTGGTTAACATTTCTATCAGCGGAATCACCACCACGGTCCGCTGTCTTATCAGTGAATTAAATCGGGCTTTTAGTAGGCTGCTGGTTACCTGACTCTGCTGGTCTTCAGCTTTAAAACCTCTGAGTGCTCCGCTTTTTTCCTTTGTGCCGTTTTTCCCTCAGAGCCGGCTCAGCTTTGTATTTATGTGTGCCTTGAAACCAGAAGCAGCCAGTTTTTCCGTGGCCGCTGCCTCCTGATTAATAAATATGAGGGGCAATGACGCCAAAGACCAGCCCTCCGCTGCGAGCGCGAGCCTGCTGTCCTGCTCTGTGATGCTGACTTACACATCCTCTGTGCATAAGATATACATACATACATACATACATACATACATACATAGGCCTACATGAATGCATACATAAATTTATAAATGACTGCATAAACAAATTCATAAACAAACGCCCAAATAAATCAATAAATGCACAAATACATAAATATTAATAATAACAACAGCAATGTTTAATCATTATTATTTTTGTTGTTACATTGTTATTATATTTTCTCATACAGAGTGTAGTGAGAACAGAAAGGCACCATACGTTTTAAAAACAAATAAGAGCAAAAGATAAAAGTAATGTAGCCTAATAGTAAAAATAAAAGACATCACATGAAGGCAAGTCAATAAGAATACATTTTGAGAAGTGATTTAAACAATGATACTGACCCTGCTAGGCTAACCTTTTCAGGCAGGTAATGAATGTTGACCTACTGTATACTCATGTTTATGCAAGCGCTTTGACTTCTTGTTTGAGATGCTCTTAGCTTCTTTGTATACACATACAAACAAACCCACATTAACAAACAGAGAGATAGATAGATAGATAGATAGATAGATAGATAGATGTTCTATGTATAAAAATGATCAGCCATAGGTGTTAAGATCAACGTTCAAATCCCATTTTGAATAGATAACACTGCATGTGGATGGATGTGTTTCATGTTGTGGAGCAGGAAGCCCCTCAGGAAGCAGGGGCTGTTTGTTTTGGTGGGTTGACCCTTTAACATCTCCAAAGGCCACCCCCAGCTGTTTTGTCTACAGGTCCAAACCCATAAATCAACAGGAAGTCACGTGGACGATTGGGTCGTGCGGTGCACCTCACCTCTCGGATGTCATCAGCATTTGTCTGTCTATGGGCGGAGGTCGCAGGTCGCCTCCCTTCCTGCCCTGTGGCTTTGTTAAAAAAGGAAGTTTATTGTGCAATCTTCTGAATAATCAGCAGAAAATGACACTGGTTGCTAAGAACGCGGATGATGTGCGCAATCTGTTATACCGAAGTGCACCACAGTGGCCTGTCCTGAGAAACCTGAAACTCAGGTGGTTGTTGCGAGGTCGTAGATGAACATGCTGTAAATCTTGATGCAGCTTTATGACTGATTTCCCAGTTGTTTGTTTGAAGATGCCATATTGTTGCTGGTAGCACAAATAGCTATTTTGAACTTATTTAGTGTCCTATTTGTCAGTTTTCTAAAGATACACAAAAGCACGAACATCCAAACTGATACTAGGTGCTGGACAGAAAGACAGTCAATTATTGCAAGATAGAGTCCGCACACTAGAAATTGCTCCAATGATGTTTATTACCACATGTGACGTTTTGAGCGTGAAGCTCTTCTTTAGACAGTCAGTTTTCAAATAGATTGATAATGAGATCTACAACTAGAGTTTCAAAGAAGAAGTACCAGATCCTCAATATTCGTTTCTACCAGCAAGCACATGAGACTTGAAGTCTGGTTTACACTGTGATTCAGACTGACAGCCATCGCTCCCGAGCAGAATCATTAAAGTTTGCAGTGTCTCTAATCCCTGCTGCAGAACATAGTGTTATTGGAAACAGGCCCTCAGTTCAGTAGATTGTCAGAGTTGAGGACGCAAAACAAATTGTAAATTTATTCAAATAATTTCAATAAATTCAAATTAGAATTGAATTTGAAGTTTGATTAAACAGAAAATAAAGTTTGAAAGTTCAAAGCATTTGAAAATAAATTATAAACATTCTGCTACGAATTCTACAACAAATTCTTCTGCTGTTATAAACTGGGATGTTTAGTTGAATGGACATGGTGTGGTGAGGCAATGACAAGCTATGTTATGAGATCTAATTGATAGAAGATGGAGGAATGGAAGCAAATGAAAAGAACAGCATCACCAGCTGGGTGAGGTTACACATTCATTTTCGTCACCGTTTCAAGAAAAAACGGGTGGAACTGATCTAACCAGATTGAGCATAAGGACACCAAACCTGTCCACCCAGCATCTGGGATAAACATTTATAATTTCACATATGAGCCTTTCTTTTTCATTATTTTTTGAAACTGTCATTATGTTATCAACAGCAAGACTTATAACTAAACAGTCGACACATTTCTCCTATAAGCACCGGAGCTGGACACTGCAGACAAGGAATACAAAGGGATAAAAGAAGAAAACAGGTTACAGTTTTTACAAAAACCTTGGTTTGAATGGCACAATAATTTACACTTTTTAACTTCACCATTGTTTTACTTAATTCGAAGTATTACAAAGAATGCATTTGTCATAATATAACACAATATAATTATAACACACAAGAGAGAGAGTGTGCACCTTACTCTAGCCAGATAATTGTCATCCATTTACAAACATGTATGAGCAAGCACAATAAATGCAAAACATCACTGATGTTAGAGTGTTTATTTACATTGTCCGTTGGAGGGTAACACCAATAAATATCATATTTGTTGAACGGAACTGGAATTTCAGACAAAGTCCACAATTCAATTCTCAACTGACTCCACCGCTGAAACACGTGGGCATGCTTTGCTGCTGTCTGCCATGAATGCTGTAGTGGAGAAGGAGGCTGTGGGACAGCAATGTACTATAGCACTAACCATGGACAAAATCTCATTCATTCATTCATTCATTACCTCCGCCAGAGGTAATGTTTTAACCCTCATGTGTGTGTTCACTGGCGGACTCAGGGGGGGGGGGGGCAACCGCCCCCCCCTGGTGCCCCCATGGTTGAAAAAGTGTCGCTAAAGTGCCCTCTAGAGTGGCGAAAACAAGAGGAAGTGCCCTATTGGCTGCCCTTCACATGGGAAAAAAATGATTGAGTGCCCTCTAGGGTGCCCCTTCATGCAATAAATTATGATGATGTGCCCTCTAGAGCAAGAAAATTCGATAACGCGTCTTAATGAGTGCCCTTCTAGTGGAGAAAACATGATGCAGTGCCCTATAAGGTGCCCTTACAATGGTCTAAACTTGACGTTCCCTATGGGTGCCCTTCCAATGGAAAAGGGTGCCGTTATGAAGTGCCCTCTATGCCACCCTACATGACAGTGTCCCAAAGGGTGCCCTTTCCAGTAGAGAAAATGGGATGCAGTGCTGTATAGGGTACTCCTACAGGTGAAAAAACATGATGAAGTGCCCAATTAGGTGCTCCTCTAATGGAGAAGTGCCCCTCCAGTGGATAAAATGTGATGCAGTGCTGTAAAGGGTGTCCCTACATGCGTGAGAATGTGGGGAAGTTTCCTAATGGATGCCCCTCCAGTGGAGAAAATGTGATGTGGTGCCATATAGGTGCCCTTACAATGGGATAAACTTGAGGTTCCCTACAGGTGCCTTTCTGATGAAAAACTCATGAAGTGCCCTCTTAGGTGCCCTTCCAAGTGAGAAAACACGATGAAGTGCCCTTGCAATGGAGAGAAAAAAATCCCAGTGAAGAAAATGAGATGCAGTGCCCTACAGTCTCCCCTACAACGTGCCCTCTCTAGGGCAGGCTTTCTCAAAGTGGGTGCCGTGACGACAGTCTAGGGGTGCCGCCAAATACTTTGATAAGATTTTGAATTTACCTCTCAAACCCTGCTTACATTCAAAACACATTGTACGGCCGCTAACAAATCTTTTCTGCGTTTTTGCAAGGGGCCGATAAGTTAGGCTATTTTGATGTAATCTCATCTGCACTGTCCCTGTTTTTTATTTTTCAATGTACCCTTTAGGTTAGGTTAGATTATGTTAGGTTAACTGTATTTGATAGTAAAAGACAAAGTAAATTGTTGTCAACGGTGACACAATAAAGTTTAAAATACTCATTCCCATTGTTAAAAACTTACATCTATTCCATCCATTTAAGTTTTCAGTTTTAGCCACACCCCCTCTAGAATGTTCAGATGTCAGAGGGGGCTTAATACAGTCTGAGCTGTAACCCTGACATCCTACTACAGTTGTAAAGATTGAGTTTTACCAATGATGCATTACTGAAATACTAATGTATGTACACTGCAAGTGCTTTTATAGATAGCTGTATCACATTTTTTAGCCTAGATGCCTAAGGATCTATGGACTCAATTTGGAAATCAAGCAGAAGTGTAAAAATCCTTCCCTAACCTGTTACAAACAAAGCAAACAAAGCCCCTAACGGCCTATAAGTCTAACTGTTTATATTTTGGGATTATGGAGTTGATAGCTTTTTTGTTATTTTGAAGGTGATAATGGTTAGTGGTGATAGACTATAGCCTATGTGAGTGCAATTTTCATATATTCTTTTTATTCACCATTTCATTTTGCATCCCTAACGAAAAATCACTATATTCTTTTTGGCACTTACAGTGTGTTTGTGATAGCCTACTCAGCGGTGAGTTTATAGTGACCTTGTGGCATAGCCTATAATCTCTTACAGTGGGCTATTACTTAATGCTTTTCTGTGGCATGATATTTTTTGCGTGATAATAGATTATATTCAAGTTGTAAAGTAACCTTCTAAGATGTAGTTACTGTGTTTTACTTCGGAGGTGTTTGTGAAATAAACATTTTAAAGGTTTATAGTTCCCTGTGTGTTTTTATCATAGAGGTGTGGTTATACTTTTAATCTGGATTGCCTAATAACATAATGTTAATCTTAATCAAGGATGAAGACTATTTCATCATACATGATGCATCATAGCTTTTTGCGCGCTGGTGGGGCCCCATGTCGTGCAGTAGGTGCCCTTTTTATTTTTTCGCCCCTGCCCTTCAAACAGCCTGAGTCCGCCACTGTGTGTGTTAATTGTCCGTCCGTCTGTCTGTTAGCAGGACATCTCAAAAAGTTGGGCATGGATTTGTACAAAACTTGGTATGAAGGTTGGTTATGGGCCAAGGAAGAACTGACACAATTTTCATGTCGATTGGTCAAAAGGGGACGTGGTGGTGGCCATGGTCTTCCACGAAAAGGTTCATTTTTGTGCATTTCAGAACAGATTCACATATTACAACTTGCACAAGTGTGCAGGGAAGAACCACTGGGCCATGCCTTCTCACGGTTTTTGTAATGTCTCTGGGTGAAGCCGTGCAGGGTGTTGTCAGACATGGCGGATTTCCATTGGGTGGAAAGCAGGGAAACACCCTGGACAGGTCGTCAGTCCATCACAGAGCCAACACAGATAGACACAGATAAACACTCACACTCGCACGTATGGGGAAATTTAGAGTGTCCAATCCACCTGACTTCTATGTCTTTGGAATCTGGGAGGAAATAAAGTGAATAGGCGTGCTCGACTCAAAACTTAAACTTCATCGACTCAAAAACAGAGGAAGGCCAAGGGCTGAAATGTGTATGTTGCTGTTGCTGCTGTGCAAATTATGTGAGTGCGGACATTTTTCTGTAGTTAATGTGGGAGGAAACCCACGTAAGAACTACTGAGCTATCATGCCACCCAAAATCTCTAGCCTCAAAAATGCAGTTGTAGGGAGTTCAATGCTATGTGGTCATAGTGAGAATGGTAGAGAAAGCAGTGAGATTTGTCTCACTCTCTTCTTTCAATGTGATGTCATTGAAACCCGCCCTCTGCCCAGGCTTTGAAGGGCTGTGATTTCTGCATAGCAGGACTATGTGGCCCTCTTCAGAGTTCAATGCATTTCTGACATGCATGCAAAAACAATCAGTAACGCTATAGCATGCCAAATTACTCTCTTTTGCCCATATTAGCAGAATGTGAAAGCTAATCCCATAAGCCTTGTTAATTTAGGCGTCTAAAACAGACACTGTGAAACTTAAAAGGGTAAAAACACAGTAGAGCGCTATGTTATTGCAGTAATTGGTGAGGTGTCCTTCAGTTTGCTATGCTCATGTGATAATACAGTATCACTTGTTTCAAGGTCACCAAGCTCAAACGAAACTGTTTTACAAACCATGCATGCTGTATATGGTCCTCTCGCACAAACGCTATACTATTTGTGCCATGAAAGGCAAACTAAATCATCAGCATTTACAGCTGTGTGCATAATCTCATGACTGCTTTCACTGGTCTATTGACAGTGCTACCAATAATTGACTTTTTGATATTCACTTCAAATATTCACAGTAATAAAATGATGACCGTTAGCTTCTGTCAATGAGTCGCAAGGTGAGAATATGAACTGCATAATGTTCTATGTGTGCAATGAATAAATGTCTGTGCGGTGGCTAAAGTCACATGTTTTTCTTTTTCTATCAACATCTTTCAGCAGGAGGCATACATTGTCCCAACCCATCATTAATCAGTTGCGATCCATGTTTAGTCATAACTCTGTAATATTACCAAAAGACCTTCTACCTTAAGAGTGATAGAAAGTAGTAGACTGATACCGATCCTACTCTGAACAGGTTTCCTTTACTGTGCTCTATATAGACTACTAGTCTGGTTGTGGCCCTTTGAACTCTGTTGACCATGCTGGTGAATTCATGTTTGAGATTAACGACAATTCGAGATACTGATTGAATTAACTGACTATCACAGCTCTGTTGTTTCCCAATCTGATCTTTTGATGCAGCAGGGTCTGAAGTTCAAAATTGCAGAGGGACTCTCAGTAGGTTAGATTTACAGCTATGTACCTTAGGAGAGGTGGAAATAATTCTCGCTTGCTAACAACTGTATAGTAAAGAATCCGAGTTTAGAAAGCAAAGTTTTTCATCTGTGCAGTAGTGTTGGGAGGAACCCGAGCAATGTTTGTCTACTGAAGGAGACAAATTTCCCTATAATTAGACCATTGTATGAAAATTAGGTGTATAATAGGCTTATTTGATCAAATAGAGTAGACTCCCTTTTCAAAGCAATCAAAATTTTCATTTTTTTAAATTGTATGTATGCTCCTATAAATATAGGTGGCAGTAAACACTTTACTGTCATTACTGTTTACAATGATCTCATTCCAGTGTTTAACCTATGCACAACACTATGGAAGCATGTTCAAAGTACACAGTAATACTCTGTAAGTACTCAATTATTAAGCACTTAAATGCTCTATTCTGTGCACCACTAATCACCTGGGAGAACAGTGCATTAATGAGATTATTGTTTTGACATGGGATGGAACCATACTGTGGGTTCATTAAAGCCTAGCTAAAACCGTAAGGGCACAGCATGAAGCCATGTGGGTCCCTATAAGGCATGTCAACACTCAAAAACAACAACAATCAGCCAATCTTTTATTGACACTGTTACACAGTCACTTACAACACATTTTTGTCCTTTCCATGTATTCGTCTTGGTGGACCAAATGTCCCTTTTCTATCTTAATTATTTTACAGGGCGCTCCAGCCGAGGTGACCATGTTACGTGATTGGCACGTGAATATGCATGTGTTTGCTGCATAATTAAAGTACAGAGGAATGCTGGCGTGGGATTGGTAAAGCAGTTGGATCATGAGAAAGGCCTCTCTGTTTGTTGGTCCACTAGGGTACAGAGACCTCACATTGTGAGTCTGGCCAGCGTTGGGTTTACTGTATTGTCCATCGTTCCCCCACCTCCCTTTCGCTCTCTTGCGCAGCCATGCACAAAAGAGGGGGAAGAAAGTGCCTTTTCATCGATGGGGGAGTTGGACCATGCACAGGAACTCAGTGAAGAGGGGAGCTAGTCAGCTGGCTACAACTGCCATTCATGATTCTGAGTGTTTCCCCAGCAACAACTGACCTGCATGAATCTTACAGAGCGATTCACCACCAAGCAGCGAGGAGGGTGCAAAGGACTGATCAGAGTGCAGTCATTAATGGTTGGTTGATTGCTGTTGTGTAACTTGCTTTGGTCAGACTTCAAGGCCCTCTATGAGTGGGAAAGAATACACGCCAGACCAAGCTTCTCCTCTCTGGTAAGGAAGCGGAGAGTCAGCTGGAGAGTTCAGCTCAGGACGTTTTGGACGTCAGGGTGCACTTCTATTTATGTGAGAGGTTTGCATATTGTCTGAGGCAAATAAAAACCTTGGCAGTGTGCATATTTTGTGGTCAAGAGGTACATACAGCATGTCTCCATAAAGCAGAATAAAACACTTTGACGTCAGCATTTAGTGTGATTGTTCTTATCTACCTGCTGATTCACATTTCCTATGTTGCACCTTAATTCTTCACGTCCTAAGTCTAAGTATACCACAGAATACTTTCCACAATTAAAGTTTTCCACATCTAAGCTCTGAACTTTATACTGTTGCTGAGGGAATTTACAGCAGATGAGATTGTGACAGATAGTTACAGTAGTACCAATTGACGACTCCCGAGCGACTAGTCATATTACAAGAGCAATTGTTTTTCGGAATACTATGATGTTAGATTGGTAATTTCTGCCATCTGAAATTCATTCATTCATTCCTTGTCTTTACCCGCTTATACCTATTCAGGGTCATGGGGGGCCGAAGCCTATCTCAGCATGCATTGGGCCGAGGGCAGGGAAACACCCTGGACAGGTCACCAGTCCATCACAGGGCCAACACTGATAGACAGACGATAACTCACTCTCACATTCATACCTATTGGGCAATTTAGAGTCTCCAATCCACCTGACACGCATGTCTTTGGAATGTGGGAGGAAAGCTACGTGAACATGGGGAGAAAATGCAAACACGGAAATTACAAAAACAATTATAAACACATTTTCTTTTTCTACTTGTTGAGTCACAAAAATAAAGGTACTCTGTGAGGAAGGTACAATGTTTCACTTGATTTCAAACAAACATATTTGATTAGAGCCACAGGAGTTTGATCACCCAGCAAGGAAAGAAGGTAAGGAGCAGAATTTAAAAATGTGATTTTGTTTTGTTAATGTTAATCGGAGCAGGCAAACAGCACAACATCATGCTGGAGAGATTCCATTCACAAGAATCCCCTGTTATCATTCCCGGATATTTTCAGAATTCTCCCCTCCCTCCGTCTCACTCCTTACTCTACCTCACTCTCCATTGTATACACTATCGCACCACCGGTTGCGCAACTGGTCTTGGCCAGAGGTCTCAGTTTTCTGTTGTTGTTGTAGTAGTGTAACATGGAGTCCTGTCGCAAAGTGCTATGGCTAATCCTTTCCCCCTGAAATTGATGCCCCCCCCCCCCATCACAAAGAGCACAGACATGTTAACTAGTAAGCTGCCTTTCTCGCAGAACGGCCCAAAGGACAAAGCAGCTTATCTTATTAAGGCTGAGAAGTGGTGACTATGTGCATATACAGTGGTGTAAACCCTCCCCTCCCTCCTTTATATTCACTTATTCCTAAAATATACTGTTGCCCAAAATATACTGCTGTTGGTGCGGGGATTATGTGAATTTTAGTAATGAGGACACAGTTGAATGAAGTTAAATCTATGACCTGTATGATCCATTCATTGTGCTAATGCACCGAAATCCCCGTTTCCAACAGTTCGAAGCTGGGGAACAAACAGGATCAAACAAAGCTGGGAAGGATTGGAAAATTCTTTGAGATCATAACAGCACTTTCATATCAAAAAATGCTGCTCATACTATGCCTCTACTGTGCTTTAACATATTTTTGAAAAACTGTAATAATATTTCACAAAAGCCAGCTCTTTATAGTGACAAAATATTACAAAAATATTTGGAAGTAATGGTTATTTCAGTTAGAAGCAAGTAAGCGTCAGGAAGTAAGTGTGTGTGTGTGTGTGTGTGTGCATGTGTATGTGAGTGGCATGTAAGTGAACAAGAGCGAGACGGAGAAAAAAGAGAGAAGAATATGGGGAGGAGAGACATAGAAACAACAGTTGCAATTGTACAGTTTATTTGAGAGCTCCCTCCATTACTGTTGTTTTATATTATCTTTCAGCATGATTGTGACCATCTATTGACGAACATCCTGAAGCAAATACAAGCTTTTGTCCGCTAGATGCATGCTTTACTTCTGCTTGGGTGAAATCTCTTTGCCCTCAAACACAGATAGGACCGATGGCTCAGACTGAAAATCCGATACATCATGAGTAAATATTTTGGCCTACTTACCTCGATGCTACAATTGCTTGCCCCTGCTAAACCACTGCAGTGTTTGTGGATTATGGCCAAAAATACATCAAAATGTGAACCTTTTCGCAATATTAAAATCAATCATATTTTCATCACAGAAATGCTCACAAATAAACCCACAAAGACAGATTTTTATCACGTTTAATAATTTTATAAATAATAACTGCGTATTGAAATCAGGCTGATATTGTACCATCATCCTTTCACAGACAAGTCAATACATTTTCTTTTAGTGAATCAGCATTGCATTGAAAGAATGCAACATGACTGGCTTATAAACAGGAGGATTATAGGTGTTTGTATATTGCCCTTATTTAATTCACCCTCCCTGTTGTTTCAGCCTGAAATAAAGAGTTCTGGAGGTGTGGCTCGGCTATAACTGAGGTTATATAATAATATATTGTAATGACACAAACATGTTCACTTTGAGCGTCTGTGTGACTGTCTGTCGGTCTATCTGTCTGTCTGTTTGTTTCACAACTCAGCATATTCAATTCCTTGGTCTATTCCTACTTCTCCATCTGATGCTGTATCAGCAGAACAACAGGCTGCGATGCTTGTTGTGTATTTTCAACTAATTCTGTCTAGCTTGATGGAGTAAACAAACTGTTTGCTAACAGAACAATGGGGACTCTGTGAGGTGATCAGCACTAAACAAAGAGATGGAACATTTCCATTAACAAAGAAACAAGTTTGCTTTGTTATCCCCATGAAAATACTTTTCAATTAGTTGAGTAATTTCTGTTGTGACATGCTCTCCACCCGAATCTGAACAATCGACACGTAGCCTTTTTGCTTGATTTTTGTTGGGAGGGGCAAATGATAAAACTCCACCTGTTAACACCCAAGTGCTGTGGTGGTACAATGTTGTTGTAACCAAGATAATCGATGAACAAAAATTCAAAGCTGCTAGCAGTGGAATTTGAAACTTGATGACTTTGGCAACCCCTTGAGTCTCTTAGCGGTAGTGTTTTACATCACTGTCGCAAAAGACAACTCACCACCTGACTCCAAGCATAGCAATATTGTAGAGTAGATCTATTCTTCTTGACAATACATTGGGTTAATGATGTGGTCATCCTGATTATTCCAAGACTGTAGTAACTTCAACTACAGCAACAGTTGATGCTGCTCACCTAGCTAGGCGCTGTGGGACCGGACAGCATCTGGACTTGTTCATGTATTTGTTCGCCTATGAAAAAGCAGAGTGAGGCAGTCCTCTTCCTGTTTTGGTTGAGGCCGCTTCTTTGTGCTGCAAGTCAGTCCTGCACATTTCGCAGGAAATCATACCCAGGGGTTAAATAGAATAAACACATAGTGCAACACATAGAATAAACCAATTTTCACGCCGATGGTCTCATTTTTCTACAGTCATTATACTATGCTATGAAAATTAATTTGAGAGTGATATATTGAGGTAAATATTCTACACAGAGGGGCTTCATGCGTTGACCCACTATTCATGCCTTGCAGCAGCATTCTAAATTCCATTGGGTACCACTTTGTGGTTCTTGCTCCACCTATCATAAAGTAACAAAATCTAGCTATTTCCTAACAAATACAATAGTTTGACAGTTTCTGCTTGAATAGATTATACCCCTGGGTGGAAGTGTTAATTCTGTGTGAAAATAGTGTGACATTCAACACCTTTTTGTTTCTTTGTTAATTTGTTATGATAGATGTCACCTATTTCTGATAGATAAACAGTTAAATACATGATTTAAGCAGAGGAAACCATTTTCAGCTGTAAACTAGAAATATTACTAGATTAGAAGTAGCATCATTTCAGGCTACATAGAATCCAAAGTATAAATATTCTTAAAAAATGCAAAAAAAAATTATTTTTTTTAATAAATAATATCAAAATGAATGCTCATGTACTCCTTTGATTTTTTTTTTTTTTTTTATGTAACTTATACTAACAAATTTAAAAACTGCCAAAATTCAACACTAGATGTAAACCAACTGGTTATGCAGCCAAGCAGCAGCACAGAGGTCAGAAAAATGGTTTCCAAACAAACAAAGGTTACACTAAATGGAGTCTTTCCTTCAAATAATTGTTTCTAATACATAGCAGCATAACATAACTGCACACTAACTTCTTTCTTAGCAGATAGATACTTTTCCTTTTGCTGAAAAGAGAGTTTTCCCTAATTCTCTCATAGACTTCAATGGAGCAAGAACCACAAACTGGTAGCCAATGGAATTTAGAATGCTGCTGCAAGGCATGAATAGTTAGAAAATTACCAAGCTACTTCCTGGTATGTGAATTTCTACAGGCTGCAGCCAATAATATAATACTTCCATGGCTGCAGTAACAACCCTGTCCAAGCTTATGTCTGTGACTTATACCGTACTGCCTGGTGTACAAGTGCATGCTGTATTTCACTCATAGGCTCTTGGGGCTCTGTGCTGCCCAAAGAGCACATAGCCTACCATAATTCCCCTAAACACTGTGCACTGCAAAAAGCATTCCACACGAAAACACAAACAAATGAATGAACAAAGGCACACAGAGGCCGGCTCTCATAGAAGTGCTCCTCCCGAGCGCCTAAAAAATGCTGCAGGGTGGAAAGCTTGTTGAGTTATTATTTAAGCCAAGTCAATGAGTGAAGTAATTGATTAGTAATGTGATCAACCTTAAAACAAGCTTGAAGACTGTTTCACTATAAGGGGACTGAGGACCTCATGCTTTCTCACTAATAATCTGCTAACTGTAGATGGAATTTCATACTAAACTGGAGCTCAAAAAACTTGAATAAATTAACCGTTGCTTTCTCCTTGCTAGTCTAACAAGAAATTACACTGTACTCCATTGTCAAAGCCCTATAATTTATGGTAGTACCTTGCATCTGTGATGTCTGTGGTGGTTCTAGTCTGATTAGGCTACTTGAGGTCAGGAGTCACCCAACCCTGACACCCCCCCCCCCCCAAAAAAAAAAAGTGAGGATAGGGAGTATGGGTGAGGTTGCAAACAGACACAGAAAACGAGGAGGCGGCCGTTGGATGGGTGTTTAAAAGTAGTGAAGAGTTTTGAGAAGGGAGGGAGAGAGGGATAAAAAGGAGGAGGCAGACAGGAGAAAGAAGCAGGGAGAGAGAGAGAGAGAGAGAGCGAGACAGATGGAGAGGGAGGGGGACATTACAATAACAAATATGGCTTCCTGTCCTGACTGTGGCCTGAAGAAGGAAAAATGACAAACGATTATCACATTAGTGTCCAGGGCCTCGTCTGCAGCTCATCCGGTGGTCCTACAGTGAGGACGTGACTGGGGGGTGGGAGATAACCCTCTGACCTGACCTGTGCACATTAATTTTAGAAGCAAGTCCAGGAAAGGGATGAGTGACCAACGCCCTGATAGTTATTCTTTGACCTGCATCTATGAATACTTGAATATGAAACTGAGTGGTATTCCCCTTTAAGCAGGAAGTGAAAACTAATTTAGAACTTGTTACAGAGTGTCTTGGCTAATAATGTAACGAATGTAAGCATTTTCCTATCAACGTCATGGATACAGACAATAATCTTTTATCAACACCACTTATTGAGATGAGAAAAGGTTTGGAGTAGAAAGATGTTACAAGTCATTTGTTTACAGTGTTGAATAACATTAATGAGTAATGAGGCTAATATGGTATAGGGAACAACATAACATATTGATAATCTAACTTATTATATTGCAGTTGAAATGTAATGATCATTGTAAATAAGTTTAAAAAGAAGTGTGTGGATGTGCGATAATAAAGTGTGCTTGAGTAGCTGCGTAGGTCAGTCTTCATGATAAAGTGTTTAATTGTGCCTATTAGGTGAGAAGATTTAATGAGGCTGTAACAAGTTTGAGAAGTTTGTGATTGTTTTGAATTGCATAGAGTTACATAGATGGTTTACTTGTCGTTTGTATTTTTTCTTCAAGTCTATCATGTTATGTATTATTTGGATGTATCAAAGATTTGTCTAGGTGAGGAGTTATTTATTGCATGTATTGACTGTAATATTGTGGTGGTACTCCCTTAATATTCTGTATGATGGAGGCCACTTATTCCATGATGTTGATGAGTTAGACCTACAGTAAGTATTGGACATTGGCAAGGTTGTGGAGAGTGGTTATTTTAAAATTATAGTTTTAATTTTTATTTAAAAGCACTTTTTTCTTTTGCATCTAGATGTCCTACATTGCATGAGCGGATATCCATCATATCAAATGATTATAGGAGTCAACTAGAATAATTAGTGGTGGTTTTGAGTTGTGTTGAAATTAGCCAGCAAACAAGATCAGTGTGGGGTAGCAGATTGTAATGTAGTTGCAAAGACTATTAAAGTTTAAGCATGGAAATTAAAATTTTATAAGTTTTACATTGCTTGCTAAAGCATATCTCCATACCTCGCTCCATGTGAGGTCAGCATGGACACTTCTGTTTCCATCCCCCCTGTGTTTGTCACTGGATACACTGCCTTGTCACAGGCCACATTTCTATAAGTGTCTCAGTGGAAGAGCTGGAGGAGTTATGTGACCAGGGAACTCTCCTGTTACAAAACATACAGTGCAACGGCCCAGGTTTGCTGAATCCAAATGTCACAAGGAATACAGGAGATGCCATTTGGTTGATAGGGCAGACTTTGTAGGATATTCTCCTAATCTTCAAACCAAGCTGACAGGCTTGATGGGTGACTACAGTAGTAGTTGATTTGCAGTGCAAAGAGCATTGGCCCCTATGTGTGACCTTGTTGACTGGACCTCAGACTATCAAAGTAAATGGCAAAGGGTGGTGGGATACAGTTCTGTGCTGCATCTAGAAAACCATATATCAAACAAAATAAACAATCAAGGTAGTCAAGGAAAATAAGCGTGTATTAGGCTACTTGTCATAGCATGGAAATGTATCACTGTAATACAGTTGAAGAAGTTGATTAAACTCACTCCTTTCATTGAAATACAATTCTTAGGCTAAATCAAGTTTACTTGAATAAGTTTAATTGTCCTCTCAAGCAGGACATAATTTTTCAGCCCAAATAAGGGATTCCAGATCCCGCCTCCTTTCAGTCCAATGAGAAAATGAATAGGGGCCTTTAACTACATCCAACACTAACTCTAATCGGTTTTGAAGCTGCAATAAAAAATAAAAACAAATAGCTAGCCATACTTAGTTTAGCATTCCAGCATTTTTTGGCTTTGTGAAGTGGGGATAATGCAACATCCACACCATGGTTGTTGGTCAAAATATTTTTTTTAATTCAGTAATGTGTTACAATATGTAAGAACTTGTAACATTATTTCACCAATTTAAAGAATAGAACGGTCAGCAAACAGGATCCAAAAATCCTATTCATTTTTGCCATAGGTGAGAAAAAAAAATGGATCCGGGTATAATTCAAAAGCCCTGAAATGACAGTAACACTTGAGAGGATTATGGTCTAAGTGGGTAAATTATTGGGGACATACACAGATGGACTCTAGATCTTGGAAGTGACCCTTTCCCTCACTTAAATTTGTCTAAAAATGTCTGGGCTCAGTGTGACATTCAGCAATGCAACAAAAAAAAATCTATCTGTAAAATCAATCTGGAATGGGTTTGGAGGGTTTGGAATCTATGAGTACCCAAGTGATTGATAAGTATTTCAATGATTTTCATTTTCGCTTTCCCAGATCTTACGTCCCCCCCCCCCCCCCCCCCCCCAATATATGGTAGCTTATAGGCTACTCAGCTGATCAGGCAAATTACACCAGACAAAAATATCAAAATGACCATAAATTGATATTGGTGTTTATTGTTTCTAAATTTTTCTCTGTTGAATATTCCTTTGGGTATGTTATCTCCAGCATTGTTGTTCTACCTTCTGATTATCTTCAGAAGCTATGAATGGATGAATTTTTTTTTAGATACTTTAGTTTTACAACTGTCAAGCTATCATGCTTGCTGATTTGACACTTGCTGAACTTGGCTACTGAACTACTAGCCATGTTGTATTTGTTGGTGACGTTAGCTAACTGCCATGGACGTTGGCCCTATTTGGAAACATGAAATTGGATCAGCATTGTTTTACTGTTGCTTTTATTACATAACCATATAATGACTCTTAAAAAGTGGCCAAATGAAAGTAGCCTAAGGGTAGAGGACACACTATGCTCTTACTCTCATATATTGCATTACACCCACGGAAATTGCGGCCAATCAACCTAACTGGTGGTTTAATGATTCACCTTTATCTGATGACTTATAGTCCAATTTGGCCTATTTTTTACATACTGTGCATTTATAAGGGGGTTGGGATGTGTGCAAGAGAGACTGGAACAGCATAATACAGAAATTCTGGGGTGTGTCGAGTAAAGCACTGCACTCAGATTAATTACTACAAACACAGACCTTAGCTTTCCTCCAACAAAGCTTTCCTCCACTTGCACCTCCCACTTCCTACCTCCCAGCTTCCAGCTCCCCTTCTCACAGCTCCCACCTTGCAGCTCCCAGGTATGTCAGTTGGACTTTCAGTGTAGGAGTTAGAACCTTTCAAAGTTTGAAAGGACACAGAAAACCTACTCACATGTATATGGAAGGTTTGGGGACAAGCTGCCAGACGCCATTGCTGGTAGCTATGTCCAAGGTCAGTGTGAAATGTGTTATGGTCCATTTGGCCCAAACTATTGACCAGGGTTGTTCATTAGAAATCGTATTGCGTTGTGGAAAACATTAGTGCCCTTAAACGCAGGCCAGAAGTTTCACTGTGCAATAGGACACTAAGCAGAAATGGCTGACGCACGCAATAGTGGACTAGCTAGTGGCTAGAGATTGCACACAATGAAAAAACAGAGGAGAAAAATAAAATATTTGATTGTTCCTGCTTTGGCAATTGAGTCTCCCGCCACAGGTCTGCGCATGCATGTCGGCTGTGATTTTGCAGAGAAACCTGTCTATGATAATGCCACGTTCCATTCAAAGTCAGAATTCGGGAAATTCCCAGTTGGTAGGTTGTGTGTTTCAGTCGTCCAGCTCAGAAAAAACAGGAAACATGGACACCTGTGAGCAATACAACATTGTTCCCCATGTAACAGCTTATGTTATATCAATAATGTTAATGCATTAAAATGCATAAGCAACTGTGAGGGCAACTTCGCATTAAAATGTATATGTTTCACTATTTACAACACGTGTCTTAATGGATTTAAGATCATGCAACACTGAAAATTGAATTTAAGCGTATTTTGAGGATTATAAACATGTCAAAGGTAACGCTGTGTAGCACTTACAGTGTATGCTGCCATGCTGACATGACGTCAGATAACTGCATCTGGAAAACTCAGGGTTGTGAAATCTTGGAATCTCCTCTTTGGAATTCTGACCTGAAGGGCCGTTCCATTGCATTTTTCCCAGTAGGAAGTCAGATTTTCACACCTCCCGAAAGCAGCAAAAGACCCCAATTACTGGAGACAGGCACCGACTAACACACAAAGTTAGAATATACAGTTACAATACAGAAAAATCATCTGAACAATATTTTCCCAGGGATGAGTGGTTGTACAGAGAAGAATTTAACAGTGAGCCACCATTTGGCCTAAATCCCGAGACCAACACATTTTTGGAAATTCTTATTTCGAAGTACTTGAGTACTTGTTTTACTTGCCTGACTGCACTGGAATGAGCTTCACAAGAAAATGGAAAAGAACAGAAGAGGGGAAAGAAAAATAACTATTAGGTTAACCAAAGTCATATTTATGAGGATATTTGTAATAATAGGCCACTGAAGTTCTCAAGTACCTATAACAATGAAGTTCTCTTTTAATATTGAGCAATTACATCAGGTTATAAAATGAAGCCCTTCTACATCTAATAACATGTCAGAGTGATGGGGATGGTTTGGGCTGAATGTGTTTCATTTTCACTTGCTTAGACTTCCCTCTAGGTCTGGAAAAGCACCACTCTGCCCTCTACAGGCAGTTGATACTATACCAGCCCAATTGTCTGGTCACAGCACAACAGGAAAACCAAGATACATTCTTACAGAGGATGTCATTTAAGCACAAGGACACATCCTTTGTAAGAGTGTATGGCTGCAGTGTGTGCTATTGCAATATAGACAAATACATGTACTATAGCAGGACATCAACGACATGCCTCTCTGCCTGCTTACTGGCTGACCTGCTTCCCTTATGGGAAGTCACTGGCGGGTCGTCAGCTAATGTGTCACCTGGGTAGTTGGGGCTCAGGATATATTATGCTGTGCTAACCAGCTCTCTTTTCTGTTCCTTCTTCTCTTCTCTTTGTTTGGTCCTAGGTCTCCACCAGCCATTTGGGTTAAACATTTATGTGCTTTTACACTTTCCAGCATTCGCACACACCGTACGCTCCACTCACCCATACATTGTAAACATGACTGATGGTTTATATTTACCTACATTGATACTGTTTGGCATACTTTAGTTTGATTAAGTTAAGATAAATTGCTTCTTTAATTTTGATTCATGTGTGGACTCTCTTTGTCACTGACTAGAGCTGGTTTGTGACACATTAAACCCTCTATATTTTCATGAAAAGCATGCGTTAAGGAGCAATTTTTTGGCATTGAGGACACAGGTATTGATGTTTTAAAATCATGCAGAACGCTTCCAAGCACACGTACATCTATCTTCTACCTAGTTACCATAGCCTAATTAAGATTTCTCATCATATTCCCTGCTTAGTGCGCTTCGGTCTCTAGTCTCAGTTATTTACATTTATTGACTAATATTAATACATTTTTACAGTTTTTTACAGTTTACATTTACAGTTTTTTTAAATCAACTTGCATCCACATGGTACCTACTACCGTGCAACTTAAAACTAAACATATGATGCACTAACTACACCACTAGATGGTAGCAAATATACACTAAAACATCAAGAAGGAAACACCAGGAGGATCATTCAGGCATTTTCTTATGGGTTATCAACCTGAGTCAAAAATAACAGATTCTCACTCTGACCTCTAGAAGGGACACCAACTGAGCAGCAATCAAGGACGCTGTTGAGGTCGTACCTGTCCATTCAAGCCCATGGCTGCTTGTAGTCTATCTGAAATGTACCTAAAACACCTGAAAAACAAAATTACCACATTTGATGAAAATGTCATAGTTACCTTGACGGTGTCACTTTTTTTCCTGAAAAAATCCTCTGGAGAATAATTTCCTCTTCTTCATTTTTTAATCTATTAAGGGACAATAGAAAAAGATGGATTTTCATTTTCAGTGTCAGGGTGTGTATGGTATATTTTCAGATACACAAGAACCAAATGGAAATGGTGAACAGGCACAAAATAGCTACCACATATGGTTAAAGATGATGTTTAATCTGCAGTGTTCATTTGTAGTAACTCCCTATGCCTGTATGGTGATGGTAGACAATTTTGTCAACTGAAGGATATACTGAAGTCAATCCTGACTTTGAATTTTATTGCTATTTTATCAAAATCTGCCTGCCCTGAAATTAAGTTTTCTTCTGCAAACGGGCTGCCACTTTACACACAAACCAGGCTCAATGCCATCCAGAAAATATTTGAGATCCATAATAACATGTCTAGAAGTTCAGGAATCAGTAGCCAAGGGCCTTTAATGTTTTCAATTGAAAAGTCATTAAACCTGATCCTCCATTTGTTGTATCTATAATTATGTACCAGCTATACTTAAACACAGAAGATTATGTACATTGTAAAGTTGACTCACGTCTCCAGACATCAAATTATATGAGGTTAACACCTTAACCAGGTTAAGGAACGCCTAACTCCTGGCCCAATTACATGTCCAACGTTACTTATACCTGTCTAACCCTCTCCCCTTTGTTTGCTCCAGTTCTCACAACTCATTCTGGTTAAGCAGCATTCAAACAGTTATAACCTGCTCTTTGTTCGGACTGAAACACATGATACATAATTTTGTAGAACTGATATTGTTCTTCCATGAATTGTGAAAAATCAAGTTTGTTTTACTGGACTGTGTCACAAATGTGTTTGATGTGTATAGGCATTTTATTTTAGTGAGAGGAAAATGATTGCCATTCAGTACTTCTTTTGAGTAAGCAGTGATCTTTATAGGGGTGGGAGATAATACAACATGTTCGTGGTTGAGCATATCATTATCATCTCCACTTCTTCTAGAAACACAACCATTGCTTTTTGTGACAGTATCTTTTTAATTTGCCAGTGAGTGCATACTGTTACATTACTGTTTACTCTTGGCTTAGTACAAAAGAAATTGTGTTTCCATGACTCTTGTTTTATGGCATTTTACAAGGTCTTTGTGGTGCTGCAAATGCAACAATCTATACTAGGCTGTACGGACAAGAGTCAGTGGTAAATCTAACAAGACACTAGTGTATGTGCAAACTGGGCGTAATGACCACCACCAGACTGGATGAAGTGTAACATGGTGATAATCAACCTCCTCTCTCCAATTCTTCCAAAAGAATCCTTCCATTCAGTCGGTACCAGGCAGCAGCCTCCTCCTCCATCCAGCCCACTCATGCCCGCTGTCCCATGGAAGGGAAGGAGGACCAGTGCCAGTCTTGTACCTAGTATGCAACCCTTCAATGGGCCTTTGTGGATGCTGCCATCCTTCCCCCCCGACCAACCCCCGGCAGCCCATTCAGGAGGGTCACATGGCACTCCCACTCTGTGCCCATCTCACAATGCGCCCCTGTCATTTGCACCTCATTGACATGCACTCATAGTTATCTGCATTGGGGAATGGCCGTGCTCTTCCACTAGCCTCAAAGGAAATGGAGTGCCGGGCTGGGTGGCCGTGGTGTGGCTTCCTGGATACGTTATTCATATTTCTTAGGAAGAAGTATTGTAATGTGTGTGTGTGTGTGTGTGTGTGTGTTGGGGTGTGAGGATCTAGAATTACAGCAAATGTTTCATACCAAGCTCACACATCTTTAACTGTCAGTTACCATACTCTAATATTAGAAATAAAGAAGAGTTTCTTATAGCCCAAGGCAGAGATTGAGTAAACAGAGTCTCACTATGGGAAAACTTGTTCTCACCTATAGTGCGACAGACAAGGGTCTAAATGACACAAGGGATTAATCAGTATTGTGGTATTTGAAGGCATCTTGATGAGGTGTCTGAGACAATCAAGAAAATCCCCCAAATCACCTCTGGATAACAAGGGCTCATTTGTCTATTTCATGCCAATATGTCAATATGACATTTGGCAAAAATAAATAAATAAAACTTTTCAAACAGTTATAGGGTCTAGGCCTGAGGAATCATAACATTATAGTTAAAATGTGTGTATTTTCTGCTAAACCTAACAAAGTACAATTTCACCAAAATTCTACATTCACAGCCTATAGCGAATGATGTGTAAGTCTAGAGTATGGCTCTCCTTAGGGGCTGGTTCAATAATAAGGACTGAGCTTCAAAAGTAATGAGTTTCTGGGCAATACTAAACTACTTTAAGATTACCATTACTACCATTTTTGGTAGTAATGTTGGCCTAAGGTGTTTTTATGTGCTCTAACCCTAACCTAAGCCTAGTTTGGGTTCAGTGGACCATTCCAACCTAGGTGCTTACAGTCTACCTTTCACACCTACTCGGACCACAAAAGGGCTTAACGCCTGATAGGCCTGTTTGCCCCATACGGTTTGTATCTTAATATGCATCAGAAAGGGCAGTCAGGTAGCTGCTTGTGGCTTTGAGACGCTTTAATGCTGCGTTCCAGACATGTCGGAAAGTTGGAAATTCCGCCTTCTTGCTAAGAAAAATGCAATGTCAGATGCACAGAAAGAAGAAGATTCCCCAACCCCGAGTTTTCCCGTGATGCTGTTATCTGATGACACGTCAGCATCGCGGGAGACGGTGTGACATAGCTACAGTTTCAAAGATTCTGTGATAATTAGCTAGCTACCAAACTAATGCTAATGTGACCTGGAAGCTATTGAAAAAAATGCCATTATATTTTCATGACAACATTTATATGAAATAGATGAAGCAGTTATTGACAATAAAATATTTATAGGCTAGTTTGAAATAAATGAATTAGTTACTGACAAATGTAAGTGGTGTGTGCCTCATATAGACTGTAGCCTAGTATAATACTGTGATATTGGTTTTGAGTCACTGTCATGTGACCTGCAAGCTATAAAAATAATAATAAAATAACAACATGCCTTATGTAGGCCTACACTTTCTTGTAGAACACACTTTCTTGTAGATCTTGTAGACTGAGATTGCATGTTGATATTGATTTACAGTCAGTAGGTCATGTGACCTTGAAGCTACTGGAAAAAAAGTTTTTCCATTTGCTCAGTATCTTATTGACGGTCCCGAACCAAGCGCCACAGCGGTGGTACGAGAGTGAGCTACCCCGTCCTCCGATACTAACGTTGGCTCGGATAAATAGTCTTGAACTTGGTCCTACCTTGCAACTGAATTTACAAAAAAAATTTCTCTGACTTGGAAACTACCTGGGCTGACGATTACTTTATCTTTGCAGTCTGATTACCTACATATCCCTCCATGCTGCAAAAATACATTTCACAGATTCAGAATGTGTTGTTTCAAAATGTACAAAATTGCTCAAAATGTGTTTGCACATGCAGATGCCATTGATTCGAAATAAAATTGTTGCCTATATGTCTTGGACTTGCAAGTTGCCAAAAACACATAGGGAAAATACGTTGTCAATTGCAGTCAGAGGCCCTCTCTAACAATGCATGCTCTTACTGCATCTTTCAGAGACATACATCAGCTCTCCTGGTTAATGAAGCAGTAGAGCATCATCATCATCATCATCGTCACTGACAAAGACTGACAGCATACAGTTAACTACAGCAACCAGACATGAATAAACATTGCATGCCGCTGTTGCGATCATCTACGTGACCATGTGCAGCAGCATCCCCTCCCTAATGCTCGCATCACTCGCCTCGTACACGCTGTCCTCAAAACCACTAACGTTAATACGCGCATCGGTCTGTGTATGTTGAACCGACTGGGAGGAGGTGGGATCTAGTCGTCGTGGGCTACGTGCGAACCGTTCAGATTATCAACCATAACTCCCATCGCTGACAACGACTTGGAAATCACAAGAAAAGTCATTTTAGAGGAGCTTTTTCCCCCCGCAGTTCAGTGACCGCTGTCCCTCGCTTTTGTTTGTCGTCGGCCAGCGACAGCTCTCTCCGTTTCCCACTCGGACCCAGCAGCGAGATCCCCGTACCACCATCATTACAACATCACAAGCGGAGGCTGTGTGATGAAGTCGCTTTACAGGGGCTGGATCGCGTTGAGATAAGACTGTTTTTGTCCCCCGAATAGCCGTCCCTTTCGATTTGTATTGACTTGCTTTTTTTTTTTTTTTTTTTTTTTACACCTTGTGTGTCTGAAGATATACATACGGGAAGAATACTCTAAGGCTGAAGGAATCGCTGGTGAGTGGATGATCTTCCTCTAAGCCCCTCATACATTAACGTTTACGTTAACGGCTACGTTGGCTCTGCCGAATTTGGCAACACGCATTGATGCTGTGAATTTTCCAGTTCACAACCAAAGTCGCACAATCTTTTGTCTGCTAGTTTAGTCTGACATTCAATATATGACTCGCCAGACGATGCGCGACTATTTCGTGATAGAGTCAAGGCCATGCAATTAATATTTAATCTGGACCGTAGACTGAGTCAAGTTACGTTTGTCATTTCTAGCTAACTTAAGGTTAGCCGTTAACACTAACCGTAATGCTAGCAAGCGAGCCTACGCCCAGTTGTCTCCCGTCATGAGATAAGGCAAACTAGGCACTGATTAGAGATGCCAGTCTTGCTCTGTTATATAAGTTAAATCATTAAAGCTAATTCACTGCGTCCAGTGGAAAAGGCAACTCGACACCGGCACAATGATGACCCATTGCTATCACCATGACAATCATGCATTTTTCGCACCTTACCCCGTGTCAGTGCGTTACACTGGCCTGCACAAAAAGTGCAGCCATGATGGTGTAAAGTCACTTCATACTGTAATTATGCAGTGACTCAATGAATCACAGCCGGGCAGTGTCCCTTGCGTGGAAACGCATGGTTAGCTTGTTGGCTAACCCTAAACGCTAGCACGCCCTACTCGCAGTGTTTCCGTCAACATTGTCAGCATTGTGTCGGCCCATGAGTGAGCCATCTAATCCTGTCAGTGGAGTTACTCAGCAGTACAAGTCTGTGACTGTACTGTAAAACACCCAGGTTTTAGTGTGTACTGCATCCGCCTGCATACACACATATTTCTTTAGTAAAATATTTGGAAGTTGGGGTGGAAAGTGACACATTGTGTGCCTGTGCTAATGGTCTATACCAAAATAGCCTACAAGATGTGAGTAATATTGTACTGTAGCCTAGATGTTAATGCAAACTAGCTCAGTTTTCAGAGCCCACTTATCACACAGGCCTGTGAGCATGACAGCTGAACCATGCAGCCCCTATGTTGGCAGAAACCAAGTGTACCAAGTGTACACTTTACTGTACAGTGAGTGCTTACCCTGGGAGCAATTAAGAATCAGACTTGTTATTGTGTGCAATGTCCAAAGATGTCACTTATCCTTTAAGCATCTTTGCTATTGAGAGAACAAATAAGTATCTCGAATGGTATCTAATAGTATCTATTCTTCAATACTTTTGTCCTCCGAGAGGCTATACAGAAGCATCGTGCAGCCTCCCAGCGGCCGTGTTGGGAGACAACCATGTAATTCCTGCACAATTGCCTAGTTTGACTTTCTGCTGTCAACACTACAAACACCATGGTCAGCTTTTGTTGTGTGGTTAGCTGTTCCAATAAGTCTGGAAAAATGGTGAACAAGAATCATTTTATAGACAACCAAAAATTAAAGGACCTTCATTTTTTTTTTTTTTTCATTTTTTAGCCCACTTACTACACTGCACGCATACTTTACATTACTACCGGCCATTTTCCAAAGCATACCATACTTTTTTATATTTACCTCCGCCAAGGAGGTTATGTTTTCGGTGCCGTTTGTTTGTTTGTCTGTTAGCAGGATTACGGAAAAACTACTGGCCCGATTTTCATGAAACTTCGTGGAAGGGTGTAGCATGGGCCAAGGAAGAACCCATAAAATTTTGGAGCGGATCCGGATCCGACTCACGAACAAGCAATAATAGCACGAACCTTGGCGGAGGTCTGCGCTCTCCGAGTGCCCTTCTAGTTTTTAAATGCATTTTACTACCTCCAGGCAGCCATTGGTTTCCAGGCAGCCATTTCCTTGCGGTACAGAAATCATCTTGCAGAGACTTAAAACTTGCTTGAGATAGCTAATCCGTCACAGTGAACATCCTGCCCAAGTTTATTTTGTCCGTTACTTTATCGTTGTGTGGTAATTTAGCTGAATGCGCACATCGATTTGTCTGCAGGTCTTCTTGTGCGCTCACATGCTGATGGGAAGCTCTGACATCCAGGTTGCTAGTAATGTAGAGTATGCGTGCAGTGTAGTAAACGTGCTAAAACATGCAAAAACAACTACAACAACAAAAAAAAAATGATCAAGAAAAAGAAGCATCATGGATTTGTTGACACAGCTGTTGATTTAGGCTACCTAACATTACCTAGCCTAGCTAGCTAGTTAGTAAGGTAGGTAATTAAGTCTAGCGCATTAGCATAACATTTTTAAACTAATCAGATAACAGGTTATTATTTTAGAGAATGTACAAGGAAAACTGAAATGAATATCATAAAAAAGCTTGTATTGACACTTAACAGTCATGTTTTTCATGTGTTCATGTCAGTCATATCAGTGGGCCTCTGTGACGAGGTGCTGGTCTTCCACTAACTTGTCAGTGGTCTTCTAACATCACTTTTGCAACAGGTCCATAGATACCCTGGGGCATATGGGGGTCAACTGCATTTCTTGAGGCCCATTGTCACCAAATATAAAAACATACTGCTCTGATGAAAGGGCTTTCTCTATCGGATGATGATCTTAGCAGTGTACCCCTTGACCCTAAACACCTCCTTGCTAAACCTAAAAAGGAGATGTAATTGCTTTTGCTGCGTTAATCCCAATTACAGAATTTTCCTGTTAAGAGTAAAACGGTAAAGAACATCACTGAACATTTGTGAAGTAGCCTATAGTGAACCTTCTTTGGTCACTCATATTGAGGGCAGAGGTTAAATGGTCCAATAATAGATTACATAACCGATTATAGAAATAGTGTCTGACGATGTTGCCTCCAGCCCCTGTCTCAGCTAAATGAAGCTAAGGACATTAAAACTACAACTGGTACGATTAGTTGTAAAACCATAATAAACCAAAATATGTTTTGTTTAGAAATGGTCCAAGGCCCATAACCTACCTTTCATAGGTTAAACATGATTCAGCATGTAAACAGATGCATTTAAAAGTAAATACAATGCAGCTGGACTGGTTTTTCTAACAGCAAATCCATTTTGCTGAGGGCTGTTTTCATTTTTGTTAGTAACTTAAACTGCAACATAGCTTGATCTTAGGCCACAGCTTAACTCTTATCCCATCCTTTTGGCCAGAATAATGGAAACTGTGTTCGAGAAAAGGACGGCTTAAATAGTGCATCCTCATGTGTAACTTTAACAGCAGTTTTTTTCCCTCTCTTCAGTGAAGTTATGTAATTGCTAAGCAGATGTTTGAATGCCTTTAACATACATAACGCAGTCATAATGTACACTTGAACATGATCAAATAGGTTTCTGTCCAGCTCTAAATTTTGTGTAAACTCTAAATTGTGTGCATGACTATGACATATGTGCATGATTTGGTAATGTTGAAGACCCCCAAATGTGCATATCTGTTCTCCCTGTTCTCCGTTTCACTATTTGAGAAGTTCCAAAATCTGGCTAGCTGATTTTAGCTACTTCATTTGACAGATACAATGGGGTGGAGCAGTATACAGTGGCAGAGCAATAGAAATAGATGGTTCTGGACCTTGGCTGTGAACTAGTTGGCTACCATGAAAAAAAGTAGTTATTTAGAAGACATTTATCTTTTGTACAACATTTACCCAATATGAGTTCCTAGTCATGGGCGTTACCTGCCCCATGGAGTGTTTATTCAACACCAACATTCAACAAAGATAAAAATACTATCTCAGACAGTCTGCTTTAAATAGTATGCATCAGAAGCATGATCTTGAGACTATTGAAAGAAAAGTTAGTGACATATCTGCTGATTATTGGGACAGCCAGCATGAGTGGTTTACCACTGAAAACTAATGTTACACCAAGTTAAAGTGCTGCTTTAGGGAAGAAACAAATTGTGCAACACTGATGACAGTCCTCTCTGTAACATCCACTGTTACAACAAAACAAAACTGGAGAGCAATCTCTGTCAGTGAAGAACAGCTTTTGTATTTCTCAATTGATAATAGTTGATATTTTCTCACATCTGACCCAGAAGCAGATGTGTCATTTGTCTTGTGTCATTTTTGGTTAATGCACTGATCACTGAGTTGTTGCTTTTGGCCTCAGCCAAGCAAAAGGAACTTGCCCTATTTAAACTCTAATTTCTCATGTAGATTCAGTACAGTGGTGCATTAGTGTAGTTGTAAATAGATATATCAAATAGAGATAGTCTGTTTCCATTAGAAAATAATGTAAAAAATAGAACATTGTGTTTAGCCAAAGTTTGTGAACTTGACACCATTGTCTTTTCAGTTTGTGACATTACCATCTGAGTTAGACTAGTTGTTTATTCCCAACAGGTCAGTAATAGATAACCCCAGGCACTGATATGACTTGTATTGAGTTCGGGTTGTTTTCATGTTTCAGCTTGGCTTACTCACCCTCACATGACCACAGGTTTTATTTAGCAGCTATGACCCTGTTCTTTGCAGACCAAGGGTCCTGTTTCTCAAAAGTGGGTAGCTATGGCAGGACATTGCTTAACTCTACAAATCAGCTAACCACTGATTTGAAAAACCTAATTTACTAAGCATGAAGGCATTTCCTTTATCACTGAAATATGCTCTTTTTCAGTGATGTTCTACTAAAGAGTATGTTTTATACAATTGAAATGACCCATAGTTATTGATTGAAGGCATGTAGGTGTGTGGCTACTAGACAAACAGTACAACAGAGTGAATGAAAATAGGGTAGAAGAGAAAGCCACTGAAAAGTAAGACTGTCAAGTAGTGACAGTTGTTTTTGAAGTGATGGTGAGGACTGAAAGCAGAGAAAGCCTTCCACAAAAATGTGGCGCTGGATGAGTAGAAGACAAGAGAGCTATGAGACAGCTGCGCGTGTCAGTTCCTCTTGTTTGTGTCAGCTTGTGTTACTGTCCCAGTCCACTGAGAAATGAGGGAATCGAGGAGGAGGAGGAGGAGGAGAGGAGACTTGATGTAGGAATATAACTTTTCCAGATTGGGGTTTTAAGGGAGGGAGCGAGCAAAAGTGAGACCTTAGAAAAAGTCACAACAAACAGTTTAGGTGATGCTTTATTTTCCGGGTCTGGAATCCCCTAGTAATTTCCTAGAATGGAACTGTTAATTTCTTAAGTTTCCAGGAAAGAACCATGACATCATGTACTAGCCTAATTATAGGGGAAACAGAGGAGGAAAGAACCGAAATTATGTAGTAGTAATACAGAAAATGAAAGTGGTCAGTTGGGTGGAGTTGATAAGAATGTAAATTTCTAATAGAGTTTCCTGGAAAGAACTGAAAAATTATATTATATAACTATTTATTGGGAAACATAAGAGGCAGAAGTTGATTTTGGTAACCCAAGTCATTATTCATACAATTATATATAGGAAATTAGAGGAAGATGTTATTTTTGGTGTTTGTTGAATTATTTATCTTTAATTAATTTCTTTCATTTATAAATAGTTGGCAAATGTACTGGTTTATGTCACTTTAAATTACGGGTCTAATCTGTGGAAAGTAGAGAGAAACTAGAATTTATTTTTAGAACTAGAACCGGAAAATAAGCAGTACTATGTTTCAGTGAAGCTGTGTGTGTGTGAGTATGACGGGTCACCTACATGCAGCTGTGCTCCATCTCTGTAGCCATCAACTCAAAGTGCAGGGGAACAGCCTATTGGCCGGCCAGTTTACCAACTCTTTAGTGGCTCAGTGCTGACGAGGCTGCCAACGCTAAGCCAGGATGCCTGCTGGCAGGTTTGTGTTACACTCCACTGAAGCATGGCCTACAGGGTGTTTTGCCCAATGGTCAGCATGTCAGCGGAACAGGCAACAATTATTTATGTCTGTCTTCCTATGAGGTTATAAAAGACAATTCAACAAACACCAAAAATAACTAAGGCTTATAGATTTATAAAATTCAAATTTATATATTATATTAGTGGATAGCCAAGGTAAGGGGAGGTGAACATTTAGGTTTACTGAATCCTACAAGGCAATGGTGAAAGGGTAACTGTGGTAGAGGTGAACAGAGATGATGCTGGAGGAGGCAGGACACAGAGGTATTCTTTAGCCACTTCCATATTTACTTGAAGATTTGGTACCATGTGCACTACAGTAAAACAAGAAAATAGAAGTAGATTATACAAACTTGGCAATAAACAAATTAATCAGTGCACAGTCAGAATAAATCAGCAATTAATAAACAGTTGTGATAAATAATAGGCTAAATAAAATCCAAAAATATTCTCCAAATTCATCATTCCAAGACTCACCTCTACATAATTCCCATGTGTCATTAATAAAACAAATCCAGCCATAAATGAAATCTTTGTTCTTCTGCATGATTCATTACTGTTGTCAATAGGCCTTTCTGTGGCTGGTGTGGGTTAAAGCGCAGAGCGATTGCGCAATTCCTCGTTGAGTCGCTGGGAATCCAAACCCAGGCTGTCCCGTATCAGTGCAAGCAATAATCATAACGATAACACAGAAACCATAAATTTCTCACTCACGTTTAGATGTCAGTCACACGCCCAACTGGGTCAATCTTGTGGGAAAGTTGAGCTGCAAACACATAGCCTGCTTACTCTGGGAAACTGGCCCTGTGTTTGAAACCAGTACCTACTGCATACTGTACACACTGATTCAGTATACTATTACCAGCAGACCGCTGAGACTATACTGAAACAGCACATCACATGACCAGGCCATGCTATAAAACATAACAAATAATTTTTTTTCCCACTTTTATCCAATAATATAATACATACATTAGAATTGTATAAATTATTCATAAATCCATAGTTATTTTTGGCTACATTTTATATGTATTAACATTTAATAAATTTGGCATGCCATTGCTATCAACTCATGAAACATTATCTCCACCAAGGAGGTAATGTTTTCACCCACGTCTGTGTGTTTGTCCGTCTGTCCGTCTTTTAGCAGGACATCTCAAAAAGTTGGGCACGGATTTGCACAAAACTTGGTATGAAGGTTGGTTATGAGCCACGGAAGAACTCGTTAACTTTTCATGTCGATTGGCCAAAAGGGGCGTGGTGGTGGGCGTGGTCTTACACAAAAAGGTGCATTTTTGTGCATTTCAGAACAGATTCACATAATCTGCATGTCGGCAGAGGCCACTGCTTGAGATATGCATGAATTTTAAATTTGTCTCATAAATAAATATTCGGCTAATAATTTGTGCCTAACTAACTAGCCAGCCAAGTTGCTAGCTGACTCCCATTATGTTATTAGATCAGTGGTCAGTTGGTAGTGCTGTTATAGATGTCATCAGGAATTAGGCTATTCCTTACAGTCAAACTCTGTCACATGTTTAACTAACTTTACTCTCCTGTGACACATGAGACTTAAATGTTACAAACTGTCAAATCGCTTCATGTCTCTAATATATTTACAAAAAATATGCTTCATGAAAAGACTGCATTGCATGATCAGATGAATCCTCTAATCTGATTAAATTAATCCTTTAATCACTTTAATCCATTTACATAGATTTGATCGATAAAACATAACAATTAATTAGTAGTATGAAAAATGATCAGTTAAGCCCTGTCCCTTCCTTCGGGCTGGGAGGGAGGTGCAGTGGGAAGTGGGGAGATCCTTTCAGGCCGACTGGACGGTCAGAAAGCTGATGAGGTCACGTTGTCCTCACTCGCTCCCTGGATGAAAGAAGCAAACATGTAAGCCATTGTTGGTGTAAGGCGTTAATGTTAAACACCTAACTGTACATCTTAGTTATTCTGAAGTAGGGATGCACCGATACCGATACTGGTATCGGTATCAGTGCCGATACCAGGCTAAAATGGAAAATCGGTATCGGAGATTTTACCCAAGACTAAAATCTGATACCGAAAGCCATGAGTAACATGTAAGAAATAAAAGCAAACTGTCTTGATTTTATGCATTTGTGGCACATAGAAGCCTGTATTTCTCAAACAGTGGGAAAAACAAGGATTTTATCTCAATAATTTTGTCCATTGACCCCAAACTAAGGAAGTAAGCCTGCACTGTTCAGTAAAAGTAATGGATCGGATCGGTACTCAGTATCGGCCGATACTTAAACTTTCATACTCGTAATCGGTATCGGCATTGAAAAAGTGGCATCGGTGCATCCCTATTCTGAAGTATTTGTTTGTGACCTTTGACGTCAGACTACTACCAGCATCAGCCACTTTCTGTCCACCACTGGAAGTGACACACAGCCACTGAGGTTAAGCAGCAGCGATGCATTGTGGGGTATCTCAGTAACATCGGGCAGCATACTCAGAAATTCTTGCAAATGTAGTATATATCCGGGCACTTTTCACGTACACAAAATGCAGTGGAAACACACTACATACTCATTTTAATGCTGATTGTCTGTATTATCACATGCATGCAACCTATAGTGTGTAATCTGGATTAGACTCATAAAGACAATGCTGAGCAATAACTGAATTTTGGACTAAAACTGATTCATTCATCATACCAACGTATTTTCAACGTTATCAGCAGAAATAATATTCTTTTGGTCCTATCGACTGCTACTCCTAGTCCTTTTTTGTGTAGTTGTCATGCATGAAGTGCAGAATTGGACAAAAGTTTGCATGAGGTCCAAAGAGACTGCCGCATGTGAAGGAGGTTAAATGTCTGCATACGGTTGATAATTTACTCCTGGAAGGGAATGAGAGCGTCTGGACCGCTTCAGTGTGCATGCACAAAACACTTTCTTCCCTGCTTTGGCAACAAAACAGATTGGTTGTGTGCATGTGCAGAGCCTGTTCATTATTGCCTGCAAAGAGCTAGTCCAGTTAACCAAAACGCCCAAGAGAACAAATAAAATATCTTGAATGGCCATGAGGGTAAGATTGCAGCCCCGCACAGCCAGAGGTGTAGGCATACAGTATATGTACCTTGTACTATCAATACAAATTATTACAAAAACAAACAAGAAAATGTGAGGGCAAAAGCTCAAAATTCATCCTCAAATAGCTGTAAAACTGTTGTGTTTTACACATGATTTTAACTGGAAAAGTCTAGCCATTATTTTGCCATTGATTAATCTGTTGATTATTTTATCATTTAATCAATCAATCAGTCATCAATTTTGAATACAAACTTTTGTCTTTTTCACAAAATATGGTCACAATAATGATATTGTCCTTATTTGTTTTACAAGATTTTGGCAGTATTTGCAATCTAGTTGTTCGATGAGGTGTACCTGTGATGCCTACAATAAATAAATATTACATGCAGTGATGATCACAATAGATAAAATTACAATAAATAAACATGGAAAATAGGCTTTAATGTTCAACATACAGTTCATGTACATTATAATAACTTACATTTATTACAAAAGACCAATGCCTATAGTGAATAAACATTATAATAAACATTGAACTGGAAAATAAGCTTTTCAATTAACAATACATTTCATATACAAAAAATATTCATGGTAATATGTACACTTGAAAGTTTAATATATACTCTTCTGTTGGATGGCAGTGGCACATGGTGATACCATGCAGGTGGAAGCCCAATAATTGGATTTCTATCAGCAGATGACATTAGGTTAACCTTGCCAGCTTCTCTCAAGTCCCATGCCTCCCACATTTCCATAACTGGAGTTATAGTTACAGCGACCTACTTATTTCACATCTTGGCATCTGGAAAAACAAGCTTTTTGCAATGCATATTTCAGGGCCTGAAGTGGAAGCACTGTTGGTTTCTTCCAGAACTGATGAGGTGTCTGATTATGACTGTCACTGTCCTCTCCCCTCCCAGCAAATAACATCATGAAACCCTGTGCGTTGTCCCTCAGTTGAAGGAGTTTTTCTAAGGTTTCTCTGCCCCTTAGTGACAGCTGTAGGCTAGGCCTGAACTTAGTATGTTTTGTGACTAATCTGTGTTTCCTCCTCCTGTCTGAGCTGAAAACACAGATTAGCTAGCCACTGTTTTCACAAAACACAGTGACTGGGAGCAATTATATTTTGGCTGATTCTTCCTTAGATTTAAGAATTGGCAACCCCCCCTCCCCCACACCCTGATTGCATAAAACCTGGACTATAAGCTCAATGAACCATCATCAGATGAATGTGGGCGTTACTCTTATGACAGCCAGCACATTTTGAAGAGCCCCTTGCTCTGCCTCTGAGGCCCCGAGGGTTGTTGTTGCCCTTTGGCATATTAAGTTTCAGATGTGCAAACCTAATGGCCGGCCATGGCTGCTAGTGGAAATTTCCACTTCACATTCAGACAGCAGCCTTTGAATGTGGTGTGGTGGGCTCACCATAAGTAAACTGCGTAACAGGGCTTGGGTTTGGGGTTATTGTTAAAGACAATCGGACATTTTACCAGGAAAAAGAGAAAATGTAAATAAGAAAACCATACAGGCAAGTGATACATAACTAGTTTAGCTTGGGGGGAGACAGTTTTGGAAACTGACAGGGCAGAGGAGCAGTAGATACTGTTGCCTATTTCGGTAAAGCATTTGGGTGCTTCTTCCATTGCTGCCAGGATTGTCTATGCCAATATCTAATGACAATAAAGCTCAATAGCTGATGGAGACATTGTTTTGTCTGTGTGATTTGTATGAAACATAATCTCTGGTTAAAAGGTCATCATTTGTCCATGCGATTTATCTACTAATAGCGCAGCCGCTATTGATTATGCGTGGGGTCTAGAGGAGGTCTAGGGATGTGGGGGAGGGGTCTCTTCAGTGTGTTTGGGTGTCATGTTCACAGGCTATGGACCTTTAGAAATATCTGCACAGATAGAATTTGCACTGCGACTCTACAGATTTTTATGCCAGGTAGCGGTAACTAAAAGAAACACTAAAGTAAATTTCTCCTGGTGGTTCTGTACTGGTGAGAGCCAAGAGGTGGAAGGATAGAGGGTGAGTCTTAATGTTGGTGTTTCTATTTCTGTCCGCTTTTTACCAAGCCTTGTACATTGTAGTCAGTCTCATCTTGTTGAGTAGAACTTTCCATAGGTTTATTCTTTTTTCCACCGTCCTTTTAGCCACTGTTTGATATTAGGCCAGGTTACTCCTGCCTGAGTCCTGCCAAGGCAATGGAAGATTACTGGAATTACACAGAGGAGCTGTTCTTTCTTGGGGTTCACTTGGCTTTGGGTTTTGTGGGACGGGCTTGGAGGCAACTCCAGTTTGAGCTTCAGTGTCGATACTGAAGCCATGTCAGTTGGATTCCTTGCCAGCGGGCTCTCAGACTTCAGAGAAAAGCCAAACAGCTGAGCATTCAAGAATAATCCACAGCGCTGAATTTCATCCCTTACATCACAGATATATGATGAATTATGTAATTTGTGAACAACATGGCTGCGCAAGGAGAAACAGAGGGTTATTTGGTCAGAGATGTTTTAAGAAGGATCTTAGATTGTCCATTGAAAGCACTGTGAAGTTTGTCTCATGGTTTGTCATGTGTATGCTGTTACTAGCTAACTATGGTAGTATTTTGTTTAAAGATGCTTATCAGAATGCACCGAAATTATCCTCCTTATTGTATTAAACATTTTATCAGCATGTAGGCTACACTAGCGGCATTAAAAAGGTCTTAAAAAGTATGTTTTTACTCAAAATATGATATCAAACCGTGAATCCAATATCTTGTATCTCACTGAATCGTGAGCTGAATGTATCGTTACATCCCTATCAGTCTGTCTGTTGCCTTTGACATGGCATTGTTATCTAGATAAGTGATGATGACTCAGAGGCATAATGCTGAAGACCCTGGGAGAATAGTGTTTGTGGGTGTAGTGTGGATTATCGTAACACATGGAAGGAAAATTAAATGAGCATACATCGACACATGTTCTCCTGACATGGTATTCAATCAATGGACAAATAGTGAAACTATCAATAACCAACACATGGAGCAAAGAGGAATAATATTGACCTTACCTTTGCTTCACTTTGTCAGGGAGTGATGTTATCCATGTCAGGAGAAGCTTGTAAAATGGATGTTATTCAATGGAGGTTTCACTGGAAATGAAAAGCTTACTGTCATTCTCATTTCTTCCCTCCCACACTAAACAGAACCTGCCTTGTATGTTTGAGTTTGTTGCTCAAACACAGGTAGGGCCAGGGCCTATATTAAGGTTCCACTTCTTAAAGTGAACCCAAGATATAAGGGAGTTCAGTTCATGTGTAGCATGGGTGTTTTTCATGTGTAAAAGTGTGCTCTGATGCACTGACTGAATCGTGTTTTTCAAACAGCCTCTCAGTCTTGAAGTGCTCAGTAACTCAGTAACTGTTAGGTATTTGTACACTAATCAATCACAGAAGAGCGTTCATCTGGTTGGTTTGTGAATAGTCGTCTGGAGAAGGGTCATTTTGTAGGCTGCTTGGCAATGGCTAAGAGGTCCTTCAGTGTGTGTGTGTGTGTGTGTGATTGTACGTGTGTGTGTGCATATGTGTGTGCGTTCTTAAATTTGTTCGGATGTTTGCATAAAGTAGCCAATGCTTGACTTCCTTTATTCAGGATATCAAGTGGAAACACTTTGCTTCATTTACTTAACAATTCCCTGGTGATAAGTGCATTTATCAGTGATAGCTAGGGGTGTAACGGTACACAAAAATCACGGTTCGGTACGTACCTCGGTTTTGAAGTCACGGTTCGGTTCATTTTCGGTACAGTAAGGGGAAAAAATGCAAAACATAAAATTGCTTGTCGTTTATTATGAACTTTTGTAAACATCAACAGTTTATAATTTTTTTTTATAAAATTTTAAATGAAACAAAAAATAAAATATATAAAAATAAAATAGAATAAAAAATAGAATACTGCTGCAAACTACTACTAATAAGTTCTCCAATAAATAAAATATTCTCAAATAAATTAAACAAAATATAAAATATAATAAGAAATATATAAAATATAATAAAAAATATAAATAACTATAATAATCTTTTCTTTTTTTAGGAAATGAACTTTTCCACATTGACTAAAGTGCAGCATTTGTTATTGCTTTGGCCCGATCTGAATTACCAGCGAAAGGCTGTTTAAATGACGAAGGGAGCAGCGTTTGCACTACGCTCGTTTTTTTCCTTGCAGCAATGATATTCACATTCGCGTGGTGCCGTTTCAAATGAGTTATCAAGTTTTGACGTGTTGCCAGAAACATACCCGATCACTACTGAACAAAGGAGACCTTAACGGTAAGGGAGGGTCTTCAAGCTCTGGCTTATCGTTTGCATTGGCCATGACGTTCGCTAGCCAGAGGTTAGGCTAGGCTAGGCTAGGCGTGCTGTCTGTGTAGTGCGCTCAAAGTGCGAGGCGGAGACTAAACAAACGTCCGGTCCGCCACTTAATATGTTCGTGTGGGAACTCTGATTTGAAGTATGTTCCGCACGCAAAACAAGCCTACTAAGATTGCATTCGGTACACATCTGCACCGTACCGAAAGTCCTGTACCGAAACGGTCCGGTACGAATACGTGTACCGTTACACCCCTAGTGATAGCACAGGCAGAATTTTTTAGGGGGGAATATTTTGCCCTTTATATTATTTTGGTCTAGTTTGTACTAATAGTTGTATACCTGATCTTGCAACAGTTGGAACAAATGCGTATTAGAATAAACTTCTAACCATTGTTTGGACCTGCAACACTGCAAGTTAACTAAACAAGCTTCACAATTAAGGCAGAAAGCAAGCATTTTCCATGTACCTAAAAATAATTTTACTCTCTTATAAATATCTCAGGACACACAGGTGTATTTTGGGGGAAACCTCAACCACGATAAGTATGAGGTCTGAATACCGATGAGCATAGTTTTGTATTAAATTCCTGCTACAATGACACAACTCAACTCTGAATAGCAGCCTCTGTGTACAGGAGGAGCAGGTAGACTGAATATTGGATGATGACTAAGATAGGCGTTAGAGAAATAATTGAAGAATGTGCGCTAATGGCAGAAATATGCCATGCCTGTAATGATTAAATATTTACCAGAATCATGATATAATAATTGCTTTTTCTTTCTTAATGGAGAAAGAAATGTGTCAATAAAACTTAAAACATAGAATGAAGGATTTAACTAATGCTTGTAAGACAGCTGCCTCGCCCCAATCAAAACTTCCATGTGGAGCAGACTCTGCACACAAATATTGAGATGCAGCTTCCACAAATAGTGTCAAGGAACACTGTTATTTATTCTCAACACTAGAGTAATCACCCGTAGTTAATGCACATCCTCTGATTAGCGACTGTTGTTAAAAGCTCTAATCCGCTTTAATTATTTGGCCAAAGTGATGAATCGGTCAACCTCTATTGCTTTGCTATCATTTGAATATCACATTCTTCTTCTTCTTCTTCTTCTTCTTCTTCTCTTTCTCCTTCTTCTGATTATTATTATTATTATTATTCTTGTCACACAATGCAAGTAGAGAGTGGAATCCATACTGTCCTGGTCCTTGAGACTGAACTTGTGAGGACAATATCAACAAATTGGACTGTGGCAGCTAGAAATTGTTGTCGCTCATATCCTACTTATCTCCACTTTTGTCTTTTCTTTCATTTCTCAGCTAGGGCAAGAAAACTGTTAGGATTTTGTTTATATCACAAGACAGGAAATAGTCCACAATGACTGTGTGAAGAGTGATTTGCTCACACTCATTTCTCAGGAATGCGATGTTGTGCTGCACATGGCCTTGTTGCTGGTTGTGTAATAGGGTGAGGTTATGTGAAAATGTGAATTTGAGAGAGGCAGATTGTGGGAGGAATGGTGGGATGAGCAGGGCAGAAATAAGTCACATCTGCCATTGGGTGCGGCCTTTTCCAAATTTGTCGCCAGTATTTCTAGTCTTTCCAAATTTGTTGCCAGTATTTCTAGTCTTTCCAAATTTGTTGCCAGTATTTCTAGTCTTTCCAAATCTGTTGCCAGTATTGGCAATTCATCGCATCCTCTGAGTGCTCTGTTTTGCTTCTTGTAGGAATATCCTGTATGTGAAGTGTTTCTGCATAACAAATAACCTTTATACTATGTATACATTGATATGTAGCCTACATTAAAATACATTAAAAGCTCTTCCAGTGTTATACAATAAAGCTTGTGACCCCCCTTTAGCTCTGTCAACGTTGCTTCACTGTACATTCGCATTTCTATCCCCTCTAGTCTTGTCTCCAGTCAAGCGTGCCATGTTGGCTTGTTGGGTCCTGAGTGGGCCCTTCAGTTTTAAAAGGGAAAGAGACAGGAAGGTATTTTTAGATGCACAGGAAGCCATTTACGACCAGGAGGCATCGAAGAGGGAGTTCAGGAATAAGTGCTAGGTCTAGCCTATAGTTCATTGTGAATGTCACTGAGCTTGCTTGCCTTTTCTTGAAATCAGACTGGGAGATTAGAGTTTCCATGACATTAGCCAAATTATTTAATTGCAATTACAATGATTAGTGATCACTATAGTCATCAGTAATGCAATAGTAACTAGGAGGGAGATTGAAATGGCAGACAGGGAGCATTTGGGAGTCATACTGGTCATTGTCCAACTGGCTGAATTAGCAGTTCTCATTGGTGTAGCCTGTAGGCTCCTTTTGTAGTAGAAACGTGTCTGACTGTGTGACACCCCAAATGCATTTTTGTAGTATGCAGGTTGTTTACTGCGAAGGGGTAAGATTTCTAGATGACTGGGTGTACCCAACACCCTCTAGCTCAGCGAATCTTGATACTTGCCGTAGGGCTGTTGCATGGAAGGAGGGGGACAGGCTCATGGGGCAGAGCAGAGCAGATTGACTGAGTCACCCCAACAGAGACATTTTAAATCCTCTGGTCTCCAACCTAACTCACCCAACTTTGAATGCAGCAACTGCTTCTTTGGCTATCTTATAGTTCGTCGACTGGAACCTTACCTGATCATCCTGTCAGTGCTTATCTCATTATTGATCGTTGTTGCTCTAGGCATGACTATTACCTACTGCATAAAATGGCCCTGTAACCCTCTAGCTTTAGCTATTTTAGTTTAAGTGAGAAGTTTAAGGTATGTCTGATCAAGTGGACGTTAAGCTGGGGAAGCTCTGCCCACACTTGACACTTAGTGAAGAGTGAAGCTGAGGTGTGGGTTTGGTTAAGGGGAGGTACCGTGGGTATCTCCAGTCAGACTGAAACTAACTGTCATTTATTGTGGTTGCAGGGGTTTACCACAGAATTTCTGCTTTACAGTGCCTATGCCTTGGGATAGTTTGATGTAGTAAACATTCATTGCCACAAACATGAGAAAACCTTTACTGACTATGTGATGTCTCCAATTCTCAGGCCCATAGAAAATGAGTTATTAAGACAGAAATGGTGAATGACTGGGCATCCTGGTGGATCAGTGGGCTAAGGTGCATGACATGTACCAGGGACTTCCTGGGTTCAAATCCAGCCTGGGATCCTTGTCGCATGTCATCCCCCTGTCTCTCTCCACTGCGGACTGTCAGATAAAGGCAAACTGCCCAAAAACTAATCTTAAGAAATGACTACAGATGGTATGTGGGAGGGTTGTCTGGGTATAAAGTACTTGTTCTTGTTTGGAACTAAGCTATGAAGCTTTTTTGGATATAATTGTCCGAACAGATATTGTATTCTTCCACCGTACCTGTCTCCAGTTCTCCAAAATATCCATGATTACAAATGCTGATAGGACTGTCCTAGACGATGATAAATTCATTGTTAAACAAAAAAAAAAAACATACCAGAAATTGAGTGGTATTCCCTTTTTAAAGCAGTACTATGTGAAATTTTTTGGCTGTATTGTGTTATTTGGTGTACAGGGACTATGTCCATTTGAGAATTTGAGTAAATGGCCATTGACGATTTATAAAGTAGACAAACTGCTGCTTAATCACCTAAATGAAAAAAATATATTAGAAATGACATTCAGAAGCAAGTTTTTTTTTTCTCGTGTAGCCTAAATATTCAGAGTCCTATAGAGGCCTCTCGTCATATTTACCTACATTAGACTATGTAGAACGGAATGTCAGAATGTGTTGGATTCATATTTCCCCTGAGGAGTGTGTGTGTGCGTGTGTGTGAGCTATGTGGTTCCAGCATGTTTGTGTGCTCAGAAAGGCAGGGAGAGGTTGTCGTGGTGGTGTTTTGGTAGTTAGAGAGAGAGAGATAAACAGGGGTTGAGCTTGGCATAGAGCCTTTATGAATGGGCAGAGCAGGGCTTTTTGACGGATAAGCAATGTTGTTTTTACTACCGTAGCCTGTGGTATAGATCTATACAGTGGTTTCTGCTGTGCAGCATGAAGGCACCACTTGGGTAAGTTTGTTTGTGTGTGCATGTGTCTGTTTTTGTGTGTGTGAGGGAGTGACCGTGTATCTGCATGTCCTGTGGAAGTATTAGGGTGATGCCAAGTATTGCTCGGCCAAGCCAGCAGACACAAGGCTACAGGTCACAGGACTGCACACACAGGGTTTTGTCGTTTCTTTTTGACCCGTGCACAGTCCTGTTCTGCTCATAGACGTTTATCTCAGACATAAATCAAACTGACTCCAAAACCAACGACAAAAATTAGCATGGTTCTGGAGTCAGTTTGATTTACGTCTGGGATTAACGTAAGCAATAAATTAGCAGAACAGGACTGTGCATGGGTCAAAGAGAAACTACAAAAGCTCTTGGTGTTGTGTATGAATGAGTGGGTTTGTATGGGGAGGGTTCTGAAAAGAGCACAGCAGTTATTCTTGCTTTCTCCTCTTTTCTGGATAGACTCGGGCATGTCTAGTCATGTCCCTTTAGTCTATCGAGAGGGAGGAGTTGACTGATACACTCCTACACTCTGGAATTGTTGTGTTTTGGCCGTATGTGAATCACCTCTATTGAGGGTAGTTTTTGAGTCACGTTTTTGAGTACCTGCTCACATAATTTATGCGTAACCTTTGTAAACAATGTGCTTTGCCTGTTTTATAATGAAAATAGGCTGTGGTGTTAACTGTTTTCAGCCCGCTACTTTTTTTAGTTTTTAGTGGAGGGTTTTCCTCCAATATTCCAGCCTTGTGATCACGCACCAGACAGGCATCTCCACACTTTGTTTCACTTTATTTTAGTGCTGTGCCAGTGCACTCCTCCTGTATCTCATCCAGTCTGACAGAGCCTTTTGTTGTGTAAATGAAAGTGAAACTTATGATTCCATGGTGTGCTCCAAACTGCACACATTTGTTCACAACGGTGTGTACTAGACAGTAACATGACACTTTTTAGTTGTCAGAGATGTGTAAAATTGCGTAATACTTATATATAAGGCCAGTTTGATCTGTATTTTGAATTAAGGAGTCTTGATGCTTGATTCATGCTTATCAAACTGATTTAAAGGGTTATTGTATTAACCTGTGTCATTGTTGCTCTGTGATTATTGGTGGCAGTTTTGTGTGTCAGTAGTGAAGTCTGTAAATTCTCATCTTTCTCATTTCCCTCTCTCTCCATCCAGAATATCCATGAGCTCCGATTTCCAGCACTACAGTTTCAGGATGCCAAACATAGGGTTCCAGAACCTCCCTCTTAATATTTACATTGTGGTGTTTGGGACGGCCATCTTTGTCTTCATCCTCAGCCTTCTCTTCTGCTGCTACTTGATAAGGTAAGATCCATACAGCCTCTATAGCTTTGGCTTTGGCTCTTTGTTAGGAATTTTCACTGGGTGTTATGTTGCTTTGCTGTTTGGGCTTGTTGCAATAAGTGCCATACAGGGGTTTCTTTAGTCTGTCAACTATTTGTTAAACATGCTTGCTTCAGTGGATGCAACATTTCATTAATCTAGTGATAGTGCATGACAGTGTGTCTTTTCAAAGATTTTAATGGACAATGTGGTGGCAAAGAACCCGATTAGAAGGAGAAAGTTGATTATCTCGGCATAATCCATTAAAACAGTTTAACAGACACCTTGGAGTCCATTATCCTGCTTATGCCATGGCCACTTACCAAAAGGTAGGAGAAAAAATCTGACTATTCATTCATCTGTTTTTAGAGTAGCATGTTATTTAGACTTGGTTAGCTGCTGATGTTAAGAAAGATTATCCATTTCTAACTTCTGTTACAATCTGTTATTGCTCAGCGACCCACTTGTGCCACTTTGGCATGCCTGCTGATGAGCTAATGATTTCTGTTTCCTCCAACAACAGACTGGATAAATATGAGCCCCAAAGTGCTTTGCTGTTGTAACTTAAGATATAAGTTACTGTTTTTTTTCATACATACTGTAGATTTACCTGCCAGAGTTGTAAAGTTAACATTGTAAAGCTAACATTTTATATTTAGAAAGCACCACAGTATTGTACTGTCTGAGAGGTTTGGGTGGTTAAATTGCAGCCCTGATCTACCACATTTGAATTCAGATGTGAACAAAGCTTAGGGCTGCACAGTAAATGGAAAGAAATATTGCAACATTGAATACTGCATTTTTCAAATCATAATAGGCTGACTCGCTGGCCTACAAATTAAGTTGCATATTGGAGAAAACTATTTCATTAAAACTGTGCAAACCCAAATCATTACTACCTTATTCCTGCATTTTTGGAACTTTTTTTTTTTTAAATGCTGAAAAAAAGTTACGAAGACAAAGCTGTGTCCACATGTTTTACAGTTCATATTGCAATATTCAGAAAAAACACATATGATTTGTCATTTTTTTGTACTTTGAAGACATGGACAGCTTTGAACATGAACAAAACCACTAAAATTGTATATATATTGTACTCTTTTGGAATTTGGCTAGAAAGACAATCTATACCTTTACTTATGCGAGACATAATGAGATCTGAGTGTTTATTCTCCCAGATTGCCACTATGCAAATGTACTTAAACTATGGCATTGTTCATTTCAGGTTATAAGGCTCATGAATTAATGGTTCAAAGGTCCCCTTATGTACAATTTCACTGTAGCTGTATTCAGATTAGCATAGACAGGACACATTAACAAGTTAATGTAATGGCTTAGCACCAGTGGCGAAACTTTATTTCTAATAATCTTCTAATAAAGTAGAACCACTGCAGGCTAAGTCAATACCAAACATGTCTGCACTTGGAATTTGTTAAATTTCTGGGATCTATACAACACAGTTATATAAAGCCACCAATAATCAAGTAGTTTTTCTATCCAGCATACTGTATGGCACTTGGAAGTATGATTTTTAGTTCAGTTTGGATCACAAGACTATTGCTTTTTCCTTTGGACATGTGGGTTTTCTTGTTATACCTGATAATTGAGTTCACCCTTTCACAACAGGGTGAAATGTTTCAACAGCACAGTTTGGAGAAGGTAGCTACTGTACTACAACCACTGACTTGATAATCTGAAATGATAGGAAAAATATCCCACCAGTAATATTATGCAGACATTCAAAGCTGCTTCTCTACATTGTTATGATCATGGCACTCGACCTCAAAGAAACTTGTCAAAACACTTTTTTCTGATAGCTCCTTAATGTCTCAATCCTAAATTGAATTTGCATGTTTGCAAATTTAGTTAAATTTCCTGGATGTTGTGTACAACCAGTTCTATTCATCTCTTTAAATCACCCCTTTACTCAATGGTGGCTTTTAAGTGTAATCCTGAAATTGTTTCCCATAGAGGAAAAGAGGAGGTTATTAGTCATTCAATTGGCCCTCTATTCATCCCCTCTGGTCTAATCAAATTTGTCCTGGCCACTGTTGCCGTGGGGGTTATTTCCTGGCTGTGGCAAACAATGGAAATAATGTCCAGCATCTCTTATCTGAGACGGTGAGAAGCAACAGTTCCCAACAAATTTCACCCTTCACCACCTTGTCCTATCCTACCTGGCAGGGCAAATGGTAAGTAGGTTAAGTGCACTCCTGTGTTCCTACAATTCCTCATCTAACCCTAGAGAGAAACGTTTTGACTTTGATTTAGTACCATGATTCAATACTGAAAGTAAAGATGGTCAGATTACCAAGTCATTTGTAGGAAAAAGGAAAAATGGCAATTTTGCTCCATAAAAGGCTTCTAAAGATGCAGTCTCCCAATGCGCTGGCCCAAGATGACTTTAATCTTACCTACCAACAGGCATGGATACACAGTTCAAAGCCTCCATACTGAAATGTGACACTCAGATTACAAGACTGTCAACTTCAGAAGAGCTAGGTGAATGCGTAGGCCCAACTAACAGTAAAACAACTAAATTCTAAAACTACTTCTTCCTGCTTTATGTTAGGGCCACAACTTAGTTGAACCTCAAAAATGGTGCACCAAAAAGGTGGAGTCCTGCAGCTTCGCTGCCCTTGTTTAGACTGCCAACTACACACAGGTGAATGAAGGGGGTGAGGGAGTCGTGCGTTGGAGTTGACCTGTGAATACTCATCACACTGACAAAGACAAACACACACACAGAGACTGACGCAAGGCTGAACATCGCAGCAATACTTGACTACCTCCATCAGAGAGTCCATAGTCCACACACATACGTTGTTAAATATGCAATGCAATACACACAAGGATTGAGAAATATTTCTTGAGTATGGGATGTTTTTGAAGGAAAGCCAGGGACAGTGAAGGAGGCCTTGAATGGTCAATTGATCAGCATGACATAAAGGTTAATGAATGTGCAATGTCATCAACTGCAGGTTGATCTTTCACAAAATAACCTACACCAACCTACAGTGGTTTACATTAGTCAACATTGCACTTTTTTAGTATTTATGTAGCACTCATGAATGTCCAGTGAAATGTCTTATATGTGACATACCATTAGCTAGGCCAAACCATTTGGAGAATTTCAACCCCACAATAAGGGCTTGCATGCATATTTGACATTTTAAGTCGCCCATTGACTGCAGTGAAATTCTGATACTTATTGCAGTAAGAGGAAGGCCGACTTGGACTCCTGTGTTTTTCAGCCAAGAGTTCACCTCGCCCCTTCTCACCACTGTGCTAAAAGGGCCATTCAACAGCCCCCCAGCCCCCCACCCCCACCCCTGGACATCCAGCTCCAACCCCTCACCCTTGATCTTGTCCCTTACCCTTGGGAGTCTCTGCACCTTTACCTGCTGGTCTCTTTCAAAATGTCAGTTTCTCTCCTAGACTGTGCTGCTTGTTTTACAGATCCCTCTCACTCTGCTGCGAGAGGTTAAGGTTACTTGTAATGGAGGTAAATCTTACAAACCTATGAATCTCTCTTCTCTCTCTTGTTCATACTGTCTTCACTTCCCTTCCTTGCTTCCCACATATTTTTATTCTCATTCTCTGCCCCTTAGACCCTCTTCTTATCCCGTGCTCCTCCTGTTCTCTCCTTGTTCACTGAGTTGTTTTGTTTTTGCTTGTTGTTTTAGGCCCAAGAGCTTGGTGTAAACCTGAACAAACATTGGTTTTGTATTTGTATGGACTCTCCTTTTAATGTGGAGTTTTGCAAGCCTCTTCAGAATGCCTCAACACCTACATAAATGTATTTTTAATGTCTGATCCAATGTGTCTATTTTGGTGATATTGTGAGTTGATATTTTACTTAAAGTGCAGTGTTTGCTTTGACAGGCAGACCTAAGGCCTTTACAAATGAAGACTGTTAATATACAAGCTGGTTTACCTTAGCTGGCTCATTACTTGGCAAGATAAATATTTAACTGAGTTCAGTGAATGTCACTGTGTTGTCAGATTTTCACTTTTCCTGTAATTTGCTAATTTGTTTAAATTTGTAGTCAGTCAGTATTCTTATGACAGTTCAGCCTGAGTTATGGAGTTATGGCAGAATCATAATTTCCCCTTCAACACGCACTCTTATGCACATACAGACACATCCCAAAATCGTATTGCACTCAGGAATGTGGACTGCCCTCACCTTGCTTGGCTGCCTCTTTCTGACGTTACATGAGGTGTTGCCTTCCTGGTTGAGTATTGTCCCAGTAGATACAGTATATAGGTTAGTATGCCTGAGTGATTTCCCTCCTTTAGGAAAGAGGAAATTCCAGCAACACTTGCAGTACTGAGAACAAAGAGTTTAGTAGTCAATTTAGTAGTCAAACCAACACGTTTCGGCGCATGGCCTTCATCAGGGTTTGTAAAACATTTAATCTAAAAGCCTAAAATCAAAAGAGTTGTTCCAGAATACTTCTACCTCTGTCCTCCCTCCTTTATCTTCCACATTGATCTATAGTCTAGGAGGTTACAGGGGACTGGGGAGTCCAATTGTAGAATTCATAGTTATTTTCCTTTCCCTCTGAATCCATTGAGCATTATTCTTTGTCAGATAAAAGCAACTACAGGCTTACAAGAATGACTGAGACAGACTTAGAAAAGGTGCAGTGCATCAGTCCCTGGCTGCTAAAGTTAGTGCAGAAGGCCTGAATATTAGAGGAACCGTGGTCTGCCACACCCGAAGAAACCCCATGATGCTTTTAAATGATGTAGCAAAATGCTGTGAAGGGAGGATAACAGCCTCGATGATTAAAGGGGATGCATTATCACGCCACGCTGCCCATATAAGGTTTATTACACCCAACACATAGGAAGGAAATCATTGATGTCTAAGCAAACATAATTTGTTAAGCAAATGCAGACCAAACTGATTTGAGTGTCAGGACTGAGTGTGAGCGCAGCACCACTGCAAGTGAATGCTAGCAGTTTAGACAGAGACAAGGCATTATAAAAGAGGAAAACTACTACATTTAAGAATGCTTCTAAGTTTTTATTATGGCCTTGGACTTTACAATCAATTTGCCGATCATTCTATCACAAGTTCTATCACCAACTTTAGAAACCTATTCATATTCTAATGCCAAACTGATGTACAGCCTGGAGCTGCTCCATCGATAAGAATCAAAGAATGACTTTGCTGACCCGTATAACATTTGTTTGAACTGTAACAAACATGCCAGTGAGTTTTAGATTAAAGTATTACCTTCACTTCCAAGCTAGGAAAGGTTCTATTATCATCACTGTTTCCCTATTTTCCAATTATTTTTCTGTGGATTTGTACATTGGTTTATTATCACCAATTAAAAGGCAGAATAAACTCTTCTTATTTCTGGGTGTGGCAGACAAGTAAATGTTCACAAGCCAGACTGGTGCACTGTATAGGAATAAAACATTTAAACAAATGAAATTCACTGGTGGTATACTTTAAGGACAGAGGCAGCCAAAGCCATGTGGTGGAATGTCACAGCTCCAAGACACAAAAAAATCACAGTAAAACTGACTCATACAGAGGAATAACAGGTGGCCCACACACACACCATAAAATAGACAAGACCCAAAACTGTTAAAGCCATTTGAACACGACAGTTAGAGCCACCTGAAGACAATTACTTTCCTGTATTAACAATGATTCTACAGTACGTTGAAGGCCTGAATTATATTTGGCCATGCTTCCAATATGATGCCATTTTTGCAACCATCTACAATCTGCTCAATCAATATGAGAGACCAAACTTGGGTATAGATAATAGCTCTATTTGTAAAATGTAATCTGTATGGCAAGTATTATGATATACACATTTAGAATTGCTTTTGAATTCTGTCATTTATCCTGTATCACAATAATACACTACAATAGAAACGGGTTTCAAGAGAGTAGTATATGGTAAGAAAATGTCATCTATGTTTGCTATTTTTCCTCTCCTTTTCCAGGATGTTTTCATATGTCAGTTTGTCTGTATGTCATGTAGTTAGTTGAGGCAGGTCCATTGCTAATCAAAAAGATGTTTTGTCTTTACGTCTCCCCAGGTTACGGCACCAGGCGCACAAAGAGCTGTATGCATACAAACAAGTAAGCAGCCCGATGAGACACACACACACACACACACACACACGCAGCACAGAATATGAATAGTTCAAGGCAGTACTGGTGTTTATTTCAATTTTATTGTATCTTTGTCTAACAAGTCATTATTGTTTCTTTAGATAAGTCATAGTTCACAATCGCTTTCCCTTCCCCAACTTGAGTTCCACTGAAGTCATGATAGAAAACATTTTCAATTCCTAAAAAAAATCCTGCAGTTCTAAAATAGACCTCAGGTCATATGACTTGATGATTGATGATCGATAAAGGGATGCATGCAGATGAGTGCTTACTGGATTATGGGACAGATCCAAAATGTCAATGCAGTTTACAAATCAACAGTTCATGAAAGTTCCACATATCAAACTTGAAATGAAGGGAACAGAGAGCAGAGAAAATCATGAGGCCCTTGCTGATTCTCATCCCTAAATGTCAATTCAGCAGATATGCAAATGCATTCTGTGACTCCATTGGGACATTTCCACATGCGTCGTGCACCTCGGCTCAAACACCAGTCAGCATGCCTGCCTCTTTCTGCTGAACTTCATTGTAGCCTACAGACTCTGTTTTATCATACATATTTTAGCAGTCAGACTAACATGAACACTTAAGAATATGACAAGCAGCTACAGATATTTTTCAAGGGTCAATAGATCTGGTCAATATCAGACCGTATACAACCAGTTGTTGAGTGCACCAGTAGGCCCTAAGACTCAGAGGGGGGGAGCAAGTGACTGAGCCGGAAAAATCAGGTTCATGGCTAGTTGGAGCTGACCTTGTCAGTAGAGCACTGGCCTTAAGGGTAGCAAGGGGGAGTGGTGGAGGGCATCAACATGACCCTCATTTATGTAATGCCAGTGTGCGAAACAGTTTACGCGCCCCGCCAAAACACGTGAAAGGCAAACAAACACACACACACACCCGCTGGCATACAGACACGAAGGCACATTCACACTCTCCTCTTTCTGTCTCCCCAGCCCCTAGTTATAAAAGTGGTGAGGTTAACTTGGCTAGCTCCTCTGCGGGTTATATAAGACCACCACCACACACACACACACACACACACACACACACACACACAGGAGACCAGAGATCAGATCACCTGTTACTTCTCTTCTGTGTCCTTCATTCAGCCTAAATGCCAGATTGTGCATAACACATTCACTAGCTGTTATGTCTTTGTATTGCATTTGCACAGAAATCTGTTTCCAAAATAAAATGTGATAAGAAACATTATTAGTGTCAATTTTTTTTTTATTTAGTTGTGAATTAGTTGATATCTCTTCTAATCTATTATCTCCTTCCCCCTGTCAGGTTATTCAGAAGGAAAAAGTCAAAGAACTAAATTTGCATGAGGTAAGCACTTAATCTCATTTCTTATTCTGTTATCTCTTGTTATCAATTGTTGAGGTGACTCGACATTGTAATCCCAAAAACTGTTCTCTTCAACATCAAGGCCTATCTAGTGGCAGGAACATTCTGTAATATAGACTGACAAGCACACACTGTACTGCTACTGTCATGTGCTGAATAATTCAATATTCCTACAGTCACAATGTCTGCCATTTAGATAGATAGGTCATGTTCTTGTACCTCTTTCATTCTCTTGGTTGTGCAACTGAATGGAGTCCCATGATGCACTGTAACTTCAAATGTTGATTTAAAATGACAGGCTAAACCCTGTGACTCTGAAGGGGCAATTCATACTGCCACCATCAATATAAACCATCTCAGCTTCAAGGCAGCCAATAAATTGTTCCAAATGGTACAAACTCCTGTTATGTAATGTGCATCAGGAGCAAACATATGCTCCATGTCCTAACATCCCAGTGCAGTTGGTGATGTTTGGGGTATCCACAGTATGTCAGGACAGTTACATTGTAAACCTCTGTGTGACTGTGTGTGTTAGTTTGGTAATTTACCTTGTGTCATTTAATATTCAGTACATCTATCCTGTTGACACACTGTACTGTGAAAAGTAGCATCTTGTGGTTAAGTGTCCTCCCTGCCGTTATTATTGGTAAATGTTAGCACAGTTGCAAAACTACAACCTCTGACACACGCAGTAGTCAGTATGTAAACAGCAGCACTGGCTGTGTAGCAGTGGAGAAATAGGAGGCCCCAACCAAGAACACTATCTCTTTAACACATTGGTGCAAATGAAATGCTACCAGTAGCATCTATATGTTAAGGGTTGCTGCGCCATGCCGCCATGCTCAACACACTTCATGTCATCAGAGCTGGAATTTCCCACAGTTCACCGCTGGGTTTCAGTCCGCACCTATTGCCCTTTATTTTCTCTGTTATTAGAAACTGAGAGAGTAGCTCAGAATGTGTCATGTGAGTGAAGTGTGTGACTTAGTTGTTGTTTAGTTATAGACAATAACACTCGCACACACACCACACACCTGGGGGAATGACCCAGTTCTGAAGGCAACCAGTCAAAAGGAACACCCTTGAAATATGAGTATGGATTGGGTTCCATGCATTAAATCTTGAGGAGTAGAAGTGCCGGTTTGGTATCAATTCACTTTTTAAGTCATGCTTAATTTTACATGACTGTGTAACCTGACCAGTTATCCTAGATTAGTACTCTTATTCTTAGACGAGCATGAGTATGACCTCAACCTCCATTTGACACTCCTATATATCATATGTAGGAAATCTATATAGCCCAGTTCATTCCATACAACATGGTGGCATGAAATACATACATAAATAAAATAACATGAAACACTGACAAAGGTATCTTCTTATATTATATATTGCAATCACACAAAAAAAATGATGTGTCAACAGCTGGACCAGTAGCACGTGCAGCTGATGTTTTTCCCCCTGTGCTCCAATGCCTTCCTCCAGCTCTCTAATGACCAAGTATAAGCGAGGGCTTGTAGAAAGGACTGGCTGCCTGACTGAGTGTGATGTTCTGTATTAGTCTACAACACTGTTTTGTGCTGTGTTAAGCTGCCTCTGCTCACAAAGAGTACATCTCATTTTGTCCTTTGATGTTTGTGAGGCATTGGATTGTGTTGTGAAGGAGGCCAGTGTGCGGGAGTGGAGTTCCCTGCAGTTAGTGCAGTATATTCTTTGAGCAGCCTCAAATCTTCTTCCTATAACACGTTGCAGGATTTTCTTAAATATCTGTTCTGAGTAGATGTGTCAAATTTTCACACATTTCCCTTAATTTAACACCTGGAGACATTACACATTTAATACCTGTCCTGTGTGTTTGGTTCCACTAGAGTCGCTTGTAGGACTGTATTTCAGGTTTTTTGTTCCAGCTAGAGGTCACAATTTTTGTTTTGTATTCTTCTATCTTAGAGTAAGTCATATCTGGCATTGTAAGGTTCAGTGTAACCCTGCATTAGTCTGGTGCTATCACTTTGACAATTTAACTGGTTCCATGTTGACATTGTTTTTAGAAAGCAGAATAGATTAAAGGCCTGCTAATATTTGTCATACTGTAGTTAGGAAATGACTGCGACCCACATCTGTAAATATTGACATGAGCACTGACTTAATTTAAATATAAACTGTTTGAGATGAAATACGCATACCTCGCACACCAGACTGCATAGGGTCAGTGGAAAGACATGACAAGTGTGTAATCTACATGTGATTACTATCACACTAGTTAGTTTAGTTAATTAGTTTAGGCTTTTGCTCTTGGTCTCCATTCAGGAATATAAAGTTATTCAGTGACTCTTATGCCCACTGACTCTGAGAAACAGAGAGAGACAAGGAAAGATAGAGGAGGGAAATAACCTTACGTGAACTATGTAATGGGTACAGAGAGAGAAGGCCTGTTTCTCTTTTCTTATGTTCATGCCCATCAAGGTTAACTGGTGCCTAGTCTGGCCCCAAATTGCTCCTGAGGATTATTCTGATTCTTGATTGCTCTCTTCCTCTGTCACTACCTTTCTTTTACTCTCTTGCTTTCTCACTCACTCACATGTACACAGTCTGGTGTATGCATCATGGCATGACCTAAAAGAAGTGGCATAGTCGAAGTAATCTGACACTGTCAAGCCGGCTTATTGGTGTGTGAAAGGGTCAGGCCATCATTTTTCTGACCACCAATAAGCTGCCAACCTAGTCATGAAGCCGGTGCAAAGCTGGCTTCCTGTGCTGTGTGAAAGGAGGAAGCCTACTTTAAAAAGCTGTCTTTCTTGCGCATTATGTGGTATAGGTTATTATGGTGTGTTACGCTTTAACCAATAACCAATCAGAGACTCAGTCAGAGTGCCTGTAGGTACCGTTGCCATTTAAGACTCATTTTTGCATGATATCTTTTCCTGGCTGCAGTTAAGTGTTTTACAAGACTGATCTGCATTACTAGTAGCTGTATCTATAGCTTCCATTGCCTTGGCACGTTTTCAAACAATAAAAATGATATTAAAAACATAAATGAGATGTCTTCTATAAGTCAGTGGCCATCTTTAACAGCTGATCAGTGTAAACAAATGCTTGTGCGTGTCTTGCGTTGCTTAGCAACAAAGACAGTAGTGATTGTGTGTGAAAGGGTACAAACTGGCAGATTGATGGCTTGCTAAAGGCAGTGTGAATGGGTTTGGAACTAGCAATGTAGCATTTCCAATAACGCCTTTTGCCGGCCTCTCTGCCTGAAAGGGGCTTAAGTCTCCCTGATTAAGCTTGTTCAAAATTGTTGTACATTCTGTGGTATTTCAGTAACAGAAATTTCTGCTATACTTCTTTGTGTGTCTTGACATAGGCACTGCCTTGATTCACCTTTAGTATAAAGTTGAATAATATCTCTAAACATTATATAATCTTTGGTATGGACAGTGGTAGGTAATTCATTAATTGCTCTGTAACAATTATTTTTGTTAATTTTTGTTGAACATTAATTGTTCTGTAACTGTACAGATTGTTATTTTTTTTTACAAGCAGGCCAGGAAATGCTTTCTAAGAATCAGTTCTAAGAAGAAGTTTCCCAACAACATTTCATATTAAGCAGTATTCACAACCATAGCTTCATAATTTCACTGTTAAAGTGTACAATCTGGTCTTGGTCTTCATTAAAATTTGCAAAACCTCTAAAACTTAAATGGCTCAGTCAACTGTTGGGGAAAAAAGTTCTGTAAAAAAGTTGGCTAAGGCTTCCAGGTTTCTGCTGTGAGTGTGAGACCATAGCCAAGGCACTGAAAAGAACAGAAGCATTGATCTATTCAGCAATAAAGAGAGCAAAGCAGGTGTCTATAGAGGGACTTGTTCTCTGTATCCAAAAAATCCCCAGGAGAGAAACCTAAGAGCCCTCGCACTGCTCCTTTTCATCCTCAGCCGTCCAACCACCTCCATTACAAAAGAGAGGAGAGAGAAAGAAAGAGAAGTATGCCCTTTGTCCCTAAAGGAGTTCTAGTTGCAATGTTAGACAACAGCCAGAAAAAGAGCCAACTGCAAAACCTCTGCCATGAAAGTGATGCCTGCTGGTTGGGTGCAGTTGTGTCATGGGAAGTCCGCATTCACGTGTGCTTTCTCTCTTGTATGGAAGAACAGAGCTGTTTTTCTAAGGCACTGCCCCCATCAGTGTTGCTTTCAGTCTATTTAGTGAATAATGTAGATTTGTCCTGTTTTGATACTGTAATCTACAGCCTCTTATTGGGAATTGGTCATCCATAGTAATTTCACAACATATAATGAAGCGAAGCCTGCGAAGCTAGTTCAGGTAGACAGCTCGAGTCGTGCTGCCGTCACGTGATACACACACTACTCATACAACTCTTATCAAGCGCCCCCCTCTCAATAAGGCGGCCTATTTAAGCTTCCTGCGCCTGCTAACACACTTTTGCTTTCGCTGAGTATTTAATGTTTGATATTGGCTCGTATGATGTTGCAAGCTTATCCATTTACAATTATTGCATTCATACTAATATGACTCATTAATGGGTGGTTGGCTGAGGTCAATTTTCATCCAGGTTATTTGCGTGTTTCCCACGGCTAATCGATCTTATGTCGATTAGCCGTGTAAGACGTCTGAATGGTTGGACTTCCAGGCTAAAATTAAGCTACATACTGTTTAAAGCGAAGTTTTTTTTTTTAAATCTTGTACATGGACTAGGTGCATGTTTTGGTATTACAGCCATTCATGCATTGTTATTATGCTCATGTTATGTACTGCATGGTCAAAAACTGGGGTACAGATTGCCAGGATCCCGGGCTATATGAGAGCTAAGCATAGACAATGTTGATGACATCTAGTGCTCAGTGGGTAGACAGCATATTTTGGCATATGCATGAAATGCTGTCATGCTGCCGGCTGCACCTCACTGAAAGCATGCCTTCGGGCTAGGTTCATTAAGTGTTGTATATATTTCTCTTATTCAAGATACTGCAAGCGCATAGTTTGCCAAATGTCATCAGAGGGTGCTCTGCAGCCGCTTAATTTTACACGCCTCAAGTGTAGGGATGGGAATTGATAAGATTTTATTGATACCAATGCCATTATCGATTCTGCTTATCGGTCCGGTTCTTTATCGATTCCCTTATCGATGCCCGATCAATTTTCTGTGTGAAAAAAAAAGTAGGCCTACACAGGTTTTCAGTGTCAACGCAGCTGTTTTATTATCTTGAGTCTGAACACAGTGTAGAATGTATGCCTAATAACATTTGAACATGTTAAAATAAATTACAATGTTCCTTTTCTTAAAATTATATAACTTGGAAAACAAATAAGATCTTTAGATGGTTACCCTAAGATGTTTCAACATATTGCTGGTGTTTCCACCCTTAAGGCTGCGTTCACACATAGCGTTTTTTCCCCAACCACCAGCGCCCTTTTCTCATTAAAAGCAATGGGAAGCAGCCGCAAGGCGCACAAAAGGCAGCCGCTCCCAAAAAGCGCTGCAGCGGCGTTTTTTTTCGTCAGAGCGGAGCGCTTTCAAAAGTTGAGAAATGTTCAACTTTTCAGAATAGCGCCGGGTGACGTGAACCGCTTTTTCCCAGCCGACCAATCACGATGACAGAGACGCTGGCCGTTTCCCATAGCAACAACAAATATGGAGAAAGTGAAAGTGCCGGTGGAGAAATTGGACATTGTAATAAGTGAATTTCCGTTACCGCAACAGCGATCTTAAAGGTAGTATGGATTATACTGGACATGTATTGGAAATATCTGGTAAGCCTTTGCTTGTTGCACAACACTGTTCTGTCTGCTAGAAGTGCTAACCAGCTGGTTAGTGAGCTAGCAGCCGCTCAGCTAACCAGCTGGCTAGTGAGCTAGCAGCCGCTCAGCTAACGTCAGGTGACGTTGCCGTGATCCGCTTTTTATTTCTCGTCACAAAAAGCGCTCCAGGCAGCGCTTTTTCCACATCAAAAAACTCTATGTGTGAACACAGAAATGATAATTTTACAGACGTTACAAGTAGCACTGTTGTCATCTTTCTTCATGAAATGAAGCCACGCTTTGGACCATTTCTTCCTCTCCGCCATGACTCCTTCTTGTTGCAAGTTTCCAGCAGCGTAGATGCAGAGTTTGACGTCAAGACGCGTGAGTTTTTGCAATGCGCATGCGCAACTGTCAGAAAAACATGCCGGCATCGATAAAAGGAATTGATAACCTCGGAGGCATACGATTCCGATGGATCAGACAATTTGGAACCGGTTCTCAACTGGAACCGGTTCTCGATTCCCATCCCTACTCAAGTGAGAAGGCAGTGTTCATTTTCTCTCATAGATAGATAGATAGAGAGGTAGGTAGGTAGGTAGGTAAGCCATAGGCCAAGCTGGCCCCGGCTCCCATAACAAGGCGGTTCTACTGTTCCATATGGATCACAGTTGCATTACTTTATGTGCCGAGGATTGGCTCATAATTGCAGCTTATTCATTTTGGTGGCTTAGGTGTGCTGCTTTGGGGGGTTATGCGCTCCCTGATTAAGTCTAATGCAGCGACGAGCTATTAAGCAGATCTATTCTGACAAACTTATTGTTGCCAACTATTTAGGAATATTATGATATCATATGTGAGTTGTCCTGACTGATGGGCTGTTGGTCTTCTGCAGCTTACCTTTGGTCTGCTGCTGCATATCAGGTGGATCGCAGGGTAAGCAGACTGTATCCCACTGGAAGCTGCCAGTAGAGTTAGAGGGGTGGCACACATATTGGCGTTCACTAGATAGTATATTCCCCTCGATGGTCAATGGTGCCTGATAGGGGAATGGCCACACGGCGCCTAGTGCCCGGCCCACACATTGGAAGTTCACTAGAAGTTTTACTAGATAGTATATTCCTCTTGATGGTCAATGGTACCTAGTAGGGGAATGGCCACAGGGCGGTGGCTGCTGCTGATGATGAAAAAAATTAATGCTACTAGGCCTGACTATTCAGCTTGCTAGTTTGGTTACACTGATTAAGAAATGTATCATGTAAATTGTTTGTATTAGGTAATTATTGACTCAATTATTGAAATAGTTTCGGCTTAACTAGCTAACGTTGGCGTAAGCGAGCTAACACTAGCTTGCTATTGTCCAAGGCAAGTGAGAATATAGCGACTGTCCCTTTCCCTGGCTGTGATGTGCCGAATAATGAAGGTAATTAGCTACACTAGGTTAGATAGCTTAGTAGATGTAGGTAACTATAATGTTAGTAAATATGTGTTATTGTGTACAAACTACTATAGAAATGCAGCGATGAGCCACAATGTTGCGGAAAGTGTTGATTAAAAAGCTTTGGTAACAGATTTTGATCCACTTATTGTTATATCACTAACTTGTCCAGTAGGAAGACAGCCAGCTCAATGTCGGTCTCTCTCCAACGAGAGAAAGCCCATTGGGACTGTTGAGAGTGGTGTTTTTCACTGGTTCCACAATCTGCTATTTTGACCAGCTTCATGCTGTTCATTTAAACTGAGGCAGTCCTCTTTTTGTTTGGTTGAGGCACTTTCTTTGTGCCGCAAGTCAGTCCTGCACAACTCGTGGGAAATCGTATCCGGGGACACACAGAATAAACCAATTTTCTCTGCAATGGTCTCATTTTTCAAAATGAATTTGAGAATGATCTCTTGAGGTAAATATTATACACGTAGAAGCTTTAAATGGCTTTCAGAAACGTGCACAATACTCCCACAGCATGGCCAACAGGTCAGTGAATGAGCTGTATTCAGTCTGCCCGTATCCTTAATGTCTCTGACACTACTGACTGCCCCGTCACTTGGCTCTCCATTGTGTCAGAGGGCATACTGTTGCGAATACGCATGTGGAGAGCAGACACTCAATCTCCCAGTCCACACACTACTGTTGTGACAGTGGGTTTTTTGTGCTTTATCATCACTGTCAGTTCCTCTAATTCAAGACTGAGGCAGTCTTTGTCAGGATCCCAACCACCATCATCCCCCATCTTCCAGGACGATAATGAATCCAAGCTGCATCCTCCTATTCAGTGACTGTATTTTTTTGGATAGTACACATAGTACGCTAATGCTTATTGATTACAAGCAAGTCTTTATTCAAAAGACATTTTCCAGTAGATAGGATTGTCCCACAGCCTTGGCAAAAGCTATTGTTTTTACCAGTTAGAGATAATTTATGGCCCTTTGGAAACATGCTTTCAAGTCGTTAGAGTACATCACTGGTGGAATGTAGCCGAGCAGCATTTTTTCACTCAAAGCCCTGTGCAAATATTCTTCCTGTAGTACTTGCCAAGGACTTCAGTACGTCTGTAAATAAACCCGACTGCAAATAGTTGTGTTGGCGGTGAGCAGTCCTACAGTAGCGAACAAAAGTTGCATTTCAGAGTTTCATTTCAAATCACAGGATCTAGTTTCAACTGGTTTTGGCCAGAACCGCCCTGATCATGGCACAGGTGTGGCAGAGTGAAGCTGGCTTATGGCACAGTTGCATTGATCGAGCGGGCAGAGTTGATTTTTGTGTTTGTGTGTGAGTGAGTGAGTGACACAGACAGACAGACATGGTGGGGATGAAATTTATGTGCTAGTCAGCAGGCTATGATGGAAAAAAAATTCCACTCCCACGTTAGTTACATAAAAGTGCTTCTAAGTAGTTCTTCAGCAACCACAGTGTTTGCAAACACAAGCCCGTCTTTATATGCATCTGCCTCTTGTCCTTCTCTCTGTCTTACATAACAGATTCATTACTGACACTGTTCAAAAGAGTTTCAAGAGGTACCCATCCTCCCTGTCACTGCTTTAGCTTGGATGTGCACTAAAGAGTGTAAGAGTGTATACTGGTGGCTGTCCTTAACACCTGGCCATCATGCAAATCTTCCTCAGGCCTGGAAACAAAAGCTGGACAGGGAGCTGCATCTTCATCCTCACCACAGTGATTTCTGGCAGTTTTGTATTGAAAGAAAAATGACTCCCAGTAAAAGTTAGCCTATGACCACCAAGTGATCGAGTCCCCAAGTCAGTGTATGTAGGTCGGTTACTGTTCTGGTGTTCGTGTCACACTTCTCTTGCTTCACACTTGAATTCAATTAATGGGTCATTATTAGTTTAGGATTAGTTTAGTTTTTTTCAACAGTTGGCCAATGGTTGTCTTTGGGTACTTGACCTTTGCTTTTTGAACAGCTGTTCTCCAATCATATTATTTTTGCCGCTGACACCATTTCAAATTAGGATATAAAGTGTCAAAGAACAACCAATGAATTCTTGAGACAAAGTTGTTACATGACCTTCTACAGAAAGTATATCTCTCTTTATCTCCCTCTCCCTCTCCCTCTCTCTCCCTCTCTCTCAGATATGTGCAGTGTGCTTGGAGGAGTTCAAACAGAAAGATGAGCTGGGGATTTGCCCATGCAAACATGCCTTTCACAGGAAGTAAGTATAAAACACGCTTTGTTGTGGCATGCATGCACGCACACACACACACACACACACACACACAGAGCAACAGGTTTGGCATAAAGAATTAATTCGCACTTTCTACATAGTTT